>NW_028327187.1:16251591-16597424 GCF_987537825.1 Furipterus horrens
GAGGTGAGGGGGTAGACTGGATGAAAGAAGGTGTAGTTTTTAGCCAACAAACATATATGCATAACACATAGACACAGACAACAGTTCAGTGATGGCCAGAAGAAAGAAGAGACAAGAGCTGGGTGGAGGTGGGTAAAGGATAGGGGAAATGGGGACATTTGTAATAATGTCAACAATAAAAATAAAGTTAAAAAAAAGACCAAAAAAAGAAAATTAGTTCCACAAGTGTCCAGTTATTGAAATCAACCAAGATACCTAAAACAGAGGAGCCTGAGTAAGAAGTGAAGAAAAGCAGACTGGTTCTTTATCTAGTCCTGTGGCTGGCAATGTGTTTATTGGAGATAGCCATCCTTTAAGTGATGTCTCTTTGAAATGGATGACAATTAAAGCTTAAGTCAGACACTTACATTTAAAAAATGTCAGAGCTTACAAAAAAATGAGTAAATTTTAAAAAACTCTTCAGATAACTGTATTGCTATCAGAAAGAAACAGTCTAAAGATTCCAATTTAGTATAATTTTCAATATATCCTACAAAATTTTTTCTTGTATGTCAAAAACATTATAAGTCAATATAGAATCTACATAATTCACTTGTTTTGCTTTTCATCCATTACATTTTTTCTAAGGATAAAATGAACAATTTACTAAAACATGGCTGCTAGCTCATCATTCTTTGCGTTAATGCATCATCAGGCTAAATTAAATACCAAGAGATAATCTTCAAAAAAAACAAGGTGTTTATCACAAAACTCATCATAATTGAATCTGACCCTGACAACACTGACATTTTACTCTTAACTATAGGAGAAATAATTTTACTCCACCATCTACAATGACATTGCATTATGATATATCTAAAATTATAATTTTACAACCATGATTAGTTCAGTCTTCTTTCAGCAAACATATACTGAGCCCCTAATTACATAAGCACTCTGCTAGGCACTGAATTAAAGTAACAAACAAGACAAGAAAAGTATCTGACTTCACGATAGAGTTTATAGTGTTCTACAAGCATATAAATTTCATAGAATGAATCTTGTTCAAAGATTAAAAATAAAAACAAAATAAAATGTAAAACAGCTTTTGTGTTAATAAAAGACCTCATTTATGTTTCATTCACCGTACACCAAGTGGTATTCTACTTGTTTTATATGCATATACAAGGTCTGTCCAGAAGATATCCAGCCATGTAGTATGAAAAATAA
This sequence comes from Furipterus horrens, assembly GCF_987537825.1. Taxonomy (NCBI): domain Eukaryota; kingdom Metazoa; phylum Chordata; class Mammalia; order Chiroptera; family Furipteridae; genus Furipterus; species Furipterus horrens. The sequence continues at coordinate 16,252,801 of NW_028327187.1, forward strand.
AGACATTTATTGGAGAAGATACAAGATACAAGAAACATTGTACATAGAACAATGATGCCTCGGTCCCCTTCAAAGGAGGCACCTTGGGACCTCACACAGTTCCCCCAATTGCCATCAGCTGTCCAGTCACATTTTCCTGGATCTCATCGATGGTCTGAAATCTCTCCCTTTTTAAAGGTGGTTTTAGTTTTGGGAAAAGCCAGAAGTTGCAGGGTGCCAATTCTGGGCTGTAGTGGGGCTTAGTCACCTGGGCGACTTGATGTTTCAGCAAAAAAAAAAAACTCTGCACCAGTTGTGATGTGTGAGCAGGCACGTTATGATGAAGCTGCCAATCCCAACTTGCTCATAGCTGCATCCTTCTGAATCATCTGAATACTTTCAATGGAAGAATGTTCAAACTTAACACAAAATTTGATTCAGATTCATTGCTCCACTTGGTCAGTCATTTGAATGCAATAGCCACATAGCACACATGCTCATTCAATGTCGTCTACTACCCACACTGGCTAGTACAGTGAAGTCATCATTGTTCACATATGCTCATTCCAGTCTACTCTCCTTGGCTGTCAGGTTACATCGATGTCACACAAACCGTTCTCGTTAGAGTAACAATGGACATTTTCTGGGCAGACCTTAATATTAATTCATTTCATCATCCTAACAACCCAAAGAGGTAAGTATTATGCAAGTATCACCATTTTATATATGTGGAAACTGAACCATAGAGAAATAAAGTGACTTCTTCAATGTCATGCAGCTAGAAAGCAGAGTGAGTTTCAAACCTAGTGAATCTGGCTCCTGAGTTCAAACTCTAGACTACTTCTGGAATATGATGAAATGTTTTCCTAGTTTTTTACAATATATTTTATATATTTACTTATGACTTTAACAATTTTTATTTATAATTTTAAAAATATGTTTGGTAATACTTCAGAGTTTATTTAATATGGAACACAAATAAATTATTAATTCTCTTCATTTCCTGTGCTTCGATTGAAAGGATTCTCTGCTATAACTCTTTTTAAAAGTACCTTTATCTGTTGTACTTTAGAGTACCTATAGCTGTCTCTCCTTATCTAGCTCTTGTGTCCATAGCTTCCTTAAGTATTCAGAACACATATGAAAACCAGGATATAAACAAACAAACAAAGAAATGTCCTCAGCAGCCAAAATAGATGTTGTAAGTTTATTCATGAGAAAGTATTCCAGGCTCTCACTCAGGGGTAGTTTAACTTTAAACAAAATTATAATAAGCTCTAATAAGCTGCAGCTGATTGAAAGTAGAAGGGGGTTATAAAGAGGATTTTCACAACCTAACGAGAATATATAATAAAAGAAAACCATAAATATGTCATGCAGAAGTGTCAAAAATATTTTCTGAGGCTACTTAGTGCAGGAATAAACCATATTTGTATAACCAAAGAAAGTGATTGAAGTTTACAATGATATTCCACAATTTTTAATAAAAGGTTTGAGTTCAGTCAATTTTGTTTAAAATCAGTAGATTTCCACTAATAATGACATATGATTAAAACAAGGTATTGATGATGAAGTGACTAAAGGAGAATTCTCATATAAAGTACAGCATTTCTGTAAGGCATTTTGTCAACATTTATCATAAGCAATAGTGTTCTCATCCAGTTTTCTTTATTATGAAAATTATAAAGTAAAATTCATTTTTCTTAATAATCTTAGTGTTTTCTAGGTTTTCTTTTTTAAAGATTTCTGATTTTATCTGATACCATTTTGTTTCTACTTTTTAACTTCACTTCTTGACTCAAGAAGTTATTTTTTTATGAAAAAAAAGCTATAATATTCACCTGCTGTCTTGTAATTATTTGGCATGACAAGGTCTGAAGCTATAGATTCATATATAAGACTGTGGTTTAAAGGGCTAGTTACATATAGTTTGCCAGTAATCTTAGGCTCATGATTAAAAATATCTTGTTGTGAACTAATTTCCTGGAAGTGTCATCACAGTCTTGCATGATGGATCATCTCCCGATGATGTCTTTATTTGTTGTGGTGTTCTCAATCTGGAATGCTCTCTCTGAACTTCTATCTCCATACGTCTCCATCTATCAAAATCCCTCTCACTATTATTTAGAAACCTGCTTGAATATCATCTTCTCTATGCAGACTTTTCTAGCCATTCAGTGAGAGGCAAAACTGTGCTCAGACATAACTTGATTTTGAATTCCAGCTCTGCCACCTACCAGGTGTGTGGTATTGAATAAATGGTTTTACTGCTCAGATCCTCAAATTTTTTATTCATAAAATGTGACTAATTTAGGGCCCTGTCTTACAGGATTGTTGTGAGAATTAAATAAGATTGCTTCAGAAAGGTATAAACAATTGATAAAAGTACTCTAGCTTTATAGCACATCTAGTATTCAAATTGACTAAAGGAAGCAATTTTGAGATCCAATTACAGACACTGATGACAAAGTAATACAGACAGATTGGGGCTGGGGCAGCACCATTGGCACATTTCATGAATATGCCAGGATGAATTTTTATTAGAAAATGCTATGGCAGAATTACACAGGAATTTGAGATTTGTATTGGAATAAATAAATAGGAAACTCTTTTAATGCATCTCAGCCTACAAGTTTACCAAGGATGATGAAGTTCATGCAAATAATGAAGGAGTAAAATAACAGATGAAATAGAAAACTCTGGAAAGTGCAGTCCTTTCACACTCAACCTTTATGCTGGCCACTGTTTATGCTGAGTTCATGGGTTCTTTCTACTGGCCACAATTTATACTGACACCATGGGTTGTCCAAAGTGAAGTGGCCTATTAACTCAGCTTACTGAATAATCTAATCATATGCAGTGTTTAAAACTAAAGTTATATTATTTACCTTTTTTGGGGGTATAAAAATTGTTATAAAATATTACTTAAAAATACTAAAAATTGTCTTTCAAAAATACCTTGTTAGCATTTTGTAGTTCTATCACTACTTTTTCTCTCCTGCTGAATCTCACACAACCTTCAGCATGCTTGGCTAGGATGGACTAAGGATGAGTCAAAAGTGGAACTAAATTCCTCTGCCTAACATAGTAATAAAGGAAACTTTGGGAATGGGAAGCTGTGTAGATGAGGGAAGGAAGAGGTTGAAGGCAAGACAGAGGAAAAGCTGGCAATATGATCAGGTGCTGTATTCTAAAAAACAAATAAATAAAAAGAACCTTTGGAAAGTCTCCATTGGATAAAATGATTACATGATTTTTTGAGTAGAGGATATTAATTTTAAATGGCATATATTTTATTGTGTTCCTTTGGCATGTACCTTCTCTGTACTGTCGCAGATTTTAACGAAGTCTTTCATGCACATAGCCTTCACTTACTGATTCTTAAAGAAGTAAAAGGATTTGTGTTAGGTCCATCAGAGTATTATTATAGGAGAATAAACCCAAATGATGAACAACTCTGGGCACCTAGGTTCAGGGAGACAAGGTCATCTACTCAGATTTTGAAGTAATAGAACCTTACTCAATCCCAGATGTCTAGACTCAAAGCTCCTCATTATTTTTACTACCCCATATTACCTTGTTGGGAATTGCCCTTCCTGTGACCTCAAGCTGCATTTTATCCTCCGAACACTCCGTTTTCCCTCAGCATTTATAGCGATACAAATACTAATAGTTAATTTTGCATGGCTAGGAAGTAGATTTTTTCCATTAGATTATAATCTTTATGAAGCCTTCATTTCTTGGTATCCCACAATGTCCCCTCCAGCAGTAAAGTCATATTAAATATTAGCTGAATGAAAACAACTTTTTATGCATTTGTCTACTTTTATGCCTATATATGTATAGTTATAAGATGCATTCTGTGTTATAAAATCTCATTTTGAATCCGAAGACATTTTATTAAGTATTGTTAGCTTTACAAAGAAAAAAAATTTGCATGTGCAAACTAGAAAAGCTCTTGGTTTTCCCTATCATTGACAACATAGTTCTTGGTTCATCACAACATAAAAAGTACATGATACACTGAGATGTGACTATGAAAATAGTGTTATTCTTCCAGTTTTATCCTGGCAACACTCAGGAATCCTATCAATGAATACAGATACACAAAGCTAAAGTAAAATAATGTCCATAAACCAATTTTTGAACAGATTTTCAACAATCCTTTAGACATGTTTGGCTACATTATTTAGGGAAAACTGGGATAGCTTTGATATGTGAAGTTACTTATGAGCTAAGTTCCTTATTTTAATTCAAACTTAATGATTATTGCTATGTCTCATTCATCAGATATTGTCAGCTAGAAAGAAAAGAATAGTTGAAATTGAAAGGTAAAATTCACAATAAAGGTGTTAAGACAAAACTGCTAGTGAAGAATGAAAATGAGCTGGTTTATTTTCAGCTCCTACCTCTTTAATTCACTTAAAACATATCCTTGAATCATGGAATGTCAATAAACACAAGATATATTCTTCATAATAATGGTTGCCTTTGTCATTTACATAACAACCATTTTCCAATCTGCATTTCCCAGGGTAAATTCATGTCAATATAGAACATGCTACATTTTATATCGAGGGTGTAATAGCTGAACTGGAATAGAACTCGTGGTGGTGTGCACAAGGTTAAAAATCTCATACTTACCTACATTCTACATGAGCATTGTTTAATAGAATTACCACGAAAGCTACAAATATGAACCATATATGCAATATTAAGTTTTCTAGTAGATATATTAAAAAAGTAAATAAAACAAATGGAATTAATTTTAATAATATTTATTTATTATATCAAATATATGATGATTTTAACACTATTAATATAAAAACAGGAATGAAATACTTGTTATTTTTATTCCTATACTAATTATTCAAAATCTGGGGAACATACTTAGAGCTCATATAAATTTTTACTACCATATTTCAATTGCTCAATATTCACATGCTCTAATGGCCACCATACCTGATGGCACAGTTCTACACACAAGCATTTAGGAATCATGATCAAAGAGGAGACAATTCTTACCTTCACCTTCCAATGCAGATAAATTCCTGCCAGACACAAGAGCATGTAGGCCTGTGATCAAGATGAAAGAATGATAGCTAAGTGACCATCCTGCAAAGAAACAGCTTAACAGGGATGCTGTATCAACATATTCATCAATTCCTTATTCTGTACAATGGGCCAACATACAAAATTATTTTCATAAATATAAATATGAATGTTCTACACATGTTAGTGTTTTTGGTCTTTTCTTCCCTTAGAACAAAAGTCTGTGTATTGTTTTTATTTTGTTAAATGCTTTATTTCAATTTTTCTCTTCACAATTTACAATTTGGTCATTTGTTCTTTTTTCCTCGTTGAGTTTCTCCATCAGCTCTTACTCTATGTTATAAAACATTTACATAGCTTCAAAAGCCTTCTGCCTTTCTTGCCAAGTCTGACTTTCCTCTCCATGTTGTAGCTCCTTTCTTCCCTCAACTCTTTCTTTGCTTTTGTATTTTTATATCTTTCCCTGTAGCAAACTTCATCCAGCAGAGGATTACTGGTTTGTCATCCTCTCAACCTCTTCCCTGCTTCCTGTCTTTCTTTCTGCCTACACCAAGCCAATGAAAGGGTTCTATCTTTGGTAATTTCCACAAATGTTCTAAACACTAAAAACGTAATGGTATCAGCTTGGCCTTATTGGTAGGGTATGTTCCTGTTCATCAATTGAATTTTGTGTCATACCCAGCTTAACTGCATTACTTAACAGGGATAATTTTAAAACAATAACATTATTTTCAAAAAAAGTAGTATTGATCCAGTTTTTGAGACACGCAGAACTTCTGCCACACATTTGTCTTGTGGTTCTGTTTGACTTCTCACAGATGGGAAGAACCACCCTTACAGTCTACCTTCCAAGTTGTGGCTGGCAAGAGCCATCTTGAGTCTATGCTTTCTGTTAATGACAAAATAAAGATAGAGTTGGTTGCTGACATTACAGCTGGTGTTCGTGAAGCTTTTTGTGAAAGCCTATTTAAATTCTAGACTTGACAGCACAGTTGTTGGTTTGTCAAAGCATTGCAAAATGAAAAGAATGAAAAGAATCTAAAGACCAGAATCTTAGCAGGTTTTTCTTTTAAGTAGCTATGGATCTAAAAGTATACATTTGATTTAGTCACTTTACTCAGGAGAAGACACACATAAACAAAATGATAATACCAAAATGACCTTGGGACCAATATATTTCTGAGCCTTCTAAGCAACAAGAAATTCTAACTTTCTTTTGCCCAAAAAGTTGTGTAATTTCAGCACTCTACATTTGTGAAGTCATTTCTCCCATTACTAATTCAATAGCTGAATTAGGCAGACTAATATTTTTCTGTTTGCTATACATTCTGTGGCTTTAGTGTGACTTCCAATTGCTAGGAAAACTGAGAAGAATCTGTTCACTGGTCTACTGACAGTATAACAGAGAAAATTTATGCAGCTCTTTTTATCTGGAGTGGAGATTTCAACACACGCACAATCTTCTTAATCAAGAAAAGCATTATGGCTTCCTAATAGGTTATTAGATGCATGTCAGTCACTGAATTCTCTCAGGGCTTATCAGAGAAGTGAAATAATTTGTTTCCAAGGTAGCAAAGGTCTCTCACAGTTGGATGAAACAGTACACACACACACACACACACACACACACACACACAAATGGACAAGGAATTTTTCTAGCATGTGTATTTTGGGTCCAGGAATATTCAACAAGTAGAATAAAAATTCATAAAACACACTAACCTGCTTCACTTACACATTCTTCATTTTTTTTTCCATTCACAACTCTTCATGGAAATACTATTGTTGCTGCTTAAACAAAAGGCCACTTAACTGTGGTTGTAGTTTTAAAATAACAATGTATTTAAATATAAAATTCACTTAAGTATATGTCTTTTTGTTTAGTTTTTAACAATCCAAAATTGGTTTTGTTATGGTCACATAGTCACATATATTAATTTATTTATAACATATTAATTTACTCTTATTTTTATTTGTGACATTTCTGAAAGTCAAAAATTAAGAGGAGAAAATGGACAAATAAAATTTAATGTTTCCCACTTCAAGTCAGTGAATTTTTTTTGAGGCTTACTGTATGCCATAGCTGATCTCTCTTTCTCTCATCTATAGATGGCTTTTGGGATTTAACTTACAGTATCTGAGGAGCATAAGCTAGAGAAAAACCTTAACAGTTTTTTCCTACTTTTGTGGGGCATGGAACTCAGGAAGAATTTTATCTCATCAAGTTTCCAGGCCAACTCAAAATAATCGGTATCCCATAAGATTACCAAATTTTTGTATGGCAAAATATGAAGGATGAACAGTCAAAATTAAAAACAAAGTTGGTCAAATCTAGGGCTGGGGAGATAGAAATAAAAGGCTCAGAGATGATGGAGCAGACAATGAGTCACTGCAAGGTAACATCAGGGAAATCTTTGGAGAGCAGGTAGAGTTTGAATTGGGGTCTGAAGAATGAGAACATTCTCAAATTGCAAGGAAACTGAGAAACAGAACTCCATGTAGACTGAGATGAATGATCATAGGTATCAGAATATACAATTTACTAGAGGAATTGAGTAAAAGCCTGGTGAGGCCTGAGTTACAGAGGTATGGGGTTTCCATCTCTGGGTCTCAGCATGTAGTCAAGATCCACTTGACCTGTCCTATACTTCACATCTTCCCACATCCTCAGTCTCAACTTCTTAGAGTCTAACTATATTAGCCTTTTCATTTTCAGCAATCTCACCTCCTACTTTGATTTGCCTTCATTTTTTTCCCTTCTCTTATCTCAGGGAAAGCCCTTGCTCTGGAGACCTTCCTTTTAGGGGCCCAAAGTCATAAGCAGTGCTCCTAGCCTAATTCCAACTAGGTTGAGTACTATCTGTTTTGTTGGAAGTAGAAGAAATGATGTTTAAAAGATAGATTGAAGAAAAGCCATTTATTGTTTAGAATTCCACGGTGTTGGAAACTAAATTGATACCAAATCTCTTTTATGTGAGGTCAATTTAAGTGCCGGAAATAGAACTGAGTGATCTCCTATGTTTCATTTAAGATCACCAATTATTCTAGAAAACCCAGAATGTATAAATCCTAAAGCGAAACTTTCAAGACCAGAATATATAGCATTGTTGATGATTGGACACACCTATACAAGGTGATCTGTTTTTCTAGGGGGAAGCTAAAAAATATTTAATGGCTGTTTTATGATCAGTTAAAAAAACAAGTCATAACCCTATCGTCGTCGTCGTCGGCAGCCGTCCGTCTCGAGAGACGATGGTGTAGCTTCTTAAGAGTCTATCTGCACCGCCGAGAATGGCTGTGCAGTCCGACTCGGGAGTGACATGGTATCTGTCTCCTCCCATGTTGAATCAACATCTTGTGATGACGCTGAAGCTACAGAGCCTGGGCAGGGTAATATGGAGGGTCTGCTGTTGCCCATGCAGCAGACCCCATAACCCTATCACTGTGTAATAATACAAATAAGTGGTACCTATGGCCATAGGTGTGGCTAAATAGAAATTAAAATAAAATAAAGTAAATAAAATAAACAAGAAGGCAGTGTTTGAGAGATGACAATTGTAAAGTAGTAAGTTTATGGTGTGTCCTCATACATTTCACCTGTTTTACTTTAGGATTCAAATAAAGCAAATGCTATTTTGGGGCAATTAATATTAGACACAATCATGATAACAGTAGCACCTTTAGTTGTTGTTTCTGGAGGTTTGTTAATACATTTGAACATCACTTTCTCATTCTCTGTGCCCCACACAATCTCCAACATTTGAGACCTCTCAGGTTGAGGCCCATGATCAAAAAGCCATTGAATTCAACCCACATATAAATGTAGGTGTGTGCGCGCACACACACACACACACACACACACACACACTCACACATATATACACAAACTGACCCTGTATTCAATCTCAGGAGACAATTTCTCACTTTAATTAAACACGTTTTCATATTTGTACTTCAATCCTCCTCTAATGGGAAAATATGAAACCTTTTGTAAAAACCACCTCACAGGACTGCTGTGAAGGTTAACTGTATATCTGTGAAGTGCCTATCATGGAGTGTGGATTTTTTCAGTGTTGGTTCCTTTCTTGCTCCTACTCCTTAGATACTAAAAGTAAATTTCCAATAAGAAAGTAAGGGTTTTAAAGAACAGTCAATGTCATTCATTAAGCACATATTACAGTGGGGATGGGAAAGAATAGTAAGAGAGATAACAATAAGTTAAAAAAACCCCAAAATTTAATAAGATTTGCTTTCTCAAATGTTTTAGTCTCATAAAAGACACATTAATAATGTATGTTGGCAATTACCAAGCACCTGATTTTAATCTGGTATATCTGTTCATTTAAGTATTTGGTATATAGAACAAACTTCTTGAAAATTAAAAAAAAATGTATTTATAGGTTTACTTTGTTTCCATAGAAGTGTAGATACGTCCATATTCTAGAAACCTATACTATTTATGAATAACTACTAACTAGTAGAGGTGATGCTAATCTGTCAAAGTGTTTCTCTGATAGCTTATCCCTGAATATCAGTATTCCTGTATATCAGAGTATATGTGAAAAAATCTTCCCTTTATAACCATTCAAAACCATTTGGTATTATTTAATGAAAACCTACTATATGTGCTACCCATATGCTAAGTACTAAGAATCTGTATTGAACAAAACAGACATGGCTCTGAACTCCAGGATCCCATCCATGTATTTGTTTACTTGTGGCTAGTGCCTGCCCCTGTGTCAGTAATTTCCTTCCCATTAAATTGCTATCATGTGACCCAATCCTTCCTTTGTGGGAGTTCTGTGATCATTCCAGCCATATTGGCCTCCCTAATATACATGTCATGCACTGTATATGTGATTACTTTGTAGAACCATCCAGACAATTCATTGAAAGTAACATTATTGTCCTCATTTTAAAAGATAAAGAACTGAGGCCTCCAGACTTTCTATATGTGCACAAAACCACAAAGTTTGAACCTGGTAGATACTGTACTTAAACCTTGGTCTTTTAAATTCACTCTTTAAATTACAACTTGTTTTTAAATGGGGAATTCAGGTTTTGTAAGACCTGAACTTACCTAATTGGTGGATCTCCTGGGGGGCAGAGGGCAAGAAAAGAATAGAAAATTATTGAAGTTTAAAATTTGGAAAATCCCTTAGGCTGTTTACTAGAAATGTTTACATGGAAATGTTCCTTTATAGCAACTTGAATTCCTCTTCCAATGCTGAACATTGTACAACAAACACACCCAGGACACACAGGGTCCACACCAAGTGAGAGGCCCTGAAGCTTAAGTTTCATGTGTCTCAGAGTAAAACCACCTCTGTTCTCACTCAAGACTGCTGATGACTGAGAGAGGATAGGGACTCTGCATCTAATTCATCCTTACCTTGCAAATACTCTAATTAGATAAAGCATATAAAATCCCATGAGAACTAGTAGACATTCCCTAAAACCCACAGTGTACTGGAACATTCATGATACACAAAAGGCATCTGGAAATCCTTAATTCACAATCTAGATAAATAGCACAACTTCCCATCCCAAACTCCCCCACCATATGCTTGCGCACACACATGTACACACACCAAATAAAATGGTGGCTGCATGCTTTAGCATAGCCCAATTACCCAACATTTTTTGTTGCATCCTGACCTCTCTGATCTTAGAGGTCATGTGCATATTTTGCATATCACCTGCTAACACTCCTTTGTTTTGGGCTGGGTTCACAAGAATTTTATAATAGTTTTTATGGGATTATTATAACTCCAGTAGATCTGTACATGGAAAAAATTATGATATTGGCTGTCTATGGGAAGGGAGGAAGGAAAAATAATAAGACTGGGGCATGAAATAAATAAGACTTCTCTTTTATCTTTATTTTTTTAATGAATTTCTCTTCTTCTTCCTCTATATATCTCTTAAATGTTGGAGTTGTTATAAGGCTCAGTCCTGAATCCTCTTCTATTTATTTTCATTCTACATACTCCATAAATGATATCACACACTCCAGTAGCTTTGGTTACCAAATACATTACGAGTCTTCTCAAAAGTTTGTGTGCAGTCTATTTCCCTGTCCTAAATTCAAGATTTCTTATAAACTTGTGGTATATTTCCAGTTGACTGTCTCCTGCATACCTTAAACTCAAAGTGACTAAAACATGTTCATCATCTCTTTATCATAACACTGGTTCTACTTGTGTGTTTTCTGAATTGGTGAATGGCAAGACTATATGTCGAGTGAGCCATGTGAAAAACCTGGAAGCCATTATGGATACACCCTCCTTTCTCACTTCCAACATCTGATACATATATAAACACATGAATACATATATACATAAAATGTATATTCTTTGAACTTGATGTGTCTTTGAATATATCCCATATTTTCCATTCTTAATGTAGAGATTGCTTATGATTCATGTACTAAAATGTCTCCGGGGCTTAGCACCGTACCTGCCACATAGTAAGGACTTAGTTAAGATATGTTGAATGAAAGAATAATATGGACTTTTAGGTACATGATTGGCTTTTAAGACAAATCTCAAAATAAATGGAAAAATTGTCCTTTACAATTAGCACCTACTTTAGGAAAAAACATTGTTTTATATTCGTAATTACTGGTAGGATTATTGAATAACCAGTCTCATTTCTTTCCAGGCAAGTTTTATATTTCCGATGAGAACAAAATTGCTGCGAGGATGCTGCAAAAAGTGTGAGTGCTTGCAGCTGCCAGAAACTGCCTTTTGAAAAAGTAATCACCATAACAAATTCATGTTTTCTCATAATGTAGGTTTTTGATATGTGTGTGTATGATATGTTTCAAATTTCATAAAAGATAATAAAAATGCAGTCTGGCAAAAGTTACTATTGCATTTTAATTAGGTTTTCCATGTTATAACCTCAGGAATATTTGTAGAAGTTATTTCTTAAAATGAGAAAAAGAGCAAGAATCGAGGCAAAAGTTTAGACTTGACAAGTGAACTATAGTCAGGTATTTATCAGTATAATTGTTTTTAAAATAGTTAAAATTTCATAAATGTCTCCAAAAGTTTTCAAAAATGCGGCTGAAAATTTTGTAATATGAATATATTAATTGTATATTATAAGTTTGTCAACTGGAAAAGCAAAGGGTCAAAAGATTTCATGCTTTCTAAGCTATCAATAAATTTTCTAATGCGTTTCAAATATTTATAATTAATACATATATAAATATATGTAGCCTACTCTATCTCAGATAGTGTGTCAAGACTCAATATTGTTAAAATGTCAATTCTCCCCAAGATGATCTATATATTTAGGCAATCTGAATAAAAATTCTAGTAAGTATTTTGGAGAAACCATTAGCTATTTCTAAAATTCATATGATAATATGAAGTATCCATAAATACAAAAACAGCTTTGAAAAAATAAATGCACACTATATTATATACTTCTTTCTTATATATTACATATAGTTTGTACCACCCCAGTATAAGAATTTAAGCTATTAATAACAATTGAGTTCTTGCCTATTTTGTTAGTACTACATCCCAAACAACAAAAATTTTGCTGCCATATGAGAACTTCTTGATATTTGGTGAATGAATGAATAAAAAGATAAAATATAAAGCCCTAGAAACATATATGTTAATTTGATCTATGAGAAAAGTGATAACATCAGTAGGGAAAGAATGGCACCAAGAAATAGTGCTGGGAAAATTGGTTATTCAAATGAGAAAAATAAAAATCGGATTAACACCATGCATAAGAATCAGTTCCATATCAGTTAAGGAAGTAAAGGGAAGGACAAAACTCTTAAACTCTTAGAAGAGAATGTATTAGAATATTCATAATACCTCCAGGTAATAATGGTCTTTTTAGATAAGATACAAAAAATACATACTACAAAGGAGGAGAATGATCATTTTGACTAAATTCAAGTATAAATAACCAGCACATCAAAAAAAAAAAAAAAAAGAGAGAGAGAGAGAGAGAGAGAGAGAGTGAGAGAGAGAGAAAGTAAAGCCAGAATGGTTGGTACTGCAGAATACTACATCCACAGCAGTTACTGTATTACATATGGGATCTATGTGCTGGGTGCTAGGGACAGAAATCTAATGTGTACATGTAAATAGGAAAATTGTCAAATAAATTGGCAATTAAAAAATATCCCTTGCTCTCTATCTATGAGTCTGTCTTTATTTTCCTTGTTAGTTCAGTTTGTTCATTAGATTCTACATGTGAGTGAAAGCATATGTTATTTGTCTTCTTTTCCCCAGTTTATTTCACTTAGTATTATATTTTCTAGGTCCATCCCTCCTGTCTCAAAGGCAGAGTAGTATTCTATTGTGTAAATGTTTTACCCATTCACCTACACTTGGGCTGCTTCCAAATCTTGACAATTGTAAATAATGCTGCAATAAACATAGGAATGCTTCTGTTCTTTTGAATTAGTGTTTTGGGTTCTTTTGTATATATTCCCAGAAGTGGGGTCACTGGGTCAAAAGGAAGATCTATTTTAATTTTCTGAGGTATCTCCATACTGCTTTACACAGTGGCTACACCAATCTGCATTCCTACCAACAGTGCAAAAGGGTTCCCTTTTCTCCATGTTCTCAACAACACTTGTTTGTTGATTTACTGATGTTAGCCATTCTGACAGGTGTGAGGTTATATCTCATTGTGGTTTTAATTTGCATTTATCTGATGATTAATGATGTTGAGCATTTTTTCATATGTCTATTGGCCATCTGTATGTCCTCTTTGGAGAAGTGTCTATTAAGGCCCATTTATTAATTGATTTTTTTGTTTGATGCTGAGTTTTGTAAGTTCTTGATACATTTTGGATATTAACCCATTATCAGATGTATCAGCAAATATGTTCTCCTATTCTGTGGGTTGTCTTTTTTACTTATTTTATTTTATTAAAAATACTTTATTTATTTTTAGAGAGAGGGGAGGGAGGGAGAGAGGGAGAGAACATCAATGTGTGGTTGCCTCTCACACATCCCCAACTGAGGACCTGGCCCAAAACCCAGACATGTGCCCTGACTGGGAATTGAACCAGTAACCCCTTGGTTTGCACGTCAGCACTCAATCAACTGAGCCACACCAGCCAGGGATATTTTGTTGATATTTTCCTTTGCTGTGCAAAACCTTTATAGTTTGATGTAGTCCCATTTATTTATTTTTTCTTTTGTCTCCCTTGCTTGGGTAGATATATCTGATAAAAGAGAGCTGGATGACAGCTAAGTGTGGGGCTAGGTTAGTGGGTGGAGGAATTGAGCAAGAAGGAAAAAAGACTCATGGATTTGGACAACAGTGTTGTAGGTGATTGAGGAGTGGAGAGTGGTATAAGGGGATGAATGGTAATGAAACAAAAATGCAATTAAAATTAATAAAATAAAATAAATAAAAAATATTATTCCCCATTTTGTTTAGGACTGACACAAAATAATGCTCTTAGTGTGACAGTCAGAGAAGGAAAACTCTGATTCCAAAAAACCTCCGCTGCCTTGCGGCATACCTCTTCAGGGGAAAGGCTAAGGGAGTAAACCCCGACAGAAAATCCGGAGTCGGAGTCCCTAAGGCGGTTTGACGTTGTAGTCAACACCGGCAACTCCTGCGGCGCACCTGAAGCCAAGCTGTATTGACTCCGTCTTTCCCTTGGATCCCTCAGCTGCGAAGAGAGGGGGGGTCTGCTGCATGGGCAACAGCAGACCCTCCATATCACCCTGCCCAGGCTCTGTAGCTTCAGCTTCACTGGAGAGGACACTCCAGCGTCACCGCAAGATGTCGATTCAACACGGGAGGAGACAGATACCGTGTCACTCCCGAGTCGGACTGCACAGCCATTCTCGGCGGTGCAGATAGACTCTTAAGAAGCTACACCATCGTCTCTCGAGGCTCTGTAGCTTCAGCTTCACTGGAGAGGACACTCCAGCGTCATCGCAAGATGTCGATTCAACACGGGAGGAGACAGATACCGTGTCACTCCCGAGTTGGACTGCATAACCGTTCTCGGCGGTGCAGATAGACTCTTAAGAAGCTACACCATCGTCTCTCGAGACGGACGGTTGCCGACAGTGTGCCAGTATAAATGTGAATTGGTGTAACCACCTTGGAAAATAATTTGCAATTATATTTCTAGATATATATCATAAGTGAATACTTGCACATATGACCAAGAAGACATGGTGTTGGTTTTTTGTTGCAACATTGCATGAAATGGAGAAAATCAAAAGTAACATGTCCACAGCTAGAAGAGTTGATAAATAATAATAAATCACACTATATTAATAAATTTAAAGGGGATAAATTAGATCTACATCTATCCAATTGGATAACTCTAGAGCACAGTATTGAATGGGGAAGGGAAGTACAACAGGACATGTACAGTATAAAAGAATTTATATATATTTTGAAAACAATAAAACATTGCATGTTGTTTATGAGCAGGTAAATATCTGGTTAAATTGAAAAATTATGTGTGGGAGAGATACACATTAACTTCTCAATAGTATTTATTTTTAATGAGAAGAAAATACTTTGATAGGAAAGATAGGGAGATGAGACATCAACTGTGTGGGTAATATTTTGTTGGTTAAAGAAGGGGAAAGGTGGATAAATAGTGATGGAAGAAGGCTTATTGGGATGGCAAACACAAAATACAATATATAGATGATATATTGTAGAATTGTATACCTTAAATCTGTATGATTTTATTAACAATGTCACTTCAATAACTTAAATTTAAAATATTTCATTGGTTTAGGAAAATATTTGGAGAAGACACGGTTTTATGTTTCTGTCTTAAATCTACTTTCTTATATTGGTACCGGGCTGTGGAACATGAATGTCAGGAGATGGAATCTCAGCTGCACCATTTATTGTCTATGTGGTCTTTGGCATTTTACTTACTCTCTGATTCTTGCTTTCCTCATCTATAGTAATACATATCTCACAAGTTTGTTCTAGAGGTTGTCTAACTCTATGTTAACATATGTAAAAAAAAAAAAAACAGAACAGCACCCAACACAAAGTAAGTATTGGTTATTATTACTATTTTATTATGTTTGCAATATTTTGTAATACATAAGTGAAGAAAAGCATGGAAAACAGCTTTGTAGTCAAATTGATGATCTATGAGTTACAATCTCAAACAATTAAAGAAAGACTTTACTGCAATAATAAAGTGCTAATTGTCATGAGAGAGGCTGGTCTCTGTGAGGTCCAGAGAAACATGACAGCATAAAAAAGGCATGCAGGACTTCCAGCCAAGATGGAGGAGTAGACACATACGCTGCATCTCCCTCCACAACTAAGAAGAGATACAACTACCTCAAAACTAGAGACAACCAGAAGTTCCAGAATGTTGAGCTGCATGGAAGTCAAACAAACAAAGAAATAAAGAAGAAATACTCATCAAGACAGGTAGGAGGGGTGAAGCAGGGGCGGAGAGGATGCGGTGTGGTAGCGGAAGGAGCAGTGGCAGCCCAGCGGAGAGTGCAGTCACACATTTTAAAAAGTCAGGATGAACACCTGGGGAGCGCTCCCAGTACCATACCAAACAAAACAGCTCATCATCCCCCACTGGGGAAAATCAAGCCGCAAACCAGCGGGTGGTGGGCTGGAGGAAGAAACTCTCTCAGTAGAGCCTGCTCATTTAAAGGGCCCCGACTGTCCTAGAACATCTGCAGACCCACCCACTCCGGAAACGATGGTCAGGGCAACAACTAGAGAGGTGCCAGTCTCATACAAAGTTGGAGATGTGCCTGAAAAAGGGGTGAGTGCTGAGCTAGCAGCATTGTATCCTTTCAGACCCCTCCCCCACAAACGATGCCACAATGTGGTGAAACGGGTCGCCCTCTACTGACGAATACCTAAGGCTCCACCCCTTAAACATAACAGGTGCGACAGCTCTACCTAAGACACAGAGGCAAACAAACACAGGAGCCTGTCAAGATGAGGAGACAGAGAAGTATGGCCCAAAATAGGGAATGGATCAAGGTTCCAGTGGGAGAACTAAGCGAGGAGAGATAGCCCACCTAACAAACAAGGAGATAGCCAACCTCATATATGAAGAGTTCAAAACACTGGTAATAAATATGCTCACGGGTTTGACAGATATACTTAAGTATGGCAAACATATAAGGAAAGAAGTGAAGTCTATGCTAAATGAAACGAAGAAAAATCCACACAAAACCAATGGTAAAGGGAAGAAAACCAAGGTTCAAATCCATGATTTGGAACATAAGAAAGATAAAAACAGTCAACCAGTACAGAATGAGAAAACAAGAATTGAAAAAAATGAGGAGAGGCTTAGGAACCTCTGGGACAACTTTAAATGTGCCAACATATGAATTATAGGAGTGCCAGAAAGAGAAGAGGTAGAACAAAAAACCAAAAACATATGTGAGAAAATAATGAAAAAATAACTCTCCAAATTTGGTGAAGGAAATAGACATTCAAGTTCAGGAAGCACAGAGAATCCCAAACACATCATAATTAAATGCCAAAGTTTCAAGATAAAGAGAGAATCTTAAAAGCAGCAAGAGAAAAGCAGAGAGTTTCCTACAAAGGGGTGCCTATAAGATTATCAGTTGATTTATGAAAAAAAACTTTGCAGGCAAGAAGGGACTGGCAAGAAGTATTCAAGGTGATGAAAAGGAAGAACTTACAACCAAGATTACTCTATCCATCAAGGCTATCATTTTTTAATGGAAGGCATATAAAGTACTTCCAAGACAAGGTAAAGCTAAAGGAGTTCATCATCACCAAGCTATTATTATATGAAATGTCAAAGGGACTAACTTAAGAAAAAGATCAAAATTATGAACATTAAAATGACAACAAACTCACAACTATCAACAACTGAATCTAAAAAACACAAACAAAATCCAACTAAGCAAACCAAATAGGAACAGAATCATATATATGGGGATCATTTGGAGGGTTATCAGCTCGGAGGGGGAAGGAAGGAAGTGGGGAAATGATGCAGAGACTAAGAAGCATAATTGTTTGGTAGAAGATAGAGAGGAGTTAAGAATAATATAGGAAAGGGTGAAACCAAAGAAATTATATGCATGACCCATGGATCTGAATTAAGGGGGGTGAGATTGCTGGAGGGAATGGGGGTACTGGGAAGAGGGGAACAAAGGGAAAAAATGGGACAACCGTAATAGCATAATCTGTAAAATATACCAAAAAAAAAAAAAAAAAAAAAAGGCATGCAGTTGGTCAAAATTTTAGGGAAGTCTTTCTAAAGGAGTTGATCACATTTCTGAGACTTGAAAATCATACATGCAACCACTGTCCTGCTGAGGTTTCCAACCACGGCTTTAGTGGAAAAATTCTTTAATACTTTTCATTTACTTTAAGTTTATGAATACACCAAAAGGCAGTTACCACTAATTTTCTAAACTATTTTATTTGTCAATCTTGAAGTCTAAAGTGACATTTGCCACACCCCTTGTCTCAAAATATTTCAAAAGAGGAAATGAAAGTGTGGCAATGTTTCTTGGAAGAAAGATATAAAATAGAGATGTCAATGAAAGAACTAACAGCTTGTCTGGGCAGTAGTAAAATATTGGGAAAACATTAAGTAAGGCCTCCACCCCTTCAATGAATGGACCTCAGATGGAAACATGCTAAAAAACCTTTATGAAATGATAAAAACAACCATGTGAACAGAATGACATATAAAAGGATAATTACAGGCATAGAATCTTGAGCTTTTTGCAACAGACATGGATCTTGATAAAATTATAAAAGCACTGACTTCACTGGCATGGAGAATGGGGAGCAGTTTTGCAGAAAGAAAATATAAAGTCCAGCTGCTAACTTTATTCTTTATCACTCCTGATATCATAACTATTCTTCGTATTTAATTTATGCTTTGAAAATAAATTGAAATAGGCAAAACCTGTCCATTTTTTCAAGAGTATTGACTACCAATGATAAAGCTGAAGGATCAAATTCTTTGGATGTACATGAGCACAAGTGTGCATAAATATGTATGTGTGGGAAAGATGTTTCTTCATCATACAGACAGCATTCCATTGTTTTCTTAAAGTTGGTTTATTACTAGTATTTTATTTTTTAAGTATATTATATTGATTGTGCTACTACAGTTGTCCAGTTTTTCCCACTTCGTTCCCCTCTGCCTGGTACTTCCCTTCCTCATAGTAATCCCCAACTGTTGCAGCTGCATAGGCGAGATTGAACACTCTGAAGCAGTGTATAAAGTAAGCAAAAAGGTTTGTAGCTGGCAGTCGGGCCGAGACCAAGTCTCCAAAATGGCACTGATGTTGAATGGGTTTTAGGGCAGGGCTTATACAGAGGGTTTGCTTCTTTGTTTATCCTTTGGCAGGAAGCAGCCCTGGAAGTGCAGGTTGGGTAGGGCTGCAGGAATGTCTTGGCAGTAGCAGGAACAGAAATTCGCAAGGCTCTAAGGTTATCTTTAGCCTGTAGCTGCAGCCTCTTAGTTAGGCCGAATTCTTTGTAAACAAATTAATTTTGCAAAAATGCTAGACATTCTGTATGACATAACTTTACAAGAGTTATAAACAAGTCACAGCAAATGTAAGGAGATAGGGCCACCATGGGAAGGAGCTGAGCTAGGGTCTTTTAACTTGTAAATCACCAAGTGGCTGTAACATTCCTCCCTTTTAAGACTTTTTAGCAGGCCTTTGCTACTTCTTACAGAGAATTTCCGAAGCCCCTACATATTTACATATTTAGTAGACCTCTGCAACTTTTTACAGGGAATATTTCATGCCCCTACACAACCTTAGTTCATGTCATGGATTATGCATGTAAGTTCTTTTGGTTTCTTCCATTCCTATAACGTTATTAACATCCCCCTGTCTATTTTGTACCTACCAATTATGCTTCTTCATTCTGCACTTTTCCCCCATTCTCCCCCTTCCACCTCAAGCTGACAATCCTCCAAATGATCTCCATACCTAGAATTTTGTTCCTTTTCTGGTTGTTGGCTTAGTTTATTTTTTATTTTACTTTTTTTTAGGTTCTACTGTTGATAGTTGTGAGTTTGTTGTCATTTTAATGTTCATAGTTTTGATCTTTTTCTTAAATAAGTCCCTTTAACATTTTATATAATAATGGCTTGGTGATGATGAACTCATTTAGCTTTATCTTATCTGGGAAGCACATTATCTGCCCTTCCATTCTAAATGATAGCTTTGCTGGACAGAGTAATTTCAGTTGTGGATTCTTGCTTTTCATCACTTTCAATACTTCTTGCCAGTCCCTTCTTGCCTGCAAAGTTTCTTTTGAGAAATTAGCTGATAGTCTTATGGGAACTCCTTTGTAGGTAAGTTTCTGTTTTCCCCTTGCTACTTTTATATTTAACCTTTGGCATTTTAATTATGATGTGTCTTGGATCTCTTTGGATCCAATTTGTTTGGTACTCTCTATGCTTCTTGGACTTCCATGTTTATTTCCTTCACCAAATTAGGGAAGTTGTCTTTCATTATTTTTTCAAATAAGTTTTCGATTTCTTGCTCTCCCTCTTCTCTTTATGGCACCCCTATGATTTGAATGTTGGTATGTTTAAAGTTGTCCCAGACTTTCCTAAGCTTCTCATTTTTTTTTTTGCATTTCTGTTTCTTCTTTCTGTTCTAGTTGAATACGTATTTCTTTCTTTTGTTCCAAATTGTTGATTTGAATCCCAGATGTATTTTCTTTGCTGTTAGTCCCCTGTATATTTTTCTTTATTTCAATTTGTGTAAACTTCATTTCTTTTTTATTTTTATTTTTGCTATACTCTATGAGTTCTCTGAGAATTCTGATCACCAGTGTTTTGAACTATGTATCTGATAGGTTGTCCATCTCCATTTCATTTGGTTCTTTTGGGGGGGTTGTTTTGTTCTTTCATTTGGCTATATTTCTTTGCCTCCTTAATTTGGCAGTCTCCCCATGTGTTTTTCTGTGTAGTAGGTAGAGCTGCTTTTACTCCCTGTCTCAGTAGCATGGCCTATGTAGCAACAGCACCTGTAAATTGTGTTGTGCATAGCCTTAGGTAATTGCCAGGGTGGAACCATCCACTTTACCACTTTGTGGCTCTGTTTTGTAGTGGGAGCTCTAGTAGGGGACAATGCTGCTATCTGGCTTCTGGTGATTTGCTTGGCACTTGCCCCATTTCTAGTCACTTAATTCACTTTCTGTATGTGATTGGCACTCTTCCAGTTGCTACACTGGGGTTGGCACATGTTCTAAGGTCATTCAGGCCCTTTAAGTGGCAAAAATCTGGCAGTTTATTCTGCCACCCCAACCCCCACTTGTTTTTACAACTAAGGTATTTGGGGTTTATCTTCCTGGTGTTGAAAACTTGGGCTGTGTGGTATGGCCTGAAGCTGGGATTGCTCACTCCCAGTGTATCCCTCCTGATTTTTGTCTACCACAGGTGAATGGGGCATTTCCTGTTCTGCTGCTCCCACCACTGCTTGTCTAAGCCACACTGCCTCTCCACCCTGTCTCCAGGACTCTGCCTCTCCTATTCATCTGGATGAATGTAGCTTCTTTAAATCCTCACTTGTCAGACTTCACATAGCTTGAAATTCTGATGGTTCTGGTTGCTATTTGTTTTTGAGTTCTGGTTGTAATTCTTTCTATGGTTGAATGAGGAGCTGAAGTGTGTCTACTTATGCCTCCATCTTGACCAGAAGTGAGCAGTTTTTTTAAATGTAAAATGCCAGTTACCATAAAAATAATGTTACAGTTAAAGGATAGGTTCTCAAGCCACCAAACACAACTACAACAAAAAGAACCTCTTTAATCAATAAAATAAAACTTAATTTGCAAACTTCTTGAAGGTGGAATGTTGTAGTGAAAAGGACAGTACATTTGGTGTCAGGAAACTAGGATTTTAATCCTGAATCTTTATAATAATGATAATCACCAATTTCTTTATTTGAGAAAGATTTCAGGAAATTCCATAATCTCAATTTTCTCCTCCGATTGTTTGTGAATGCAGTCAAGACCCAAAGTAAACTTAAGCACAGCATTAATGAGAACTGTGACTTTTTGAGAGAGGCAAATAAAGGAAAAGGAAGAGAGAGGTTGCCAACTATGTATGAGAAATACCAAGGTCTCAGCATGATTTAAATTATGGCTCCATCACTAACCAGCTCAGTGACTTTGGACTAGACACTGGTGTTCCAAAGTTTCAGTTTCTCATGTAATAGGGGCATTATAATCATATGTATCTCAAAGTATTAGATTAAATGAGAAAATACCTGTAAATTGCGGAACATAGTTTCTAGAAAAGAGTAATTATTAGTGCATATTATTTATTGTTATCAAATAATTTATATTGTACTCTATTAATATTAATGGAGACATCTTAATAACAATTTTTCTAAAATAAAAAGAAATAACTATACTGGAGCTTCCCACTTTGCCTCAGGCTGTCTGCAGAAGTTTTTTTCTCCTTTCAACTAGTCCCTAGGGAAATCAATCATTTATATATTTGTGGACAGCCAATCGTCGGCAGCCGTCCGTCTCGAGAGACGATGGCGTAGCTTCTTGAGAGTCTATCTGCACCGCCGAGAATGGCTGTGCAGTCCGATTCGGGAGTGACAATCCCTGCCGCACTTGGTACAGGTGAAGGCAGATGGCCGTTGTTGCTGCTGTTGACGCTGCTTCCGCCTCGATCTTTTCTGGACCGCCTCCTCGTTGCGCACAGCCTCTGCGCGTGACGTACCTTGCCTGACCGCGAGCCTCCAGGCTAGGCGGTCGTCTGCTTGAACTTCCCATGTGTTGAGATTGATGGAGCATTGTGTCATGTCCTTTTTGCAGATGTCTTTGAACCGCAGTTTTGGGCGCCCTGTCATCCTCTTGCCTTCTGCTAGCTCGCCGTAGAGGAGGTCTTTGGGGATACGGCCTGCATCCATTCTTTTGACGTGGCCGAGCCACCCGAGGCGTCTCTCGCTAAGAACTGCATGCAAACTGCTCATATTGGCTCGCTTCAGCACCTCGGTGTTGGGGACCTTATCCTGCCAGGCGACATGCAGGACGCGTCGCAGGCACCTCATGTGGAAGCTGTTGAGTTTCCTTTCATGCCTTGCGTAGGTGGTCCACGTCTCGCTGCCATAGAGGAGAGTGCTGAGTACGCAGGCTTGGTAGATGCGCAGTCTGGTTTTCTCAGTGAGGCTGGAATTGTTCCACGCTCGCCGGTTCAGTCTGGCCATAACTGTGGCTGCCCTGGCGATTCTCCGATTGACCTCCAAGTCGACTGACAGAGAGCTCGAGATGGTGGACCCGAGGTAAGTGAAGTCGTTGACAACCTCCAGGGTGTATCCGTCGATGGTGATGCATGGGGGAGTCCCCGTGCCTTGAGCCATAACATTCGTCTTCGTCAGGCTGATGGCTAGTCCGAACTCCTTACATGCGTGGGAAAGGCAAGTGACTAGCTGCTGGAGTCCCTCTTCGGAGTGTGATGTCAAAGCTGCGTCGTCGGCGAAGAGCATCTCACGGATGAGCACCTCTTTGACTTTGGTCTTGGCTCGTAGACGGGCCAGGTTGTAGAGCTTGCCATCGGATCTGGTGTGAATGAAGACACCCTCGCTGCAGTCCTTAAAGGCGTATTGGAGGAGCATGGAGAAGAAGATTCCGAACAGCGTAGGTGCGAGGACGCAGCCCTGCTTTACTCCGCTGCTGACTGGGAAGGCCTCAGAGGTTGCGCCGTTGTAGGACACCGTGCTGTGCATGTTGTCGTGAAAGGACATGACCACAGCAAGCAGATGTGGTGGACAGCCAATCTTCCGTAGCAAGCTGAAGAGTCCGCTTCGACTGACCAGATCAAACGCCTTCGTGAGGTCGATAAAGGCGAGGTAGAGTGGTTTATGCTGCTCGTGACACTTCTCCTGCAGCTGGCGTAGGGAGAAGATCATGTCCACTGTTGATCGGCCAGCTCTGAAGCCACGCTGGGACTCTGGGTAGACTCGGGAAGCAAGGGTCTGCAGGCGGGCAAGAGCGACCCGGGCGAATACTTTGCCGACGACGCTGAGGAGAGAGATGCCCCGGTAGTTGTTGCAGTCGCTGCGATCTCCTTTGTTCTTGTACATGGTGATAATGTTGGCGTCTCTCATATCCTGGGGGATGTAACCCTCCTTCCAGCAGAGACAGAGTAGATGGTGGAGCGGCTGTAGCAGGACTGGTTTCCCGCTCTTTAGGATTTCTGGAGGGATTCCGTCGCTTCCTGGTGCTTTCCCGCAAGCAAGGCGGTCGATGGCTTTGCTGAGCTCTGCCGCAGTAGGTGGGGTGTCTAGCTCCTCCATGACTGGTAGGTCTGGGATGGCTTTAAGAGCAGTGTCTGTTACGGTGTTCTTCGTTGCGTACAGCTCGAGATAGTGCTCGGTCCACCGCCGCATTTGCTGTTCCTGGTCAGTGATGACCTCACCTGTCTTGGACTTAAGGGGGGCGATCTTGGAGGGGATTGGGCCTGTTGCCTTCTTGATACCCTCATACATTCCTCGTGCGTTGCCTATATCGGCGGCTTCCTGGATGCTTCTGCACAGGTTTAGCCAATAAGTGTTGGCACAGTGGCGGGCGGTCTTCTGGACTTTGTTCCTGGCAGCCCGTAGAGCTTGAAGTGTACTGGGAGTGGGCGTGACCTTGTAAGCCAGTAGGGCCTTCCTCTTAGCCTCGATCACGGGTTCCATTTCTTCCCAGTGAGCCTCGTACCAGTCAGCGTTCTTCCGCTCTTTCTTCCCGTAAGCAATAATGGCGGAGTTGTATATGGCGTCGCGGAGACGTGGCCAATTGGATTCGATAATGCCATCTGCCGCCACTCCCTCGCCGAGTGCATCTTCCATCTTGTTGATGAATTGCTGGGTCTTAACTGGGTTGCTGGCACAACTGGTGTTGATGCGTGGGCAACCCTTCATCTTGGAGTGGTGCAACCTCTTCGGCATTATGCGCACCTTGCTTACCACGAGGGCATGGTCCGTGTCGCAGTCTGCACTGTGGTAGCTGCGGGTGAGGAGGGTGCTGCCAATATCCGTTCTTCTGGTGATGACGAGGTCAAGCTGGTGCCAATGACGGGAGCGGGGGTGCCTCCATGACACCTGGTGGATCTCTTTGCACTTGAAGAATGTGTTTGTCACGCACAGGCCGTGGTGACACAAGAGCTCAAGCAGTCACTGACCATTCTCATTGATCTTTCCTCTCCCAAAGTTTCCAAGGCAGGTGGGCCAGGCCATGTGGTCGGCTCCTACTCTTGCGTTGAAGTCTCCAAGGAGATAGAGAGCGTTACTTCTGGGAATCTTGGATAACGCTTCGTCCAGTGCATGGTAGAACTGTTCTTTCTCTTCGGTGGTGGCGCAGAGGGTTGGGGCATACGCGCTAAGAATGCTGACTGGGCCGAAAGTTGTTGACAATCGGAGGGTAAGTAATCTCTCTGTGCCTCCTGTGGGTGGCTCTATGGAGTTAACAAGCGTGTTCTTCACAGCGAACCCAACACCGTGCTGTCTTGGTTGGTCCGGAGACTTCCCTTGCCAGTAGAAGGTGTAGTTGGTTTCTCTGATAGTTCCGTTGTCGGCCAACCGGGTCTCCTGTAGAGCCGCAATGTCGATGTTTAGTCGTGCCAGTTCCCTATCGATGACAGCGGTTTTCCTGGCACCCTTGATCCACGGAAGGTCTGCAGTAAGTCCGGGGCACATGGTCCTGATGTTCCAGCTAGCGAGGCGAAGAGCCGGAGGCTTCTTTCTTGTTGTTTGCTTGGAATTAACTGGTGCGGGTGTTTTGTGGCCCACTTCTCGAGAGGCGCCTCTCTGATCCCCACGCACCCAGTGGGGCAGGCGAGCCATGGCGAGACGGTAGCTGTCCAGTGAGGTGCGATGACCTCTCCCACCGTCAGAGGAGACCCCTGGCGCTCGTTTCCTTCGCCAATCGGATGAGCTTATAACCGGTATCTGTCTCCTCCCGTGTTGAGTCGACATCTTGCGATGACGCTGGAGTGTCCTCTCCAGTGAAACTGAAGCTACAGAGCCTGGGCAGAGTGATATGGAGGGTCTGCTGTTGCCCATGCAGCAGACCCCCCCTCTCTTCGCAGCTGAAGGGTCCAAGGGAAAGACAAAGTCAATACAGCTTGGCTTCAGGTGCGCCGCAGGAGTTGCCGGTGTTGACTACAATGTCAAATCGCCTTAGGGACTCCGGCTCCGGATTTTCTGTCGGGGTTTACTCCCTTAGCCTTTCCCCTGAAGAGGTATGCCGCAAGACAGCGGAGGTTTTTTGGAGTCAGAGTTTTCCTTCTCTGATTTTAGAGATGTCCTTCCTCTTTCCTCCTTTACAGTCTTGAGGGCAGCATTTACAGGCTAAAATAGAAAACTGGCAGTGTAACCTTCTAAGCAGATACTACCAATACCCTGCTTGGGTATACTCACCCAACAATAAACATCTCTTAAATGTCCTCCAAGTGCCATGCCTCGAATTAGTAAATGGCAGTGCAATGGCAGCCAAACATTTGGATCAGTTTCACTAAGTAAACCACCAACACAAGTAGGTTTTTAAAACAATAGAATAGTGTCTCATTTTATTAAAAATAATAACTATTTTTAAGCAACTTACCAGCAACACTGAATAAAAACCTGGCTGTGTTTCCCACTGTTTCAACTGCTCCTCAGCTGGCTTTAACACAGCAGTATCCTGACTGGTGGCCTGAGTTAAGACTTGAAGAACAACAGTGCTGGCACTATTGAGATCCATGGAAACCAATTGGCTCAGTCCGAATAGCCCGGCTCTCCAGCTTCCACTGTCCAACACGAAGTGGCGTCGGTTGGTCCCGCGCCCCACGCTTGCAAGTCCACGCGCCGCCGCCCACTGATGCCGAAAGCGGCTTCTAGGAACGCGCCATGTTCTGAGTCGCAGCTCTAAATGATGCGGACGCTAGAATATTGCGTCACAGACATCCACAGCAATAAAAAAGATCAAAATACTGATACACAAAACAACACAAATGAATCTCAAAAAGCATTATGCTAAGTGAAAGAAGCAAAGCATAAAAGTCTACATGAAGTTCTAGAAAATGCAAAATTATAGAGACAGAAAGTAGATCACTGGTTGCCTTGGGCTATGGGGCTAGAGGAAAGGATGATACAACAAGACACAGGATAACTTTTAGGGAGATGGAAATGCTTTAATCTTGATTCAATAGTAGTTATGCTATCGAAAAGCAATTTGGGGTCCTGCTGCCTGCCGCCACCCTCTAGGCAATACACCCTCTGGACAGCCAATACAATATGATTATCTAAATAACATATCTCTCAACATTTGATAAGCATTTTAAAACCTGTGCATATATATATGGAACTTGGAAGTCTCCAGTGTTTCCAGAATTCATAGCTCTGGAATTAAGGGGTCAAAATGATACAGGTCTCACTCTAAAATATCAGGGTCGGCAAGAAATCTTAGATCAATATTATTGCCAGATGTCAGTTTCTATAGTGCAAAACTGCTCTTGGAAAGAGGTTAATATTTTCATGATTTAAAAAGAGATATTGAACAGTGATTCCACTGCTGGGATATACCCTAAGAATCTGATACATCAACTCAAAAAACCCTATGCACACTATGGTCATAGCAGTGCTATTTACAATAGCCAAGTGCTGGAAACAGCCTAAGTGCCCACCAGTGGATGAGTGGATCAAAGAACTGTGGTACATTTACACAATGGAACACTACATAGCAGAAAAAAAGAAGGAACTTCTACCTGTTGCAACAGCATGGATGGAATTTGAAAATATTATGCTAAGTGAAATAAGTCAAGCAACAAAAGACAAATATTATACGATCTCACCTAATACAGGAAATTAATGAACAAAACAAAGAAACTAGCAAAATAGAACCAGAGTCATGTAAACAAGGAACAGACTGACAGTGACCAGAGGGAAGGGGGGAGGAAAGGAGAGAAGGAAGGGGAAGAATCTAGTCAAGGAAATAGTAATAATGACCCATGGACATGGACAACTAAATGGGGATAAACTGTGGGAGAGAGAGGAGGTGGGCGGAACTGGGGAGAGCAGGGGGGGATGGGACAACTGTAATAGAAAAACAATAAAAAAATAAATAAATAGATAAAATGGGAAAAAAAGATATATAGAGGGCTGTAGGTTAAAATGGTGACTGTTCAGCAGCCCATGATGAAACTTTTCTAACATCTCACAACAGGTAGAGAAAAAGATGAAATCTCATAATATTACTAAGTTCTAGGAATCACACTTAATGTATGTAGAAAATCCAAAAAATGTTTCAAGTAACTCAACTATATTGAAGAAAGTAATTGTGAAGCTCAATAAGTGACTCTGGTAAACTGATAAAGGTTTGCTTCACTATCCAAAAAAAAAAAAAAAAAAAAGTATTCCTGGGAAACCTTTACAAAGTTCAAATAATGAAAAATGAATAAGTGATTACCATTAATTTACATGGAAAGTTTTTTGAGTGTTTGCAGACCCTAAATATTACCTACAAAAGCTTACCATATACGCTAAGTGTAACACCTTCAGGAGCTCTTAGGTTTTTCTGAAATCTTAGAACACATCTAGCTACTAATTGTACAAGATAAATCAAGATAAAGCACAGATGCTCACAAACACAGTTCATAGAAATGGTGTTTTGATGCTGAGATGCTGAGTGTGGTTCCTGGAAGGAGCTTGGCAGCACTACTCTCTCTGTTGGGAGTGCATGCAACTTCTATAACAGCTCGCTGCAAAACAAATGCTGAACACTATTTTCACTTTTCAGTGCGTGTGTGTGTGTGTTTATTCCAGAAAAGCAAAAATCCTGTTCATATTTCTTTCATTTAGCAAAAAAAGGTACTGATGTATGTCTTTCATAAAAGCAAAGTGGCATAACTCAAACTTTTCAAAAAGTGAAGATACTTGTACTCTCACTAATTTCTTTGTATCAGTAAGGAAACAAAGGTTCAGAGAGGTGAAATAACTTGCCCAAAGTCACACAGCCACTAGATAACAGAACCCATATTTTCCATCCCTAACACATTTACTTAGTTCTCAACTATTATATTAAACTTTATACTTGTATATCTAAAGCCATCTTAAACTTAATATGACCAAATTAAAAGTCCTAATCTTGCCACTCCACTCTCTGTTGCTAAAATCTACTTCAGACCCAATCTTAAGTATCTGTGTAAATGATATTATCCTTCTATCCAATGGATCAAGCCAAACCACGAAATACACGTGCCCATGCACATGCGCGCGCGCGCGCACGCACACACACACACACACACACACACACACACACACACACTCAATTGCTAGAACTCAGTCTTGACTCATGGTTCTCTCTTTCTCACCCTGAGTATTCAGTTTTTTAGATGTTTATGTCTGTCAGCTATTCTTTCAAAATATATTCTAGATCCTATCATTTTTCTCCATCTGCACTAATACATACCATACTAGTCTAAGCCACCATGTTCTCTCCTGTATATTATTGTAAAAACTTCCCAAATAACCTTTGTTTCCACTATTTCCTCTATGCACAGCTTGAACTATGTTTTAAAAATATAAGTCAAGTTAAATTCTTCTCATGCATATTACCCTTGACTTGTTTCCCACAGTTCTTACAATAAAACCCAAAGTCATTAAGGGACCAAGGCTGTCCATGACCTGGTTTCTATATACTTTCCCGACCTTATCTTTAACTGCTCTCATTATGTCAACATTAACCCTCTATTCGTTTCTTAAATATGTCAACTTGTTTCTGCTTCATAGTCTCTGAAAATGCTATTACTCCTGCCAGGAAGTCCCTGAACCAGATTTTTGTAGTGTTCTTTCATTATTGTCATTCAGATCAGCTCTAACCTCACGTCAATGGTCATTCTCTGACCACCCACTTTAAGCTCTCCTCTACCTGCACTCCATCAACTCCTATGACATTATCCCAATGTGTTTTCTTTGAGTCAGTTATCATTATTGGAAATCATTTTGTTCTTTTTTTTCTCATTGTTTTGTGGAAATAAATGAAGACTTACCAAATGAGAAAATCAATGACTATTTATTCAGAGCTGTCTATAGCAAAAGAATCAGCTACCAACACTAGTGTTTTGACAAAGACTGAAAAGCATTGAGAAAGCTTTATAGTGGAAAAAATGGAAGGCTTAAGGTATGAACTGATTTGAGACTCTTGGTATGGGGAAGCAGCTGAATACTAAGAAACCTGAAGCTGGGCATAGTACGTGATTGGTGATGGTTGTGCATTTGATTTTCACTGGTTGGTCCTAATTGAAAATGAGGGCAAAATTAAGAAAGTGGTCAATTATAGGTCAAATCTTGGCCATTTTGGGTCAATTGCTAGAGATAGAAGTCTGACTTTCTATAAGGCTGACTTACGATAGGTTTTTTTTCGGGGCAAGTTGCTGCACATTATGGGTCAAATTTCTATTTTTAATACATGATCTACAGATTTTCCATTTCTGTATTCAGTCTCTCAGTTGCTGGTCATACATGTCTCAGAAATAAATTTAAATTCCAGTAGAGCAGATCTCTTGTCTGTGGTTCAATTAAAACATTAACTGGCACATAGTAGGTATTCATTACATATTCATTACCAGTTTGCAAGGCTGCCCTCTTCACTGGAGTATGAATGATTGAAAGGTCAACTAGGTGCTCAAAGTCTTTACTGGTATATATTTATTGCCTTTAAAAGCTAAAAGCAAAATACAAATATATAGTATAGAACTTTCTCTTTGGCAAGCATGACTGGCTGATTTTGTTGGTGTATTGATCTGATGTAACTCAAGCACACTGATTTGGTCCCAGTAGCATAATCTCCTTGCCATTAAAATGAACACTAAATTCTATCACAAATTATTCATTAAGGCAGAATATGTAAAATATTAATGGTAACTCTTAACAATAAATGGGTACTTTGGCATAGATGGCAGTGGGGTGCTTTTGTGAGAAAAGCCAGTTATGATGGGTTCTTTCATAATTTGATAGACTTGAAAGAGGAAGATAACAGTCCAGGCTTTTAAAATATTTTTAGTAAAAAAATATTTTCAAGACAAAGAACTGGTTTGGGAAATTTTTGTTTTCCCATGAAGAGGGAGTTTAGGTACAAAAGAACAACGTGGGCATTGAATGCCAGGAATGAGTCTTCTCAACTCCATCCCTGTAATCCCCAGAGCATGTAAGCATAGGTCTTCTTTGCTACTCACTCTGATCTGTTTGCAAGGCTGCCCTCTTTATTGGAGTATGAGTTCTTTAAGGGAACTATCTGTGGGGATGTAACCCATTTTATTCCATTTTCTATCATAGGTTTAGGTCAATGTTTCTAAGATCAAGAAATTAATATTGCTCAAATTTTGTGTCGTGTAGTAATTCCCAGCATAGCTCTATCAGGCTCCCCACTCAGGTCCATTAGATTAAGCTGGTAAAACAAGGAAAAGATCCCAGAGAAAATCTTCCTGTCCTATCACAACACCATAGGATACAATTTGATGTGGTTTTTCATTGTTGTTAAACATCGTTTCATAGGTACAATAGCAACACTGGCCAGAGTTGACATTATTACAATATTGGCTCTTGGGAATGCTTTTGGAATAAATGAGATTGTAGGATACTTTAGTTTTGCATAAGAGACTGGTTTTATTCTAAAACTCCTGGTTTTTAAAAAATTTATCTTGCTTGATTGGACTAAAGAAAGGCTCGCACAATTATAAAAACTTTGCTTTAAATGTAAATTAGTAAAATTTTTCTGAGGGACAACTTGTCAAAGTATATTCAAAGTCCTAAGAACTCTGACATATCACTTTTAGGGGTTGGTTGGTCCTTCCAAAATGGAAAAATAACATATGACATATATATGATGGAATACTAGACAACTTTACATTGTTGTTTTGAAGGAATATTTTAAAATATGAACATATGTTCATGTTATTGTGCTAAGTTTTTTATTCAATTTATTGGGGTGACATTGGCTACCAGGATCATAAATGTTTCAAGAGTATATTTCTATGATACATGATTGGTATATTGCATTCTGTGGCCATCACTGCTAATCATATTATCTTCCATCACAATATATTTGACCCCTTTACCCTTTACTACCCTCCCACCCCCTTCCCTCTAGTAACCACTATACTATTGCCTGTATCTATGAATTTCAGTTTTATATCCCGCATATGAGTAAAATCATATGGTGCTTAGATATTTCTAACTGACTTATTTCACTTAGCATAAGCTAAAGAATGATATGCATGTAAACAATAATCCAACTTTTCTAATGTATTAAGAATATTGATGGTTGAGAGTAAAAGGTGGTCAAAGAGAGAGAAAAGAAAAGAAATATGAAAGAAATAAAAGATAAATGGGTAAATATTGCCATGTCAAATTCAAAAGCTAAGAGTCAGCTGGAGATTTTGCATTTCTTCCTCTCATTAACTAAAGAATCCATCCTGCAGCCAGGTATGGGATGCAGTCACAGCATGTCCCTGGAGGTCTAGGTTAATATTGTGCTATACCAAGAGAGCAGCCATGTCTCAGCCTGCCTTGTTCTTTGGCCAGAGAATTATGCTGGCATTACAGATTTGGAATCCAAATATCAATTGATTTATTTTCAAGTACTCAATTCGTTTATACTGCAGTGATTTATAAAATGTGCTATCACAGAATCATTGTCCATTCATTTCCAAATACCTGTGCATTAATTGGCATTAATGAATTGCAGGATATTAAGCAATATGGAATATGGTTACATGTGCACTTTCTTTCATAGTCTTACATCCATCTAGTGACAAAACTACACTCTAATTTCATTGCTGAAACTAAGCTGATAGGTTATGGTAATAAGCCAACATAATTAATGGACAAACTAGTTTAAAAATTGTATCAGATAGATTCCTTATGATGAAATGGCATAATCATTGCACCAAAGGCCAACTCTCTCTCACTAAAACAAATTACTTTGGGGGGTATAAATCACTCGTGATTAAATAACAATCAATGCTGAAATATGTAAGTGTCTATAAAAGACATTTTACCAACAATACACATGTTACAAAGTCTATTGACTCAGGGCAGATGCTCTGTAATAATTTGATTTTTTTTCTCTTCCACAGTGAGTATTTTCTAGGTTATCTATGAAGTTAAATCTAAATTTTAAATACACGCAATGAATTTATAGTTGATTCAGCTTGACTACAAAATTCCTGATTTTAAAAAAAAAGAAGACATGTTCTTACTACCCAATGCCTCTTATAACCCCAAAACATAGCATAGGAGCTTGCAAGTAGTAGATAAAGGAAGGTTTTCAGATCATGACGATAAAAAGCCATGCTTCTTTGGAAGCAATAAAGCACTGGAGGATTGGGGCAGAGGGTATGAAATGGAAATCCCTAAAATAACTATGTACAAATCTCACAAGGAGAAAAAAGTTGTAGAGGGAAAAATCAAGGGAATGACTGTTCGCCTGCCAAAATGACTTCTTAGGCCAGACATTAAAGACATTCCATAAGTTATATACTTTGAGAAAATAATGGATGCAGTAGAAGAATCTAGTGAACTCATAAATAATATGATGGGGTTCATCCTAAAAATTGACTGTACAATGATGATTGTGTATTTCTAGGGAAAGGATAATTTATTCCTCCATAACTGAATAGGGAAAGTTCTCATTAGAAGGTGGAGAGACTACCATTTACTGAAAACTCCCTGTGTCCCAGGCACACTGTGAGGCGTCTTCACATAAGGTTATTATACCATGTATAAAGTGAGATACTAAAAACTTCCTGGTAAGCTGAAAAATAGGATGCTTTATCAGAGTAAATTGGTTTGGACCAAATGATCGAACCAACTGTATGTAAAAAAGATTTTGAATAAATAAATAAGCCTGAAACGCCTATGTGAAAGCCAAAAGAAATTGAGACATATTGTTCTTAATCTTTCTTAATACAGTTATCTTATGCTTATTTATAGGCAACCTGCAATTTGAATAATCTGATTTGTACCGAGACAAATTTTAAAGCAAGCAAATGATAATGATCATAATGATGATAATGATATCACATATTTTGTTTCATGATATGTTATAAAACACATTGATATTGGTTAATTTTTTCTAATCCCCACAGGTAAGTCTTTGTGCCCTATATCACTTATTGACTCAGTTGCTTTACAGCTGCTGAGCGAGTCAGTTTATACAGGCATATAAAAAGTATATATAATCTGATTACATTTCACCTCAGCAGCATCTGAACCTGTACTGTGTACTGTGTACCTCTTGTTTTTTGCATTTTGGTTTTCTTGGATGCTACAGTGCAGTACATCTAGACTCACACATGCACAATCAGAAGTACCAGAATGGATAGAGTTGTTAGATTTCACAAATAAAGATGCATAGACCCAGTTTAATTTGAGTTTCAGATAAACTATGAATATTAAGTATAACTATGTTTCATACAATACTTATACTAAAAAAAACCTTGTTCATCTAAAATTCAAATTTAACTGGGTGTCTTAGAATGTACATACAAATCTTACCTTTGAGTTAACACTTGGTCAGTGCAGGGTTGAATAAATGCTTTTTCTGTGCTATGAGTAAAAATTTTTGAAATGTATTTTACCCAGCAACTTAGATATTGGTGGGGGGAAGATACAGTTTCCCATGACTATGACTAGCTCAATATCATAGGCTTGTATTATTTTTCCCTCCTTTCCCATTTCACATTTACTGACCCCACATTCTTGTTCCTTGGTTCCATGGGATTACATCCCCAAGTAAACTGCCTGCATAAGAGCCCTTCTCTCATGCTCCACTTTCCCAACTAGAGAACTCAGATTTTAAAAGGTACTGGAAAATTATATGAAGTTTTAGTAACATTAGAGCTAGAAACACCACGTTAGAAATGTGAAAACTAATTTCTGTAGTGTTCAATTGCATTATTTAAGGTCATATTTTCAGTAGAGGCACATCTGAAATTTGAACTGAGTTATCTGACTTTCATCCATTGTGTTCAACTAAAAGATCAGCTTATGTTTATTTCTCACAACTTTTAATTTCTTTATTTTTATTGTTGACACTATTGCAAATATCTCCATTTTCTCCTCTTTGACCATCTTTTCTCATCACACAACCTTATAAAGGAAAAATTAATTTAATATTTCTGTAAAAGTGGTATAATGACACCATTAAGAATAAATGCAGATTCTTCCATTTTCTAGAAACAAAACAAAACAAAACAAAACAAAAAAACCCTCCAACCCCACCGAATGCACAAAAAGACTAACAATGGCAATTATTCCAAACATCTTTTTTGCATCTATTTCCAATGGAAAGACTAACAAAATTTTATGGTGTATGAATATAATTTATTTTCATTTTATTTTATAAGTGTAATTTTAATTATAATTTTACTCAAATTTAAGAAAAGGAAAGAAAACTGAAGAAAATGTTTCACTTCAGATATATGTTTCTTTACTATAAGATAGTATTTTTAAAAATCTCAGAGTAATAAAATATATCATAACTATGAAAAATAGTTATTAATAATTTTAACTAAATGATTTCTTTTTATATTATATTAATAGACTGCTCAGTATGATAGATGAGCACACAAACCCTCCCACATTTTTCCCCACTCCCTGGCTCCCCACCATCCAGTTTTTGTGAATTATGTCATTAATTTTACATTGTCAAGATTTCTAGTATGGATATCCTATTTTATGACTATAATTGCTACATTTCATTTTATTATTAGCTCTGAATTTCAATGGATTCAAATGTTATTGACCTCTCCTCAACCATTTCTAAAGTCTTTAATTTGAATCAGCTCTAAAGTAACAACAGTTTGCTTCATAAAACCTAGATTTTGTTTGCTTGTTTTTTAACTTTTATTTTATTATTATTTTAATATTAATGATGCTTAATTTTATATTTATTGAAGTTATTGGGGTTATTGGTTAATAAAACCATATAGACTTTATGTACAACTCAATAATAAAGGGCTTTTTGGATCTTGTATTCATAGTTCTTTCAATTTTTGAGAATGTCTGCTTGTCCTTATGTTTGAGTACCTTTGATATAATATTCGTGAATCCCTTCTTCTTTCCCTTGGGATTTAAAGGTATATTCTTATGATCTTTGGCCTTTAAAATCATCTTGTAGGCCCTGGCTGCTGTGGCTCAGTGGATTGAGCGTCGGCCTGTGAACCAAGTGTTGCTGGCTTGATTCCCAGTCAGGGCACATGACTAGGTTGCACGCCAGACCTCCAGTTGGGGATGCGTGAGAGGCAACCACACATTGATGTTTCGCTCCCTCTCTTTCTCCTTTCCCCTCTCTCTAAAAACAGATAAATAAAATAACCTTGTTAAAAAATTAATTAAATTAATATAAAACAAAAACAAATAAAATCAACTTGTAAAACAGAGAAAGCAATCAGATTTATTCTCCTCATAGGTGATTTGCTTTTCTATCCTGAATACTTGAACATATATTTTAATAGTCTATAAATTCAATAACTGAACCAGGCTAAGTCTTCAACCATCCTGTATGAAAATTGTATGCAACAATTTGTGTGTATTATTCTACTGATCTAAAATTACATTCTCTGTTTATTTACTTGTTTATTATCTGTTTCCCTTAGCTGAAAGTAAGCATCATGAGTCCAGGGACTTTGACCTCCTAGTCACTACTATAATTCCTAAGTCTCTAGTTTAGGGCCTATTATATTGTAGATACAATGTATTTATTGAATGAGTGTTGTTGAATGAATGATTTCCTTATTTCAGATAACTTTTCTTCAAAATACAGAGAAAGACAAATATCATCTTATTTCACTCATATGTGTACTCTAATGAAAAAACTAAACTAACAAGAAAAATGGGGACAGACTCATAGATTGCAGGGTGACAGCTGGGGATGGAGGTTAGGGAGTGGAGGGATTGAGCAGAAAGGAAAAAGGACCCATGGACTTGGACAGCACTGTGTTGTTTGCTGAGGGGTCGGGGGTATAAGGGTAATGGAAAAATTGCAATAATAAAGATCAAAGATAAAAAATAAGTACATTTCTTTTTAAAAGATTTTTATTTATTTATTTTTAGGGAGGAAAAGAAACATCAATCAGTTACCTCTTGCACGTGCCCCAATTAGGGACTAGCCTGCAACCCAGGTATATATCCTGACCTAGAATTGAACTGACCACCCTTTACTTTGTAGGACAATGCTCAACCAACTGAGTCGTGCTGGTCAGGGCTTCTTTTTTTGTTATTTTTAAGTCTCTGGTTGCTTTTTATAGGAAAAAAAATATGACTTTATTATCTGTAAGCTAATGTTTTATGGTTTCATTTTTAAAGGCTTTTCATCATTTAGAATGTCTTTGAAATAAAGAATAGACTAGAGATCCATATTTGCATTTTTACAAACAGCAAACCATTTGATCCAGAGTAATCTATTACATAATGATTTCAGCTCCCATTTACATTTAATGCCACCTGTAAACACCACAAGCAACTTCCATATGTATTTGGGTCAATTTCTGAACTCCCATTTTTTTCTGTTAAATTGATGTTTTCTTTCATGTTGAAATCTGAAATATAATTTTATGTAATTTTTACATATTGCCTGTGTTCTCCATATCTATTAGCTCTTTTCTTAGTACTCTGATCACTTTCTCTTTGTCATCTTCATTCACTGAGCTGATCTCAACCTTCCTACTATGACAATATTATTTTAACCATGTATATTCTGATCTTCTAATATTTGAGATAGCCTTTTATTGGAATAAGGTTGTTATTAAATTTTTCTAAACTGTGAAACACTTGTGGGAATTTTTCCCTAGTTTTTATATTGTTTTAATCTAAATTGAATGTTTTGTTTTCCATGCTAAGTCCACAATTTTAAACTTTTCTAATAGCTCATTTTTAATTATGTTTTTCCATTACCACTTACCCCCCTATACCCTCTTCTACCTCCATCTGCCCCTCCCCAGTCATCACACTGTTGTCTTTATGCACGAGTTCTGAACACATTTTTATTTAATAGAGGAACTCCTATTAAGATCTGTTGACATAGTTGTCCTGTGATTTCTTTTCACCTTTTTCAGGGGTACCTTGGGTCAGAGAGGGGCCTTCTCTCCCATCAGAGAAGCCTTCCCTCAGACTCTGCTCACCCTCTGGCAAGCCTCCAAGATGCCTCCCACCCTCAGTTTCTCCTCATCATCTGGCCTCTGCCTCCCTCTCCAGCCACAGCTTTTGGTACCAACTCTAGCAATTCTTCCAGAATAGAGTTCCCTGCATCCAAAGACATGCAATTTCCTGCCTCTGTGCCTTTGCTCATGCTGTTTCTTCAGACCTGAATGCCTTTCCCTTGCTCCTCCTGTCTTGTCTGCCTGGCAAATACCTGTTCATCTCTCACAATCCTTCTCAAAGACCCCCTCCTCCAGGAAGACAACCTTCATGCCTCTCCGCCTCCAGGCTAACTCTGCTCTTTGTAAATGCTTCTCTCCTGGCACTTATTACTATATTTCACTCATTTACATGTTTGTTTCCCCTTCCAAACTGTGAACTCTTCAGGGTATGTATCTAGTGCATCTCTATTTCTGAGCCTAGCAAACAGTGGGTGCTCAATAAATATTGAACGGATGATTTAAAAATGATTTTATTTAGAATTCGTCGTCGTCGTCGGCAGCCGTTCGTCTCGAGAGACGATGGTGTAGCTTCTTAAGAGTCTATCTGCACCACCGAGAATGGCTGTGCAGTCCGACTCGGGAGTGACACGGCATCTGTCTCCTTCCGTGTTGAATCGACATCTTGCGATGACGCTGGAGTGTCCTCTCCAGTGAAGCTGAAGCTACAGAGCCTGGGCAGGGTGATATGGAGGGTCTGCTGTTGCCCATGCAGCAGACCCCCCCTCTCTTCGCAGCTGAAGGGTCCAAGGGAAAGACGGAGTCAATACAGCTTGGCTTCAGGTGCGCCGCAGGAGTTGCCGGTGTTGACTACAACGTCAAACCGCCTTAGGGACTCCGGCTCCGGATTTTCTGTCGGGGTTTACTCCCTTAGCCTTTCCCCTGAAGAGGTATGCCGCAAGGCAGCAGAGGTTTTTTGGAGTCAGAGTTTTCCTTCTCTGATGTGCCCTGACTGGAAGATCGAACCAGCGACACTTAGCTCGCAGGCCGACGCTCAATCCACTGAGCCAAACCAGCCAGGGTTTTATTTAGAATTATAGTTTGATTTTCATATAGCATTAGGGTTAAATTTTTGTTCTTATTAATTTTAGAGAAAGAGAGGAAGGGAGAGAGAGGGAGGGGGGAGAAGAGAGAGAGAGACAAACATTGATTTGTTCTTCCACTTACTGATGCATTCATTGGGCGCTTCCTGTATGTGCCCTGACCGGGGATTGAACCCACAACCTTGGCATGTGGGGATGATGCTATAACCAACTGAGATACTTGGCCAGGGCCAGGCTTAAATTTGTTTTTATTTCTTTCCTGCAGTATCTGGGCCTGAATTGATGATGTCCTTTCCAGCACTAGTTTATAGGTTGAGTTTTTGTGTTTTATCCATTTTTCTGTACCATATGGACATGGAAAGAGTGAGGAACACAGCTGGGGCAAAACTGGCATGCTTCTTGGTGGAATCCCTGAGATTTTCACTCCTTTTGACTTTTTTTTTCCTAATATTTTATACAGGAGTCACCCTACCTGGTTATGACATATAGTGTATTCTCACAGTAAGCTATTTTGGGATTCAAATCATATGTTCAATTAGGGGCACAGTTCCAGTCTTTGTTTCTATCACTCAGTTGTTTTCCACTTTTCCCATTTTGCCTGTTTCTCTCTAGAAACTATTTTAACTGTATTCTAATTTTAAAAGTGAATAGATAAGGATACTTTCCCAGTAATCTCTTACCCAAATTTTGGAATATTGAGAAACAGTTTATAATTTTTCTGATTAATCAGGAAAGCTGGGATAGAGAGTGAGAGCAGGTTAGAATCCATGTCCCTTCTACCCCTACTGAACTGTGAATCTTTATCAGGCAAGCAGTTGTTAAAATGTATGGCGTAAAGTTGTAGACACTTTTGGTTTAGTCAATACTGTTTTTCCTCAACTACTCATAATCATTTTTTATTACTTTGTTTCTTAATAAAAGAGGAAGGATCTATGTTGCAGTTTCATTTAGCTATTTTCATCTAGAAGGACTATCTTTTTCAGAATAACTTTTAAATCCCATGAATGATTACACTTTCTAAAAGTAGAACAGAATATTTATTTTTTAATTGGATCATTTAATTAAAATGTATTAGCAAACATCATTGGACTCTGCAATAATTAACAACTGTTTCTCTTAAAATCGTAACTATGGTGGAGGTGCCACACACACCCTACGCTTGGCTGGAAGTTGCTCTGTCCAGTAGAGGCTTCATGACCATGGCGGAACAAACTTTTACCCAGGACACTTTATTATGTCTGGGGGAAGGAAGGTGACTGTCTCTCTAGTGGAGACCAGCAGCCAAATCTTCATCCCTTATGCCTTTTATTGAGCAGGGTACATGCAAGAGATACAAGGCTAAAATTTATAAATCGTCAATAGTCATTAGGTGTTTGACAGTAACAGATTACACATACCAGTACAGGGGTCGCAGTGACCAGTCTGTGTCAGGGTCCATAAAACATCTTGACCAGGTGCAAGGTTTCATACACTCCTTGCTAGAGATTATTTATGTTACATTACTGATAAGGAAAGCAGAGCCAGTTCTAAAGCATAATGAGCATAATGAGCATCCTTTGATACAATTCCCATGGCAACCCTCTGAGTGGTTGTCAGTCATGTTCCACACACAGCCTTACGTTGAGACTTAGTGGCAAGTGCAGCCAGAAAGCTGGTGGCTCGTCATGCTCAGGCCGGGGCTACAATTCCTTAAACCACAAGGAGTGGTTGCCCACATCTCCCCCTTTTTTGTTTTTTTGTGATGCCTATAGTAGATAGGCCTACAAAACTTGCTACTTGCTTTTCTCTAGTATGATCACGGATAAATAACTTGTAGACACATTGAAGGACACAGAGTATAGTAATGATTAATAAACATCCAGCTACTCCCATTATTCAAATACATAAATTTAGACCTTGAAACCAATTTTTAGGGTTAAGCCATTGAAGGTTATTATTTAGGGTTTGAAACACTTTTTGTTTAGCCAGCTGCTTAATGTCCATAAATTGCTGATGAAGTTCAAATTGTAGCCAATCAATTTGGCCTTTTAGGCTGGTGGGAAAGGTATCTTATAGATGATGTATTGTCAGCCTAAGAATGCTGACTAGAGTTCTATTTAAAGGAGGTAACATATAGTCTTAAGAACTTAGGGTTGCAGGCAAGCTGTTGTCAGGTGACCAGGGCATC
This sequence comes from Furipterus horrens, assembly GCF_987537825.1. Taxonomy (NCBI): domain Eukaryota; kingdom Metazoa; phylum Chordata; class Mammalia; order Chiroptera; family Furipteridae; genus Furipterus; species Furipterus horrens. Next base: position 16,294,190 of record NW_028327187.1, read on the forward strand.
CTGTCATTCCCCCAGTCACAGTATGGCTGATTTCATGGTTGAGAGTTGGTCTAAAATTTCCTGATTAATACGGGTTTGTAGTAGGACATCATAGGGACCAGTCTGTTGTTTAGTCAGCAGCTGTTTAGGGCCTTGAGTTTCCCAGGTCTTCAGTAAGATATGGTTCTTCGGTTGGAGTGGATCTAGGATCTTGTCAGGCGGATAGATAAACCTGTAATGAGTAAACTTGTACAAAATGGTTAATTTATATAATAACTTACAAACTGGACTTTGAGTCTGTAATACTGTGGAGACACCCAGTCACAGGGCCTTTCTTGGAATGATAGCATTTTTGATGATATTATAAACCTAGGACTTTTTGCGTGTAAAGCAGAAACAAGCCTATTTCTGTAATTAAGAGGTTAAACAGTGGCAGCTATACCCTGGGAAGGTGTTGGGAGTGTAGAGTGACCCCTGTTCCTGCTTTTAAGCTAGAGAAAGAGAAACAATTTTATTTTGGTGATTACTGCATTTAGAGACCTTGAAAGTTTTCACAGAGGCTAGAGCAAGCTTGGCACGGCTTGTTCTTGGGACTGCAGCTTCTGGGTTTAAAACTTACAGTGTTTTAAAGGTTTATATGTTTAATTTTCCTTCTTATTTCTTTTTTACTTTCACCTCTATTCTTGAGTTACCTACTTGAATGTCCTTTCTTTCCAAGCCATACACAATCTCTTTTCTTTATGCCTTCTTTTTCCTTCCTTTTTCCTCATTTTTTTTTTCTTTCCCTACACAATTCTTTTTCAACTTACACAGTCTGTCTATGACTTAATTGGACTTTCTGCAACATACACAATTATTTTGACCCAACTTCCTACAAGAAACACAATAAAAATTTTAAAACTTAAGTCTTATTAGGTTGCTAGATTAGTTAGATTCTATGGGGAGGACTCCCTACTCCACCCCCCCTTTTTGGGAGAAGTTTAAAGGTTTTAGCTAATTGCATCTGTGAAGAGGCGGCTATTAAAATGTCATCCATATGATGAATCCCACAAGGGCAGATTTTTATCTTTCTCTACTCCTTCTTGACTGGGGGATTCCCCGTCTGTGTCTGATTCCTTCTGAACTAAAAGTTTCTGTATATAAAGAGGAGCTAAAGTTGTTCTAACTATGCTCCAAGCTAATAAATTCTGAGATCCAATAGGAGTTCCATTTTCCTGAAACGACTTTAATATTTCTCCAACTTTTTCTCAAACCTGCAAATATAATGTGCCATTGTCTGGAAACCAGGGGCAATATTCTTTAACAGTTTGCAGTAATTTAATTAGGTGTTTTTTCTTAATTTGACATCCCGCCCCTTTTACCAGTTGCTGTAGCAACTGAGAATAAATCTTTTGTTCTTTAGATAGCCCTGACTCCATTCTTTCATGGGAAGTGGGTCCTTTTTGTTGGGTTTGAATTTTCCCCTTCTCTGCCTCTAGTTCAAAGCAGATTAGTAATTGTTCTAACTTTAACTAGGGATTAATTAGTGTAGTGGGTCGAAGTGTGCTGCTTGTGAGGAGGGCTCCCAAGGGTGTCACGCCTTGGTCATCCCAACCTATCTTACATGTCTCAGTTTCTCTCCCAGCTGTCTAAAACAACTGGAAGGGCTCAGAGTGCTGAATGACCAGTTCTTATTTTGCATGTCCCCGGGCAAACCAAAAATTATATTACTGTGAAGAGAATTTCTATGAGGCCCCTACACATCTTGGGGAATGACCCCAGAACCTCTGCTAGGTCCCAACTCACGTAGAGACAACCGAGAATTCAGGCCAGAGGGAGGAAGTGCCTCTTATTTTTGGAGCTCGGTCATCGCCAGAGCCCTCATATAAATCCTACTTCTGGCCTAAAGCTTTTCTCATTCTGATAAAATTATAATTAATGAGAAACGCTACAGGGTTGGACAGTGAGTGCTTGTGACTGTGTTGATGTTGCACAGACTTTGACTTACAGCTTCTGGGTGCCTAGTGCTGTAACCCAGCCCATGTACCAGCTTATCCTGCCACGGGAGACTTCAAAACGGCGAGCGCCCTATCGGCTTTTAACTGCTGGACCCGTGCCCGTAATTTTGTGGTGATTTATTGAATGAGAGGAACCAAAATGTCCTTTGAATGAGAGGAGAGAAAAGCAAAACCAAAAACCCCTGCCAAAGAGAGTGGCAGAAAGAAATCCTCCCTTCCTGAACTAAACCACACAGGCAGCCTTTTCCAGAAAGAGCCTGAGGGCTGCAGCCCTTACCATGGGCGAGGCGCCAAAATTCCTGTCCGTGCAGTGTGGTTGTCCGTGGTCTGGCTCTTGGCCCCACAGCCGTTCCAGGTGTGCCTTCTCTGAGTGCCCTACATCCGGGTGCCAGATATGGCGGAGGTGCCACACACACCCTAGGCTCGGTTGGAAGTTGCTCTGTCCAGCAGAGGCTTCGTGACCATGGCAGAACAAACTTTTACCCAGGACACTTTATTATGTCTGGGGGAAAGAAGGTGACTGCATCTCTAGTGGAGACCAGCAGCCAAACCTTTATCCCTTATGCCTTTTATTGAGGAGGGTACATATGAGAGATACAAGGCTAAAATTCGTAAATCATCAATAGTCATTAGGCGTTTGACAGTAACAGGTTACACATACCAGTACAGGGGTTGCAGTGACCAGTCAGTGTCAGGGTCCATAAAACATCTTGACCAGGTGCAAGGTTTCATACACTCCTTGCTAGAGATTATTTATGTTACATTACTGATAAGGAAAGCAGAGCAAGTTCTAAAGCATAATGAGCATAATGAGCATCCTTTGATACAATTCCCATGGCAACCCTCTGAGTGGTTGTCAGTCATGTTCCACCTTACGTTGAGACTTAGAGGCAAGCGTGGCCAGAAAGCTGGTGGTTCACCATGCTCAGGCCAGGTCTACAATTCCTTAAACCACGAGGAGTGGTTGCCCACATGTAGCAACTATGTTAAACAAAATTTAGTACAGGAAAGTTTTTACCTGAATAGAAATCCACTGGCAGCATTATCCACAAATATTGACTTAAATCAATCCTTTCAGTAAAGAAATGGTTAATTGTTGCTGAACAGTCATGACTACTTAAATTATTTGTGGGGAAAGAGTTAATATTTTATTCTAAACTTCAGCATTCTCAGAAGCAGTATTTAACAAACTGATAAAATCAAATTAGTTAAAAATAAATATTCAACTCACAATAGTAAAATATCTAAATTTAGTTAGAATGGATAAATAAAAGTATCTTATTGCTTTATTATTTTTGTTTAATTTTGATAGTTCTTGATATGGGAAATCAAAAATGGCCATTATATGTTTCAATTGTTCAACATATACACTAAAGATCCAGAGCTAGGCCCAACTTTCACTGTTTTCTGAAAAAAATATTTTGATTGACTAGTTATACATATATGAGGAAAGTATGAAAGTATGCAAATCCCATGTTAAGTCTGGTCATTTTAAGACATTTTATCTCTTTCAGTATATTTCTTCATGAAATGCAGTGCATATTTTTGTGTTTAGTCTATCACTAGATTCTCAGTTGCCCTGCTGTCTCTCTTAGGCTATAGTATCTACATTCAGAAACAACTTAATTGATTAGTAAAGTCATGTTCAGAAAATGACCAATATAAAATCAGAACATTTCAGAGATGTCAGAGTCTCTATTCAGCCTGTTAGAGATGAGAAAACAGAGATTAAAGTAGGGAAAAATAATAGTAAAATATATAGGATCAGAATCAGTAATTTTTGATTCCTAGACTTTGCATTACTTCCCCTGTGCTTATCTATCTCTTCAATTTTATTAGTACTTTTTACTTTGTTTACGTTTTTATTTGAACTAAATTACATAACATTTTCTAGAACTGAATTAACTGAGCAATGATTTTGACATCATGAGGAGAAGTCATCATTTAGCAAATACTTAGAATCTATGAGATTTATCTCTAGAATTCTTTCCTCCATGATTCTTTTACTCTGTGTTGGTCTTTCCCTGCTAGTCTTTATTCTTTTAGGGACAACAAAGCCTGCTTTCAGCAAGTTATTTTAATAACCCCAATAAAGCATTACTGGTGACAGCTACCAGGACATTTGCTTTTTCACAGATGCCAGGCATTTGATTCACTTTCCCAGAAGTTTCACTGTGGCACCTTATCCTTCAGTCTCACATCCACCAACCCTTACAACATCCAGGACATTATTTACTCTTTCCATAAATGGTAACAGTCTAGTACTTGTCTGTCTACCTGTCAGTAAACACTGATTGTGTGCTTGCTTTGTACCATGCACAGTACCAGTTACTAGAAAGAGAAAGAGAAACAAGGTCCAATACTTGTCCTCAAAGTATTCACTCTCTAGATCTCCAACAACAAAAATATTGTCTGTAACAAAAATATATAAATGGCAACAGTGCCTCACTGCTGAATTATTTTCATCTCCTGATTTTGAAATAAATTTAACACTGGAACCCTTATTTCATTCTCTAGGATCAAAAGTGTTACTTGATAATATAATTGGTCAGTGGATTGAAGAGCAATATTTTATGCAATGACCTCTTTAAAACTATAGTGGTTTCTATAAATAAAAACCCTTGGATGAATCTGTGTGGCATCATCCATTTCTTAAAGGGGCAATTATTGCAACAATTGTGTCTTCTACACAGATAAATTGATTTTTTCATTTGCTCTTTGGTGCTGGTGGTGGTGGGGATACACAAACTGCACCATCCTAGCTCTTTTTCATAATGAACACCTGTGGTTAGGTAAATAGTTTAAGAGGAACTCAAATGTCATCTAGATGCTCTTTTCCTCTCATCAAGATATTATCCAGCATATTATTTCTCTTTGCCAGGAGGGTAAACATAAAGAATCACATTTGAAAATAGCATAGCTAATTTTAAGACACATCAATTTTCATGTGTGAAATGAATGCAGTAATTGGGTGTATGACAAAATATGCATGAAATGTAGATATACATTTGTGGTGTATATTTAAGGTAGTTGTTAGAAAATTTAGCAAAATCTTCTACATTTTCATTAGCCATTTGAAAAATGCGCACTTATCCTCTAAAATAAAAACACTAGAATTAAGACAGAGCTAAGATTTTATATATTAATTTATAAACATGTAAAGTATTTTCACTTTGTTTTAGATTTCCTTCTCAAACTTGTGAAGAATAATAAAACATAGCCATATTTATGGACACATAAGTACAAGCAGATAACCATATACACAATAGTGAAAAGTCCAGAAATACTGTGATATAAGCAACAGTGGAGGTATAGTGGGATATGCATACCAGAGGAGAAAAGACTTGGCACAGTTTGCTTCTAATACAGTAATCCTTCTGTATCTATGGTTTTGTATTCTGCAGTTTCAGTTGACCATAGTCCAATGTGGTCTGAAAATATTAAATAAAAAATTTCTGAAATAAAAATGTATGCATTTTAAATTGTGCACCGTTCTGAGTCTGAGTAGTGTGATGAAATTTCACAGTCTCACTCTGTCCTTCCCAGGACTTGAATTACCCCTTTTCCCAGAGTGTCTACACCTTATAACTACCCACCCATTAGTAACTTAATAGTCATCTGCATTATCAGGTCAACGGTAGAGGTATCAGAGTGATTATGTTCAAGTAACCTTTATTTTACTTAGTAGTGGTCTCAAAGCACAAGAATAGGGATGCTGGCAATTCGGATATGGGAATAGAAGCTGCAATGTGCTTTAATTAAATAAAGAAGGTAAAAGTTCTCGACTTAATAAGGAAATAAAAAATTGTATGCTGAGGTTGCTGAGATCTATGGTAAGAACAAATCTTTTATCCATGGGATTGTGAAAAATAAATTCATACTATTTCACTGAGAGAGAATGAGAGAGAGAGAGAAAGAAAGAGAGAGAGCACTTCACATCACTTTTATTTAAGTATATTGTTATAATTGTTTTATTCAAGGAACTAGTATGAATGACCCATGGACATGGACAACAGGGTGGGGGTTGACTGTGGGGGGGAAGTGGGAAGTGTGGAGGAGAGCAATGGGAGAAAATGGGACAACTGTAATAGAAAAACAATAAAAAATACTTTATCACAGGTATAAAACATAGCATACATAGTGTTCAGCACTATGAGCCATTTCAGGCATCCACTAGGGGTCTTCAGAATGTATCCTGCACAGATGAGGAGGAACTATTGTACTTGAAGGGTACTTAAGACAACAAGCAGTATACTGACTCTACATAGATTCCTGAGGGAAAAACAGGTCAAAAAGATGTTACAGAGATCAGAGCACAATTCGATAAAAAGAAGGGTCAAAGAATTTTCTACCAATTAGAGTTGTCTGAAAATGGAATAGGCTGGCTTATAAAGCAATACATTAACTGTATCAGAAATGGTTAAGCAAAAAGACAGCTTGGCTAATCACCAGGTATGTTATATATATATCAAACAATTATACTGTTTGATGTTTTGTACTTAAAAATTTTTTAAATCAATGTTATATGTCAAATATATCTCAATAAAGCTGGAAAAATAATATGAAAATAAAGTTGGGCAACTAAAAATATTAATATATACTACATTGGCCATATTTTGTTGTTGTTGAAGCACATTTATTTTCAAGAAACATTCATTTTTTTATTTAAAAAATTTGTTGAATTTATTGAGGTGACATTGGTTAATGCAATTATATATGTTTTAAGTGTACAATTCTACAACATATCATCTGTATATTGTATTCTGTGTTCACCACACAAAGTTAAGTCTCTTTTCATCACCATTTATCCCCCCTTTAGCCTCTTCTACCTTACCCTGCCCCCTTCCCTCTGGCAATCACCACAATGTTGTCTGTGTCTATGGGTCTTTTTTATTTTTTTACTCAATTATTAATTATAAAACTTAGGTTGCAAATGACAAATTCCAAAGCAATTAAATTTTTTAAAAAGTGGAAACTGTGAGGAAAGCACTCTGATATAAATGTGATATTTATCACCTCTCACTTTTCCAGATTAGGACCTTCTGATGTCCACAGTTCAAATTTTTCACACTCAACTACAACTCTAAGTACTGGTCATAATCAACTTTCTCATCCCCCAAAAGAAAAAGAAAAAAATGAGGAAGAGCTATATTCTGCTGCATAAGAAGTCAGTGATTTCATGGAAACTAACAAAAGGCAGTGAGAATTCAGGAAGGATTCAGACTTGCTCTACATTGTAGAGATTGCCACTGTATGAGTAAAAAGTTATGTCTGTTCCACTTAACAGGTCAGACAAAATTATAATTTCTCTATTCAAATTCAAAAATCAGAGGATATTCTGACTGGTTCAGCACCTACCTCTAACTGCTTCTTCATGTCTTCATTTTTCTGGTGAAAACTCCCATGTACATGTAAAAAATTAAAATTTGTGTGCTCCTCTCCTGTTCATGTCTTATGTTAGTTTAATTCTTAGGTTCAGCCACAGACCCCTAAGATGGTATAGGAAAAAATTTTTCCTACCCTTCAATTTAAGGACCTTAAAAATGAAACTATATCTCTAAACATGTCATTTGTGCCTTAGCAAGGAAAATGTAAATGTTAAGACAAGTATGTTCAGCTTGCAAAGTTTTAAGATCTGTGAGTTTTTAAGCTACAGAGCCAAGACTTGAGTCTCTTTCTTCTGGCTCAAGAGGCAATGCACTTTCTATTACATTGTTACTGATATATATATATATATATATATATATATATATATATATATATATATATATATTTATAACCAAAACCCAAATGAGCAAATGTGAATGTATAGCATATGAAGTGTTAGTCTTCCTTGAGAATCTGTGAGAAAAAATTACATTAACTATTTATTGAACTCTCACTACATATCAAAACCTATGTCAAGTGATTCATATTTACTTTATTTTAATGTTACAACTCTGAAAAATAGGTATTAATCTTCTCATTTCACAGATATGAAAATTCAACAGCATGTTGGTGAATTGACCTGCCCTGGTCAAGTAGTAGGGGGCAAAAACAAAATTCAGATTCTAGTCTCCAAACCTATGCTTTCAAATACACATTACAGAGCCTTTACATGGAATCCACAGATTAAACATAAATATTGAAAGTATAAGGCATGGGAAAACATACACATGGCACAATAATTAACTCCAAAACCATAGAGCATACAGGCATTTAACTAAAAGCCATTACTGCACCTTTATACTGTGAGAAAATTATTAACACGATATGCTCCTTTCAGCTGGTCACTAGAAACACAGTTCAAACTGTTGTCATAGGTAATGTGTACACAGAACATTCTGAAGGAATTTTAATTTCTTGAGGAAGATATTTTACCCTCTTGAGAGGAAGCCAATTTAACCTGAAAAGAGATTACAGAGCTTTCCTGCACCTGTCCCCAACGTTACTCACCCTTCTTAGTTAATATGACTTTCACAGTTTGCAGAATACATATTCACACTTAAGCATTTTTTGCTAAAACCAAAATGCTGTCTTTATGAATTACCTATTTAATTTGCATTTTATTGACACAAATTACATTAATCAATCTACAAAAAGAGTATTGAGGTTAAGGGTATGAGGTGTGGATTTCTATTGCTTGGATTTGAAATTCATTTCCATCACTTATTAGCTCTAAGGTCTTGGAAAAGCTATACTTAACATCTCTAACCTTTAGTTTCCTTACCTGTAAAATGAGTACATAAATAGCTCTTCATGAAGTTCTTACACAGATTTCAAGAGAACATGTTGTAAGACCTTTAGCACAAGTTCCAGTGTATAGTAAATGCCTGTTGATTAATTCAAAAGTATTTACTGATTCTGTTCTGTGTACTGGACAATGTTCTGGGCATTTGGGGCACATAACTAAATTGACTAGTAAAATTTCTTGCTATCACAGAACTTACATACCAGTGAGTATAAATGTTCATTACCAACATAGTTCTTCTTGTTCTCATTGTTAGCATTATCATGAATATCATCAATGGGTGTCCAAAAAGTGTTTAGAGATTTTAGAGTTATGAGGATATGGTTGTCCTTCAGGGAAGCTTTCGTAGGTGTGTCATTAGGCTCAGTGGAACAATTCAGGTCATGGTCAATCAACTTTCAATTGTCCAACAGGACCTTACTGTATCAGAGGCTATTATATTAAATTGCCAAGCTCCAAGGATTATAGAGTTGATAGATTCATGTGCAATCATAATGCTGGAGAAGAAAAGAGTTAAAAGGTAGCTACTTCAAATGACCCCTAAGCCACAGCTGTCATCTTTGGGGCAGAGTGTCCCTTTGATCCTATTTTTCTCTGCAGGAAGAAAACTAAGAACTATAATATGAAAATATTTGCTTCAAATCTCCAAATGGATGCCTTGGAAGCACAACTTCCAGAGAAAACAGGGGTCCTCCAGAGGGCAGATAAACAATCTCTCCTCTTTCAATTAAAAGGAGAAAGGGCCATCTCTATTCCTCAGTAAAATCCTGTTGACAACTTGTAGAGTATTCAGATGCAAAGACATTTTATAGAAGAGATCAGAGAGATCAGAGAAAAAGTAAGGCCATTAATACCATTGATATCAGTCATTTCTGTGTTTGGGAAAATTCCTGTTCTAAGATACCACAAGAAAAGGAGCTCACATGGGACTTTGTAAGCTATCCCAGATCAGAAGCAAAGAGAAAAATGCCTTTGTTAATTCAAGTGGATATAGGTACACTAGAGAAAAAGTGGTCTTACCCTAGGCAAAGTAGTTATACTATGACAATCAGTTCCTACTGAGGAACACTAGATATTCAAGTGAGCTCAGTACCTGTATAACATGACATGAGTACAAGAAAATTTTCCCTGTCTGTGCAAACCAAGTCTTCCCAAAATGTGCCGGGTAAACTGAAAACGGAAAGATGAAAGATGACTAAAATTAGACAGTCAGAGGGAGTGTAGAGATAGAAAAGTGAGAGTGTTTCATAAAGAAAAAAGTCATATGAGAAAGACACAGGAGGCATACTGGAAGAACTCATTGTTCAGTATAGCCAAAAAGCTAGGCATGAGCCAGATATCAGTGTGCTTTATTACTGTGAGATCAAAGCCACCAACCCACATAACCAATAAACATTGGAATTCATGGCTGTGCCATAAATTCTCACTTTTTTCATTTATGCTTAATTATTAATCAATCATAATTATAAATATAACCCATAAATGTTCAAGTTTATAATTATATAGTTATATAATTATTTCATAGAATATATCTAGAATATTAATTAGAGAATCATAAAATAACATATGTGTGATATACTTATATTCTATATTAAACACATATTTATAATGAATTATTAATAAGTAATTATTTATTAAGCACTTATTAAGCATATGCTTCTTGTGCAAGACTGTTCTAAGTGCTGAGATTACTCTCTTGAACAGGCCAGGCAAGATCCCTGCTTTTACTAAGTTTACACTCAGGGGAAGGGAAGCAGACAATAAGCAGGTGATTTAAATTTTTGTAATGTAATAAAGTATGCTATAAAATAAAAACTAAAAATATAATAGATATTAACTGCAGAGTGAAGGAGTAAGAAGTTAGGCACTTTAGACAGGACATTTACTTTAACATTCTCTGTAGAGGTGACATTTGAGATGAGATATGAGTGACTATGGGATAGCCAGAAGAACATTCCAGGGATATAAATTGAGTTCAAGACCATGAGGTATAAACAAGCTTAATTTGTTTAAAAAACCTAAATATGGGAAATGTGAATGGAATGTTATAAGAAAAGAAGAAGTTTGTATGAAATGAGGCTGGAGAAGTAAATACAGGTTAGATCATGCAGATCCTGGGAATTCAGGATAAAGCACAGATTTCACTTTGAATTAAACAGAAAACCAACATCATCTTTTCTTCCTCTCAAATTCATTATAGATGGTTCTAGGAAATGTTAAGAGATATGTTTGATGTGTGCTTTTCAAGTAGCCCTCTTAGCTACAATAGCATCTGTCATTTTCTCCTATCCTTTCCTGCTCCAGCCACCATAGTTTTTACTCATAATTTAGATGGCCACAGTAATAACACCATTACAAATACAAGGCTACCTTAAGGCTACAAAACTGATGACAAAGCACTGAGTAATGTCCTACTTACACTCTAAATGGAGACTGACCTGGTTCTGACTTACACAGCTGTACCTGTTTCCATGCTCTAGTATTTGCAATACTCTGTGCTCCAAAGTCTCCCCAAATGAGGAAGCTGCCATAAAATTGTCCTTATAAATGCTACACTCTAGCATAGTGCTGTGCTTTAATACATATTCAGGCTACAAAATAACATAAGTGTATGCTGTTCATATCCTGCATTGACTTGGGTAATATAATTCTTTATATTATCATTTTTATTACATATTATAAGGATTATCGCAATCCAGGGCCCAGGTCTTTTCGAGCTAGGCTTGAGGAGAATCAGAGGGGTAGACATTAAGAAGTTTTTAGAATCTTTCCCACATCTCCTCTCTTCCTCTCCAGAACTGACATTGGACCACATTCAAAAACCCTATTTCTTCTTGTATTAAAAGATTCTTTCCCAGGATAATATTGTCTTTCAAGTAAAATAGACCCTTGGTGGACCTGGCACAATTGTCCCTCTAGATGATCTAAAGTTGCTAAGCTGGAACTTTGAGGTATTGGTTACCTTGATAAAACTATCATTAGAATGGTTGCTGTGAAAACCTACTGGGGTTTGCTGAGAAACAATGAGGTATGGAAGTTAACACAGAAACTCTATGTAGCTATTACCAGAAATTGCAGATAAATGGAGATGATGCTACAGTAGAATAAATATCAATATCTCATATAATATATTTAGAAGTGAGGCTTGAGGTATCTTGCCAATATCGGACAGTTAGTAAGCTATAGATATGGGACTCAAATCTAAGTCTTTCTGAGTCTCAAACTTCTAGTTCTCTCCACTTCATCAAGATGCCATGTGTGCCTGAAGAATGCAGCCTGAAATGCTATCCTTAAACATATAAAAGCCATTTTAATTCTACAAGAGTATTTCATTCTACATAGTATTCCAGGAAGGTAACTCAACTTTTAAACTTGTTTCGTTGCTAATCAAGGCATGGTGTCTATATTAAACAGAGCTGAGAAAACAGCAAGAACACAGGGGAAATGACTAGTGAATTTAGTGAATTTAAAAAATATACACTGCATATGGTTTATTCATAAAATCTCAAAGAAACCTTTTGATTTATATATGGTGGTGGAAGGACACTTGACTTTGGGTGGTAAATCGTCGTCGGCAGCCGTCCGTCTCGAGAGACGATGGTGTAGCTTCTTAAGAGTCTATCTGCACCGCCGAGAATGGGTGTGCAGTCCGACTCAGGAGTGACATGGTATCTGTCTCCTCCCGTGTTGAATCGACATCTTACGATGACGCTGAAGCTACAGAGCCTGGGCAGGGTAATATGGAGGGTCTGCTGTTGCCCATGCAGCAGACCCCCCCTCTCTTCGCAGCTGAAGGATCCAAGGGAAAGACGGAGTCGATACAGCTTGGGTTCAGGTGCGCCGCAGGAGTTGCCGGTGTTGACTACAACGTCAAACCGCCTTAGGGACTCCGGCTCCGGATTTTCTGTCGGGGTTTACTCCCTTAGCCTTTCCCCTGAAGAGGTATGCCGCAAGGCAGCGGGTGGTAAATATACAATGCAATATACAGATGATGTATTATAGAATTGTACACCTGAAATCTATATAATATTCTCAACCAATGTCACCCCAATAAATCTAATCTAAAAATAAAAATCTAGATGAATTTTAAACACATGCTAAGTAAAAAGAGCCCAACTCAAAAAAAAAAAAAAAAAAAAAAAGGCTACTTATCATTTACAAGCCAAGAAGATGGCGGCGGAATAGGTAGCAGTGTTTTCTGCTAGTTCCCATTGCGAAAAGGCTTGGAGCACAAACATGGAGACGAGTGAGTGAGTGCAGATTTCACATAGTGTGAGCAGGGAAGAGAGTGTGGGAGCAGAGTGGAAAGGGGCAGAAGGCTCATCTCTGCTCTCAAGGGGAGTCGCTAGGCCCCCCCAGCCCAGTTGCTGTGCCCGCCAGCTGGGCACTGCTGCTGCACCAGACCCCAAAGGGGCAGACTGGCTAATTGCCCAGAATCTGCTTGGAAACTGCCACTTGCCATAGGTGCTGGGACCAACAGAGTCCCGGAGGGAGACAATAGGAAGGTTTCCTTGAAACAGCCAGAGGTGTGGAAGAACAGTGAGTGGCCCAGACTGTGGGAAGCTGCATGAACTGAGTCCAGGTGGGGACCCCTGGGCTGGCAAATCTGGGCTGGTAAACCTGCACCCCGGGTGCATGCATCATGGCACCACTAAACAAAAAGGAGTGAAACTAAGCCAAGGAGAGGGGCCCATACAGGAGAGCTCTGGCAGAAATGCAGACTCAGTGGGGACCCCAGGCAGACAAGCAGTGGACATGGGCAAACAGTGAGACTCTGCCAGCCAGGGATGGACACAGACTGGTGCTACAGCTTGGAGCACAGAGGCTTCTTGGGAGCAGGAGTGAAGGCAGGACCCAAGGCTGGGCAGGGACTAAGGACATGCGCACTGGCTTGCCAGCAGAACAATGCTGCTAGAGAAGCCTGAGGATTGCTGGAGGGTGCCACAGGACAAGTTGGGAGAGATCCAATTCAGTGCAGCTCACAACAGAAAATTGCAGCAGGCCCTTGACCGAAAGAAAAGCAGGCACAGAAACCAGCCAGATCTCACAGCCAGCCAACCAGAAAATATTTGAAATCATGGAATTTTGACCAGGTGTGAATCTAGAAAAAGAAGATTGCGCACAAAGGTTGAACTGAGTAAAAACTCTTTTTTTTCTTTCTTTTTTTTCTTCCCCCTTTTTATCTCTTACCTTTTGTTTTCTTCCCTTTTTTCTCTTTCTTTTTATTTTATTTTTTCTTCCTTTTTTAAAAACACTTTCTTTAATCTGTTTCCTACTTTCTCTCCCTCCTATCCTTATTCTTCATTTTTTTAATGTGTTTTATTGATTATAATGTTACATTTGTCCCAATTTCCCTTCTCTCTCCTCCCCTCCACATGGCAGCCCCCCTCCATCCAGTAGTCCCCCCCTTTTAGACCATGTCCATTAGTTGTGCATATAGTTCTTCTCAACCTCTCTCTGTCTATTCCATTCCCTCCTACCATGCTCCTTAATTCCTATATCATTTCCCTCCCTCACCCCCTTCCCCCTCCCTGCTGACCTCCCCCCAATATGCTCCCCATACCTATCGTTCTTTTTCCACTCTCGTTGCCTGTTTAATTTGCCTTTGCTTCAATTCCCTAGCTTCTGTTGTTTCTTGTGATGCAGTTTTCATTTTAGTGTTCATAGTTTTGATCCTCCTTTTTGTAAACCAGTCCCTTTAACATTTCATATAACAGTGGTTTGGATCTAATGAACTCTTTCAGTTTTATTTTGTCCTGGAAACACTTTCTCTGCCCTTCTATTCTGAATGACAATTTCACTGGATAGAGTATTCATGGTTGTAGGTTTTGGATTTTCATTACTTTGAATATTTCTTGCCAGTCCCTTCTTGCCTGCACGGTCTCCCTTGAGAAGTCAGCTGACAGTCTAATTGGGACCCCTTTGTACATGATTCTTTTCTTCTCTCTTGCTGCTTTTAAGATTCTCTCTTTATCTTTAACTTTTGACATTTTGATTATAATGTGTCTTGGAGTGGTTCTCCTTGGGTCCAGTTTTTTTGGAATTCTCTGTGCTTCCTGGACCTGTAAGTCTATTTCCTTCCCCAAGTTTGGGAAGTTCTGCTTTATTATATTTTCACTTAATTTTTCAATTTCCAGTTCATCTTCTTCGCCCTCTGGCAAACCAATGATTCTTATGTTGGGCCTTTTATAGCTGTCCCAGAGGTTTCTGATCCTCTCATCATTTTCCTTGCTTCCCGTTTTTTCTCTCTGCACCGGTTGACTGTTTGTTCCTTCTTTGTGTTCTGGTTTGTTGATTTGAAGTCTGGATTTTATTTCCTCACCATATGTCTCGTATGTGGTTTTGTTCCTTTCAGTATGAGTGTTTTTCGATTCTTTCTCATCTTTTTTCAGATCTTTTGTTAATTCTGTAAGCCACCTGATAACAATGGCCCTGAACTGAGCCTCTGACAGGTTTCTTATTTGTTCATCTGTGAGATTCTTCATCTGTTGCCTGGTGAGCTGTGCCACCAGGATTTCTATAGTTGTCTGCCTCATTTTGACAGATGCGTTTTGTTTTCTTCGGCCAGCTATAGGGGGCGGTGCCTGTGTACTCGTCACGACCCAGCAACCGGCGGCAATCCGCAACCTTTCTCGCGAGCACTTTGTGGCGATCCGCAACCTATTTCGCAGCCCTGTGGCAGTTTCTGTGGGGGCGGGGGTCCAAGATGGATTCACACAGTTATCCCGCTAGGAGACCTGGATCTGTCCTCCCACCCCCTGGGCCTCACTGTTCGAGGTGATGTGGTGGCTGCTTCTCCCAGCGTTGGGGTCGCGAGCCGCCGGGGTTTGATTGCATCTGGGATTGTCCTCCCTGCCGCTGGGATTGTTCTCCCTGCCACTGTCCCTGGTGTGACCGCAAACAGCACAACCCACTTTCGCTCTTCCTACCTGCCCAAAGAGCGCCGCTGGTTTATAACTTCATACGTTGGGCTTCCGTGTAGTTTTATTTTCTGGAATTTCTAGTTATCTTTTGTTTTGAAGTAGTCGTATTCCTCTCTAGTTGTAGAGGGAGGCCGAGCATGTCCGTCTAAGCTTCCATCTTGGCCGAAAGTCCCTATCCTTCTTCTTTAATTGTTGTTTGCTTGTTTGTTTGTTTTGCTTAGCCTCCCTTTCACACTAAACATATAGCATAGAACTGCTATATAAACTTAATACTATACACTTCCACTTTATTATGCATTCTTCCCTCTTTTTTAACATACAATGTAAATATTACTTACTGTCTCGCATAGCCTTGACCTTACTTGCTACTATTATTATCTATCATCTTCCCTCTCAAAAATCATCTTCTTTCATTTAAAACAATTCTTATCTGTTTCTCCTATAGTATAATAGTCTTAACCTCTCTACATTTATATTAATACTGGCTCATTTGCTGCCAATAGTGGGATTGTGGGTGGGAGATATTTTTGAGGGTGTGGGTTTCTTGCCTGGGTTGTGTGTTTATGTTTTAACAGCATCTCCACAAAAGAACTCAAGACAAGGTAGGCAAAGTGACCCTAAGTCAACTAGCCAGAGAGAAGAATACACCTCAGTGTAACTGAAATACAACCAGACAGCATAAACAAATAGCATAAAGGGCATCCCAAAAGCTTCAGGCTCAGGAGATCAAAGAGACTGCACCACTGAAACCCCCAGGGCTCCTATAAAAAATCTCATACCACAAAGGCAGGAAATCAAAGCAGACAAATCTAATAAACAAAAACAAACAAGAAGAATCCAACATGGGAAGACACAGAAACAACCTCCTAAAACAAGGAAAAGAGGAATCCCCAGGAAGAGAGATAGAAGGAATAGACATAAGAAAACTATCAGAAAAGGAATTCAAAAGAATAGTGATAAAAAAGCTCTATTTACTTGACAATCTCAAAAAAAAAAAAAAAAAACTACAACAAACTCCAGGGAAATTACAAGGAAATCCAAGGAAACTACAAAGAATTGCAAGGAAGCTACAAGGAACTTATAGAGACTGCACCAGCATAAAAAAGGACATACAAATTTTAATAAGAACCAGGAAGAGATGAAGAATGCAATTTCTGAACTGAAGAACATAGCAGAATCAATCAAAAGCAGGGTAAATGAAGGAGAGGATCAGATCAGTGACTTAGAGGACAATGCAGAAAAAAATTCCCAGACACAACATTAGAATCATAGGGATACAAGAAGGAGAAGAGGAGGAGCAAAGGATATAAAACCTGATAGGAAAAATAATGACAGAAAAATTTCCTAACCTGACAAGAGAAAAAGTCATGCAAGTCCAGGAAGCACAGAGAGTTCCCCTAAAGAGGAAACCCAAAGGCCCACTCCAAGGCACATCATAATTAAAATGGCAAATTCCAAGTCAAAGAGAGAATCCTAAAAGCAGCAAGAGAAAAACAGCTAATAACTTACAAGGGAGCTCCAATAAGGCTATCGACCGATTTCTCAACAGAAACATTACTAGCCAGAAGGGAATGGTCAAAAATATTTCAAGCAGTGAAAAACAAAGGTCTACAACCCAGAATACTCTACCCAGCAAGGTTCTCATTAAAAATGGGAAGTGAAATAAGGAGTTTCTGAGACAAAGGAAGACTAAAAGAATATATCTCCACCAAACCAGCAATGTGAGAGATGCTAAAGAAAATACATTAAGAAAAAGAAGAAAAAAAGAGAGGGAGAGGAACAGAGTTACAAATGGAAATAAATAAATACCTGTCAATAATAACCTTAAATGTAAATAGATTAAATGCTCCAATTAAAAGACATAGCGTAATGGAATGCATACAAAAACATGACCCACATAGAGGTTGTCTACAAGAAACACACCTCAAAACAAAAGATTTACACTGACTGAAAGTGAAGAAATGGAAAAAATATTTCAAGCAAATGGACATGAAAATAAAAAAAGCTGGGGTAGCAATAATTATCAGACAAAAAGGATTTCACAGCAAGGGCCATAAAAAGAGATAAAGAAGGACATTTCATAATACTTAAGGGAAAAATCCATCAAGAAGATGTAATCCTGGTAAACATATATGCACCAACATAGGAGCACCCAAATATATAAGGAAAATACTAGAAGACTACAGCAAGGATGTCAACAGCAACACACTCATAGTAGGGGATTTTAACACTCCATTATCAACAATAGACAGATCTTTGAAGCAAAGAAACACCAAGGATATTGAGGCATTGAACAACACACTAAACCAAAAGGACTTTACTGATATATATATATAAATTTTCACCCCAAAGAAACAAAATAGACATTCTTTTCAAAGGTACATGGGACATTTTCAAAGATAGACTACACAACAGGACACAAAACAAGCTTCAACAAATTCTAGAAAATTGAAATTATATCAAACATCCTTTCACACCATGATGCCTTGAAACTAGAAATCAACCTCAGAGAAAAAAAATCAAAGACATTAAAACTCATGGAGATTGAATAACATGATATTAAATAATGAAAGTGTTAACAATGACATAAAGGAAGAAATCAAGATGTTTCTGGAAACTAATGATAATGAACACACAACAACCCCAAATCTATGGTACACAGCAAAAGCAGTCCTGAGAGGAAAGTTCATAGCAATACAGGCCTACCTGAAAAGGATAGAAGAATCTCAAATAAAAAATCTAATCATACAGCTACAAGAACTAGAACAGCAACAATAAAGTCCAGGGCAGGTAGAAGGAAGAAAATAGTCAAGATCAGAACAGAATTAAATGACATAGAGACTAAACAAACAATTCAAAGATAAAAGTAGGAGCTAGTTCTTTAAAAAAAATAAATAAACAAAATCGACAAGCCTTTATCCAGACTCATCAAGAAAAAAGAGAGAAGACTCAAAAAAACAAAATCTGAAACAAAAGAGGAGAAATCACAACTGATATCACAGAAATACAAAGAATTGTAAGAAATTACTATAAACAACTGTATGGAAAGAAATTTGTCAATCTAGATGAAATGGACAAATTTTTGGAAGCATATAATCTTGCAAAACTGAATCAAGAAGAAGCAGAAAGCCTGAACAGACCAATAATAAAAAATAAAATTGAAACAGTAATTATAAACTTTTGGCACACAAAAGCCCTGGACTGGATGGCTTCTCAGGTGAATTTTACAGAACATTTAGAGAAGAAAAAACTTCTACATTTCTCAAACTATTCCAAAGAACCCAAGAGGTGGGAAAAATCCCAAACTCTTTCTATGAAGCCAGTATTACCCTAATTCCAAAACCAGGTCAAGGCACAACAAAGAAAGAAAACTACAGGCCAATATCACTGGTGAAGAAAGATGCTAAAATCCTCAACAAATATTGGCAAACAGGTTCTAGTAACACATTAAAAATATCATACACCACAATCAAGTGGAATTCATCCCAGAGATGGAAGGATGGTTTAATATTCACAAATCAATAAATATAATATGTCATAAAAAAAAATGAAAGATAAAAATCACATAATCATATCAATAGATGCCGTAAAAGCTTTTTGGTATAGTACAGCACCAATTTATGGTGAAAACACTCAGCAAAATGGAAATAGAGGGAGCATACCTGAACAGAATTTAGGCTATATATGAGAAACCTAAAGCCCACATCACACTGAATGAACAAAAACTAAAAGCATTTCGCCTGAGATCAGGAACAAGACAAGGATGTCCACTATCTCTACTCCTATTCAACATACTATTGGAAGTTCTAGCCATAGTAATCAGACAAGAAAAAGAAATAAAAGGCATCCATATTGAGAAAGAGGAAGTAAAACTGTCATTATTTGCAGATGACATGATAGTATACATCGAAAACCTTTTAAACTCAACTAAAAAATTACTCAAGATAATAAGAGAACTCAGCAAGATAGCAGGGTACAAAGTAAATATACAGAAATCTAAGGCATTTCTGTACACAAACATTAAAATATGAGAGATAAAAACTAAAAAAAAAAAATCCCATTTACTATAACAACAAGAAAAATAAAGGACCTAGGAATAAACTTAACCAAAGAGATAAAAGACCTGTACTTGAAAAACTACATAACAGGAAAACTACCTAACGCTGAAAAAAAATTAAGAATGTAACAAATAAATGGAAGCAAATACCATGTTCATGGATGGGAAGAATGAACATTATTAAAATGCTCATACTACCCAAAGCAATTTATAGATTCAATGTAATCCCTATTACAATACCAATAAAATATTTCACAGACCTAGAACAAATACTTCAAAAATTTATATGGAACTTAAAAGACAGAAGAACACAGCAGGAAGAATCACAATACTAGACATCAAACTATACTACAAAGCCACTGTGATCAAAAGTCTGGTACTGGCATAAGAACAGACATATAGATCAATGAACAGAATAGAGAGCCCAGAAAAAATCCCAGGCCTCTATGGTCAACTAATATTTGACAAAGGGGGAAGGAGCATAAAATGGAGTGAGAAGAGCCTCTTCAACAAATGGTGCTGGGAGAACCGGACAGGGACGTGCAAAAAAATGAAACTAGACCACCAACTTACACCACACACAGGAATAAACTCAAGATGGATCAAAGACTTAAATATAAGCCGTGATACCATAAAAGTCCTAGAGAAAAACATAGGCAGGAAAATTTCAGGTATCCCATGTAGCAATATTTTCACCGATACATCTCCTAAAGCAAGAGAAATAAAGAAAAAAATAAACAAATGGGACTCCATCAAACTAAAGAGTTTCTGCTCAGCAAAAGAAAACATCAGCAAGATGAAAAGGGAACCAACCATATGGGAAAACATATTTGCCAATGATATCTCAGACAGGGGACTGATTTCTAAAATATATTAAAAAAAATTACACATCTCAACACCAAGAAGACAGAATGCCCAATTAAAAAATGGGCAAAGGAACTGAACAAACACTTCTCAAAGGAAGATACACAGAGGGTCCATAAACACAGGAAAAAATGTTCAACATCACTAGACATCAGAGAGATGCAAATAAAAACCACAATGAGATACCACTTTACACCTGTGAGAATGGCCATCATCAGCAAATCAACAAACAGCAGATACTGGCGAGGATGCGGAGAAATGGGAACCCTGTTGCACTGTTGGTGGGAATGCAGACTGGTGCAGCCACTATGGAGAACAGTATGGAATTACCTCATAAAACTAAAAATGGAACTGCCTTTTGAACCAGCAATTCCACTGCTAGGATTATACCTCAAGAATCCTGAAACACCAATTCAAAAGAACTTATGCACCACTATGTTCATAGCAGAGCTGTTTACAATAGCTAACTGCTGGAAACATCCTAAGTGCACGTCTGTAGATGAGTGGATCAAAAAACTGTGGTGCATTTACACAATGGAATACTATGCAGCAGAGAGAAAGAAGAAACTCCTGCCATTTTCAACAACATGTATGAAACTAGAGAGAATTATGCTTAGTGAAATAAGCCAGGCAATGAAAGTAAAATATCATATGGTATCACCTAATAGAGGAGACCAAGGAACAACATAACAAGTGAACTAAATTGAACAAGGAACAGAATAACAGTTATTACGAAGGAGTGGGGTGGGAGAGAAGGGTAATAAACAAGGGAAGGGTTTAGTCAAAGAACATGTATAAATGACTCATGGACCTGGACAATGGGGTGGGGGCAGGGATATGACTGTAGGAGAAAGGCTGGGCTAGGCTGGATTGTGGGGAGTTATGGGGGAAATTGGGACGACTGTAATTGAAAAACAGTATATATATAAAGACTACCTATTTTATTATTCCATTTATATAGCATTCTCAAAAAGGCAAGATTCTTGGAGCAGAAAATAGATCAGTGGTTACCAGTGCCTGACAGTGGGAGGAGGAGAGGTGGTATAATAAGAAATATATTTGGTCCAGCCAAGATGGAGGTATAGACAGACATGCTGCGTCTCCCTCCACAACTAAGAAGGAATACAACTACCTCAAAACTAGAAACAACCAGAAGTTCCAGAAAATCAAACTACATGGAAGTCCAGCAAACAAATATATAAAGAAGAAATACTTATCCAGACAGGTAGGAGGGACGGAGCTGTTGCAGAGAGGATTCGGTGTGGTGGTGGCAGCAGCGCCAACAGCAGCAGGCCGGCTAAAAGTGCAGTTACACATTTTAAAATGTCAAGAGGGACACCTGGGGAGCATTCCCAGCCCCTCGCCAGATCCTGTGGCTCACTGTCCCAGCACCAGAAAAAATAAAGCCTCATTGCTTTTGACTGCGCAAACCAGTGGGGGTTGGGATGGAGGCAGAAACTGCAGGTCTCTCGGCAGAGTCTGCTTGTTTAAAGGGCCCTCACGGACCTAAAATACCCACTTACCCACCCAGTCTGGGAACGATGGCCAGGGAAGCAGCTAGAGGGGCGCCAGTACGGTGCGAAAGTGGGAGAGGTGCCTAGAAAAAGGGAGAGTGCTGGGCAAATGGCATTGTTCCTTCTCAGACCCCTCCCCCACATACAGTGCCACAACATGGTGAAATAGGTCACCCACTACTGACAAATACCCAAGGCTCCGCCCCTTACAATGAAGTAGGAGCGACAGCTTTTCCTGGGACATGGAAGCAAACAAACACAGTAAACTTCCAGCCAAGACGGAGGCCTAGACTGACGCGCTTCATCTCCCTCCACAACTAAGAAGGAATACAACTCCTGCAAAACCAGAAATAACCAGAAGTCCTAGAAAATAAATGGAAGTCCAACATATGAAGTTATAAAGAAGTGGTGCTCATCTGGACACATAGGAGAGGCAAAGCCAGGGAAAAGATATAACCTGTGCTCTCCACAGCAGCAGAGGCAGCGACAGAGGCAGGACACTGGTAAGCACAGACACCCGTATTTAGGGGGAGGCGAGAAGCGCCTGGGGAGCACCCCTGGCTGCAGACCAGACCCGTCAGCTTGCTATTCCAAAGCTGGAAAAGGCAAACTTCCCTTTCCTTGGACTGTGAGGCCCAGAGGGGTGGGGATGGAGGAGGAGGCTCCCAGTCTCTCAGTAGATAGTGAATGTCAGGAAACCATCTTGGACCCCCCCACCGCCACAGAAAATGCCACAGCGTGGTGAGACAGGTCGCCCGGCTGTGATGAGTGCACGGGGCTCTGACCCCTATAGCATAGGAGGTGTGACAGCCATGCCCAGGAAGCAAAGTTAAACACAAAATAGTCAGGATGGCACAGATCATGATAGAGATCCTGGTGATGCAGCTGACCAGACAGCAAATATCTAATCTTAGGAAGCAGCATATAGGAAATGTTTCTGAGGCTCAGTTCAGAGCTTTGCTTATAAAAATGCTTACAGACTTAACAGCAGATCGTAAACAAGACGGAGAAGAAATGAAGGCTAGTCCTGATGAAATGAACAAAAACACATATGAAACTAGTGGTGAGGGCAAGAAAACCAGGGATCAAATCAACAAATGAGAACATAGGGAAGGAACAAACAGTCAACCAGTGCAGAAAGAAGAAACGAAAAGTGAGGAAAAGGCGGAGAGGCTCAGAAACTTATCGGACAGCTATAAGTGGGACAACATCCGAATCATAGGGCTGCCAGAAGGTGAAGAAGAAGAACTAGAAATTGAAAAATTATATGAAAAGTTAATGAAGTAGAACTTCCCTAACTTGGGGAAGGAAATAGACTTGCAGGACCAGGAAGCACAGGGAGTTCCAGAGAAACTGGACTAGGGAGAACCACACCAATACGCATTATAATCAAACTGTCAAAAATTAAAGATAAAGAGAGAATCTTAAAAGCAGCAAGAGAGAAGAAAAGAATCATGTACAAAGGGGTCCCAATTAGACTATCAGCTGATTTCTCAAAGGAGACTCTGCAGGCAAGAAGGGACTGGCAAGAAATATTCAAAGTAATGAAAATCAAAAACCTACAACCTCGATTACTCTATCCAGCAAAGTTGTCATTCAGAATAGAAGGGCAGAGAAAGTGCTTCCAGGACAAAGTAAAACTGAAGGAGTTCATCATATCCAAACCACTGTTATATGAAATGTTAAAGGGCCTTGTTTAGAAGAAGGAGGATCAAAACTATGAACATTAAAATGAAAACTCTATCACAACAACCAACAGAAGCTAGGGAATCGAAACAAAGGCAGAATAAGGCAACAAGAGTGGGAAAAGAATTATAGGTATGGGGAACATTTCGTGGGGAGGTCAGCGGGGAGGGGGAAGGGGGGAAAGTGAGGCAGATGGTACAGGAATTAAGAAGCATAGTAGGAGGGAGTGGAGTAGATAGGAAGATGTTGAGAAGAATTATATGCACAACCAATGAACATAGACTAAGGGAGGGGCAACTTGATGGAGGGGGGTCACTGGCTGGAGGGGAACAAAGGGAATAGAAATTGGGACAACTGTAATAGCAAAAACAATAAAGCATATAAAAAAATGTGGTGCCTATAAGACTATATGCCGATTTTTCAGAGGACATTTTGCAGGCAGAAAGGGACTGGTAAGCAGTATTCAATATGATGAAAAACAACCTACAACCAAGACGACCTATCCGGGAAAGCTATCATTTGGAATGGAAGGGCAGATGATGTGCTTCCCAGACAAGGTGAAGCTAAAGGAGTTCTTCATCACCAAGCTCTTATTATATGGAATGTTAAAGGGACTTACTTAAGAAAAAGAAGATAAAAACTATGAACACTAAAATGACAACATACTCACAACTATCAGCAACTGAATCTAAAAATATAAAAACAAAATCCAACTAAGCAAACCAGAATAGGAACAGAATCATAGGTATGGGGATCATTTGGAGGGTTATCAACTGGGAGGGGAGAGGGGGAGAAATGGGGAAATGGTGCAGGGACTAAGAAGCATAATTGGTTGGTACAATAACAGACAGGGGGAAATTAAGAATAGTGTAGGAAAGGGTGAAGCCAAAGATCTTATATGCAGGACCCATGGACATGAACTAAGGGGGGTGGGATTGCTGGAGGAAGGGGTACTGTGCAGAGGGGAGCAAAGGGAAAAATATGGAGCTACTGTAACAACATAATCAATAAATTATAGTTTAAAAAAGAAATATATCTGGTTTTTCTTCATGGTTCCTGGTGCAGAGCTCCTAAAACCCTTGGAATTTCCTGAGTGATAGGAATCTGTTTTGTCATTCATAAGGAACCCCGTTTGAGCATACCTGAGTTTATGCTAGAGGTGACTTAGGGTGGGGACCCTAAGTGGATAAATCTGGTCACCAGAAGACCAAGTGATTAGAGGGCTGGATCTTTCAACCCCCACCCAGTGACCTCTGGGAGGGAAAGAGGAAGGACTATATAAAATTATTGAACAAGTGTTTATGAGCTTTTGAGCACACTCCAGTTTCATGAGGACAGAAGCTCCTACACTCAGGACCCTTCTGGGTCTGCCCTATGTACCTCTCCATGTGCTGCTTATCTCTATTTTTATAATATCTTTTGTAATAAACTGGCAAGTGTAAGTAAAAAACAACCTTTTGTTTGATTAAAAATAGTAGAAGAGCAAAACTTACATTTTGATCTCGTTTTATTTAATTCATGTACCATATTAGGAAATGTAGATCTATTTTTATAGTCTCAATGAGAAACTGTACTTGATAAGTGAACCTTAACAAATTTTTTTTCTGAGTGTCAACCACAACAGCAAACACAACTTGCTACTTTTCAAACCCTTAGATTATTTTTGGAGTTTCTTGATTTTGTGGTAAGTGCAGTCCACAACAGAAAATCAATACTGATGTTTAAGCACAGCATGCTCACTGTCATTGAATAGTTTATGCTCATGGAGTAAGTGCCATACAGAAATGGACCTCAAGCATGGATTAGACACATATGCATAATTAATGTGCTAACTTCCCATCTTAATAACTGAGTTCTAATAAACTCTGGAAAACAACAATATTGAAGACTGAATATTTATAAAGATCTCAGTTTCCCTATAAGATATCTGTAATCTGCCTGTCAATTAAAATATAATGCCACACATAACAACTTAGATGAATCTCCAGAGAATTATGATGAGTGGAAAAGGCCAGTTTCAAAAAGGGGCATACTATATAATCGCACTTATATAACAATCTTGAAATTCTAAAATTAAAGAAATAGATAACAGATTAGTGGTTGCAAGAGATTAGTGATGGAGATTCAAGGGAGAACAATATGCCAATAAGTGGGTAACACAAAGATTCTTGTGGAGATAAAATTGTCCTGTATCTTGTGATTTTGTATACTATGCAAGACATGGGAAATTGTGTGAAGAGTAGAATAGGTCTCTGTATTATTTCTATTTATTTACAGTTTATTAGTGTTACATTAATTAATTAATAAAATTATATAGCCTTTAGGTGTACAATTCTATAGTACATCTGTATATTATATTGTGTATTAAGCACCCCAAATCAACTCTCCTATCACCATTTATTCCCCCTTTACTCTCTTCAGCCTTGCCCCACACCCTTTCTCTCTGATAATCACCATACTGTTATATATGTCTATAAAACTGTTTTTTTTTCTTTTGCTTAATCCCTTCACCATTTTCACCCAGTCCCAAAACTCCTCTCCCCTCTAACAGCAAGCCATCTGTTCTCTGTATCAATGAGTTTGTTTCTATTTGGTTTGTTAGTGTATTTTATTCATTAGATTCCACATGTAAGTGAAATCATATATTTGTCTTTCTCTGACTGGCTTATGACGTTTATCATAATACTACAAGTCCATCCATGCTGTCTCAAAAGGTAATGTTTCCCTTTTTATGCCTAAGTAGCATTCCATTGTGAAAATATGCCACAGCTTTTTTTAAAGTATATTTTATTGATTATGCTGTTTTGATTGCTATGGCCTTGTTGTATATTTTGATATCAGGTAGTGTGATTCCTCTAAATTTTTTCTTCTTTCTCAAGATTGCAGTGGCTACTTTGCACATAACTTTTTGGAGTATTTGTTCTAGTTCTGTGAAATAAGCCATTGATATCTTAATAGAAATTTCATTGAATCTATAGATTGCTTTGATTTGGAATAGATATTTTAACAACGTTAATTCTTCCTATCCATGGACACGGTGTATGCTTCCCCTTATTTGTATCTTCTTAATTTTCTTTCTTCAGTGCCTTATAATTTTCTGAGTGCATGTTTTTTACATTCTTTGTTAAATATATTCCTACAAATTTTTGATATAATTGTAAAAGGATTGTTTTCTTAGTTTCCCTTTCTGATAGTCTTTATTGATGTATAAAAATGCAACTCATTTCTGGGTATTTATTTTGTGTCCTGCTCTTTTACTGAATTTATCAGTTCTAGTTGTTTTTTTGTGCAATTTTTTGAATTCTCCATATACAGTATCATGTCATCTGCAAAGAATGACAGTTTTTATTTATTTTTTTACTTTTTTCTTTTATTTTATTGATTATGCTGTTTCAGTTGTCCCAATTTCTTTTCCCCTGCTCCCCTCCACCCTGTGACCCCCTTCCCTCCAGTTGTCCCCCCCTTTTTGGCCATGCCCATTTGTTATGCATATAGTTCTTCTCAACATCTTTCTGTCTACTCTACTCCCTCCTACTATGCTTCTTAATTCCTGCATCATCTATCTCACTTTTCCCCCTCCTCACTGACCTCCCCCCAATGTGTCCCCATACCCATAATTCTTTTTATCCTCTCGTTGCCTACTTAGTTTGCCTTTGTTTCGATTCCCTAGCTTCTGCTGTTGGTTGTTGTGATAGAGTTTTCATTTTAATGTTCATAGTTTTGATCTTCCTTCTCCTAAACAAGTCCCTTTAACATTTCATATAACAGTGGTTTGGATCTGATGAACTCCTTCAGTTTTACTTTGTCCTGGAAACACTTTCTCTGCCCTTCTATCCTGAATGACAGCTTCACTAGATAGAGTAATCGAGGTTGTAGGTTTTTGATTTTCATTACTTTGAATATTTCTTGCTAGTCCCTTCTTGCCTGTAAAGTCTCTTTTGAGAAATCTGCTGATAGTCTAATTGGGATGCTTTTGTACACAACTCTTCTCTCTTGTTTCTTTTAAGATTCTCTCTTTATCTTTAATTTTTGACATTTTGATTATAATGTGTCTTGGTGTGGTCCTCCCTGGGTCCAGCCTATACAGAATGTTCTGTGCTTCCTGGACCTGTAAGTTCATTTCCTTTCCCAAGTTAGGAAAGCTCTGCTTCATTATTTTTTCACATAATTTTTTTACTTTCTAGTTCTTCTTCTTCACCCTCTGGCAATCATGTAATTTGAATGATCATTCGCTTATAGTTGTGCCAGAGGTTTCTGAGCCTGTCCTCACATTCCTCACTCTTTGTTTCCTCTTTCTGCACTGGTTGACTATTTGTTCCCTCCCTATGCTCCAATTTGTTGATTTGATCCCTGGCTTTCCCTTCCTCACCACTTGTCTTGTATGTATTTTTGTTCATTTCAGCCGAACTAGCCTTCATTCCTTCCCTGTCTTGATTAAGTCCTGCTGTTAGGTCTGTAAGCTGCCTTATGACTATAGCTCTGAACTGAGCCTCAGAAAGATTTGCTATTTGTTCATTGGTGAAGTATTTTATTTGTTTTTTGTTAGCTGTGTGATTGGTACTTCAATAATTAATTCTGCCATTCTGAACATTTTGTTTATCTTTCCTTCTTGGGCGTGGCGCTGTCATACCTCCTATGCTATATGGGTGGAGCCCCGTGTGCTCACCACAACCTGGCAACCTTTCTCACCACACTGGCGCTTTGCATGGGGGCAGAGGTCCAAGATGGATTCCTGTTGTTCACTCTCCGCTGAGAGATCGGGAGCCTCCGCCTCCATCCCCATGACATCCAGGACTCACAGTCTGAGACAGTGGGGTCTGCCTTCCCCGGTGTTGGAATCACGAGTTGATGGGTCTGGTCTACAGCCAAGGCAAGCTCCCAGGCGCTTCTCTCCTCCCCCCAAATACAGGTGTCTGCTTACCGGGTACCGCTATTCATTGCTGCTGCTGCCACCTCCAGCACAGATTGATCTTTCAGCTGTGGTTTCTCTCTTTCTACCCATCCGGATGAGCACCACTTGTTTATGACTTCATACGTTGGACTTTCATGTAGCTTTATTTTCTGGAACTTTTGGTTCTTTTTGATTTTGTGGTAGTTGTAGTCCTTCTTAGTTGTAGAGGGAGACAGAACATGTCAGTCTATGCCTCCATCTTGGCCAGAAGTCCAAAATAATGACAATTTTTATTTATTTCTTTCTAATCTGGATGCCTTTCTGTTCTTCTTCTTGTCTGATTGCTGTGGCTAAAACTTCCAGTACTATGTCAGATAAGAGTGGTTAATGCAGAAATCCTTCCTTTTCCTGATCATAAGAAAAATGTTTTTAGTTTTTGCCCATTGAGTATGATGTTGGGTTGCCATCTATGGCCTTTATCATGTTGATGTATGTTCCCTGTATACCTGATTTGCTAAAAGTTTTTATCACAACTGGGTGCTGGATTTTTCTTTGTGTTATTTCTTAACATTGCACACAAATCTATAATTATCTTAAAATAAGAGCTTGAATTTAAGTTAAAGTTAAGCTCTACTTATATGTACAGTGGTATAGAAGAGCATAAATAATCAACTAGTCTCAAACTGATAGGATAACTGTCTCTTCTTCCAAATCCATACATAAACAATAGGAAACCATTTAATATATTGATCATGGGTTTTATTTTATTTTCATTTGGAGATAGAAAAATATTTATTTGATTTGGTATATTCTTTGTTTTCTGTAAATAATTGTAACTAAAAGTGCAATTTCCTTCTTAGTGCCATAAAACAAAACAAGATATAACCCATTTGAAATAGTACCCCAAAGAACAGATGGTTTAAGAGTTAAGTATACTAATTTTCTGTTGTTATGTCAGTGAAGGGAAAATTCCATTTTTAATAAAACTAGAGACATCATTTAAAAAGCTTCTTGAAACATGCTGCATGTAGGCAATATAAATTAATGTGCATTTTGACAGAAACATGAAATAGTAACAATTATCTATTTAGAATTTCCCTAATTATAACCAGACAGGTCAATCATTAAAGATTAATATCATCCCATTTGATTGCTTTTCAAGTACTGCCCTAAGCCACCTCCCACAGTGTGACTCCAAAACAAACAAACAAACAAAAAAAAACCCCGACACTCTAACACCCCTGCCAACAAATGAGACTGCCTTCAAGCAAGGAGGCACTTCTCCAATTTTCTTGGCAGCCCATAGAAACCAGCATCTCAAATCATTTTCTGTCCAAACAATCTCTCACATGTTGGAGAAAAGTGGTTCCTAGGGGAAAATTGCATTCATTTCTTCTCTAGGAATCCACTCTGCTAGCCATGGCAACCAAATTGATAATCCATTCACAAATGAGGTAGCTGGCCAGCTTCCCTCCAGTCACCTAGGCTCTTCTGCATTAATTCCAAAAGTGTGATTGTGAGTAAATCAATCATATATGTCAATTTTAAGTAATATGGGTCCTAAAGAGAAAACTAACTGAAAACCTGTGCCCCTCACCACCGTTCTTTCTGTTCAGCTACCACTAAGCTGCAGTCTGTTTGACTGATGTTTTGTAAAAGTCAAAGAAGGTTCATGTATAAAAATAAATCAAATCATAAACTACTAGGTTTAGTAGAAAATAAGTTGCCCGATCCTTCTACAATATTTCATTCATTCATCAAATACATAGTGAACCCCTATAATGTAAAGCAGGAAGATATAGTACAATAGATAAAAGGATGGACTTCAGATTTAGGTGAAATCGAAATAAGACCCAGGCTTTTCAGATGCAAAAAAGTCACATCTTGTAAGGTTCTTTTTAGATGAAATATCCAGAGTAAGCACATCCATAGAGACAGAAAGAAGATTAGCGGTTTCTAGAGGCAGGAGGAGTGGAATGGGGAGTGACTACTCAGCAGGTATAGAGTTTTTTTATGTGGTGATGAAAATATTTTGAAACTCGATAGAGGTGTGCACAACATTGTCAATAAATTAAGTGGCATTGAAATTTTTGCTTTAAAATGGCTAATTTTATGTTAAGTGAATTTTACTTTAAATATTTTTAAAATTTAAAACCCAGACTTCTCAATTGTGTAAGTAGAGTATAAATCAGGATAACATTACTTGCCTCATGGATTAAGGTCTCTATAAGGTCTTTAACACAGTATTTGGCACTGAGTAAATGCTAGATGTGGATAAGGGAGGAGTAATGATATCCTGGGCACTGTGGGTAACAGAAAAAGTCAGATATGAGTCCTAAATTAAAATTGCTCTTGGTCAAGATGAGAAACAGAGAAGTAAACACTGAGTTTTAATAGAATTCAGCAAGTGTAGAATGAAGGAATGAATAAAATATTGTGGGAACATAGAGGAGAAAAAGGATAATAATTCAACTTGCAGAAACTGAGGAAGTTCACTGAAGAAGTCAATTCTAGCATAGGTCATGAAGATGATTTAGACATTACTAGATGCAAAGGAAAGACATTTCTGGCAGATATAAGAGCAGGTATAAAAATATAAAATAATAAATGGTTTGTGTTTTGTTTGTCAATGAGCTTTTTGGAAAGTAATATACCTCAGAGGAAGCCATCAGCATTGGGATTCTTTAGTTTTCAGAGAGGGGACCCTAAACCACCCATAACAGGTTATCTACTAAGAAGCATATCTTTTTCAAGTCTATGTAAACTGAGAAATACTAAAACAAATATGTATTGAATAATGTAATAAGGTAGACTGTTGAAAGTTTTTGTTTCTCAACAATTAAAGGGAATACATAACATACTGTCTACTGGAATCTTAGAGGATCAATAGGAAACATAACTAATCAAAGTGGAATTCTTTATTGTATTCTGTTGTGTGAGTTGGTGGTTTCAAATCTCCTTCAAATGCCCCTTACTTGCTGGAACTGAAATATGTTGAATGATGATGCTTGAATGGTGTTTTTTTTTTTTTTTTAAATAAATTTTATTACTATAGGTTACTTTTTCACATATGTTTAACTATTTTTAAAATATTTTTTATTAAATCATTTTATTGGTATTTTATTATGGTTGTCCCAATTTTTCCCCTTTTGCCCTCCTCTGGCCACCCCCCCCACTCCCATAGTCAATTCCCACAGTGTTGTCCATGTCTGTGGGTCATGTATACATGTTCTTTGTCTAGTCCCTTCCCCTTCTTTAAAAAGGGTACTCCATTAGGTTCTCAAATCTAATTTTGTCTGTGCTTTATCTTCACTCTGTTTCTTAAAAGTGGTAGAGGACTATCATAGAGCTGTCAAGAAAAGGTGATTTTCAGAAGAAAATAATTTTCCTTTTGAGCCTGGTGCACAATAGGAAGGGATATATGGGTGCAAATGGTAGCCCAGTTTATTATTATTATTTTCATTTCTTTTTTTAAACAATTATTTATTTACTTATTTATTTATAGAGAGAGGCTAAAGGAGAAAAAGAGGGAGAGAAGCATCACTGTGTGGTTGTCTCCCACATGTCCCCAATGGGGTACCTGACGTACAACCTAGTCATGTACCCTGACTAGGAATTGAATCAGCGACACTTGGCTCACAGGCCAACGCTCAATCCACTGAGCCACAGCAGCCAGGGTGGTAGCTTAGTTTAATGCAAAGGTCATAGAGTTCCTGAATGACCTTGAATAAGTCATATACATCTGTTAGGGCCCTTGGAAGGATTAACTTACATAAAGCAGGTAAAAGTATTTGCTACACTTAAAGTGTTAAATCATTTAGTGTGAATCTGCATTTTCAATATGACTGATTACTATATGCTTCTGAATTAATGAGATTTCAGTGAGCAAGCATCTTCAACATCTAGCACATATTATGTTCAGAAACACATTCTTTGGGGATTAAAGTGGTCTATATCACCCAAACAGCAAAACTATAAATACAAATAGTTCTCACCCACTATAACAGTTAGTTGAATGCATGATATAGAAGGCTTTAGATTATGGTGGATACAGAAGAAATTGACAATGCCTGCTGCTGGTTCAGTCATTTTTTCCTAGAAGGGACAGATGTTCTGTGCCACACACCAGGTTTTTTGCCAACTGGGTTACTTCCATGAATTTATGGGGCATCACTGTGCTTAGAACTACTAAGTTCTATGAGGATTCCACATTGAGGATGCCATGATTTTTACTTCTCAAATCTGGAGAGTGTTGTTAACATTCTGAGACTACTCCTTATATTTGTTCAAGAGAGATTTTTTAAGTGCTTGCTTTGTTCATGTCATTGTGCTTGAACCACCATATGTACATATGAACCATTTATTCTCTTCATATAAAATACTGGTAGATGATAAAATAGAGTGACAAATGGCTGATAAAATCCAAAACAATGCTGCACTATCAGGAAGAGGACAGAAGAGATATACATTTACTTATTGAAGAAGAGTTCATGGAGAGACTTGTGGCCAAGATGGAGGCCTAGACAGACAAACTGAGTCTCCCTACACAACTAATAAGGAATACAACAACTGTACCTCAAAACTAGAAACAACCAAAAGTTCCAGAGAATCAAACTGCATGGAAGTCCAGCAAACAAAGACATAGAGAAGCAATACTCATCAAGACATGTAGGAGGGGTGGAGCCAGGGCGGAGAGGATGTGATGTGGTGGTGGCAGCAGTGGCAGGCTGGCAGAAAGTGCAGTCACACATTTTAAAGAGTCAGGAGGGACACCTGTGGAGGGTTCCCAGCTCCTCACCAGATCGCATAGCTCACGGTCCCAGCACCAGGAA
Source organism: Furipterus horrens (assembly GCF_987537825.1). NCBI lineage: Eukaryota > Metazoa > Chordata > Mammalia > Chiroptera > Furipteridae > Furipterus > Furipterus horrens. The sequence goes on from NW_028327187.1 coordinate 16,327,663, forward strand.
AAATCAAGCCTCATTGCCTCTGATTGTGCAAACCAGTGGGGGTTGGGGCAGAGGAGGAAACTGCCAGTCTCTCAGCAGAGGCTGCTTTTTTAAAGGACCCCCCATGGTCTTGGAAAGTCCACATACCCACCCACTCTTGGAATGACGGCCAGGGCAGTGGCTAGAGGGGCGCCAGTTTCATATGGAAGTGGGAGAAGTGCCTGGAAAGGGGCAAGTGCTGGGCAAGGAGCATTGTTCCCATTCAAACCCCTCCCTTACAACAGCACCATTACATGGTGAAAAGGGTCGCCCCATACTGACAAATCCCTAGGGCTCCACCCTTACAATGTAACAGGAGCGACAGTTCTATCTAAGACACAGAGGCAAAGAAACACAGGAGCCTGTCAAGATGAGAAGACAGAGAAGAATGGCCAAAAACAGGGAATGGGTCAAGGTTCCAGTGGGAGAACTAAGCAACGAGGTGATAGCCAACCTAACAGATGAGGAGATAGACAACCTAACAGAAGGAGAATTTAAAACACTGGTGATAAAGATGCTCACAGGCTTGACAGATATACTTGAGTATGGCAAATGCGTAAGAAAAGAAGTGAAGGCTATGCTAAGTGAAACAAAGGAAAATCCACAGAAAACCAATGGTGAAGGGAAGAAAACTGGGGTTCAAATCAATGATTTGGAACATAAGGGAAAAAAAGAAAACAGTCAACCAGTGCAGAATGAGAAAACAAGAATTGAAAAAAATGAGGAGAGGCTTGGGGACTTCTGCGACAACTTTAACCATGCTAACATCCAAATAATGGGGGTGCCAGAAGGAAAAGAGGAAGAAAAAGAAATTGAAAGCTTATGTGAAAAAATAATGGAGGAAAACTTCCCAAATTTTGCAAAGGAAATAGACATACAAGTCCAGGAAGCATGGAGAATCCTGGGCGAGCTGGACCCAGAGGGGACCACAACAAGACACACCATGATTAAAATGCCAATGGTGAAAGATAAAGATAGAATCCTAAAAGCAGCAAGAGAGAAGCAGAGAGTTGTTTACAAAGGGACACCTATAAGACTAACAGTTGATTTCTCAAAAGATACTTTGCGGGCAAGAAGGGACTGGCAAGCAGTATTCAATGTGATGAAAAGCAACCTAGAACCATGATTACTCTATCAAACAAAGCTATCATTTAGAGTGGAAGGGGAGATGAAGTGCTTCCCAGACAAGGTAAAGCTAAAAGAGTTCATTATCACCAAGCCATTATTATATGAAAAGTCAAAGGGACTTACTTAAGAAAAAGAAGATCAAAACTTTGAACACTAAAATGATAACAAACTCACAACTATCAACAACTAAATAAAAAATAAAAACAAAATCCAACTAAGCAAACCAGAATAGGAACAGAATCACAGGTATGGGGATCATTTGGAGGGTTATCAGCTGGGAGAATGGAGTGAGATAAATGGGGAAATGGTGCAGGGATCAAGAAGCATAATCGGTTGGTACAAAATAGACAGGGGGAATTTAAGAATAACATAGGAAATGATGAAGCCAAAGAACTTATATGCAGGACCCATGGACATGAACAAGGTGGGGTGGGATTGCTGGAGAGAAGGGGGGGACTGGGAAGAGGGGAGCAAAGGGGAAAAATTGGAACTACTGTAACAACATAATCTAAAATATACTTAAAAAACAAAAAAGAGTTCATGGAAAGAAGAGGCATTTGAGTTGGACAATTTAGACAGGTAAAAAGGATGAAGAAGAGTGTACTGCCTAAGTATTCCTGCAAACTCATGGATCTGCATCTACTTTGACTAGGGTGTTGTCTAGATGCTATGACTATTAATTATCTATATAAGATGAAGTCTAAGTGACAATTAAATAAAGAGTTATTAAGTGACCATATGAGACCGACATGCAATTAAGTCAGATAAGGACGCAGATGGTGAAAAAGGTCTGAGCTGCCTTTTGGGAATGATTTCTCTCCCTTAATATACCTCTGTGCCTTTTCATGAAAATAGTCAGGAGAAAGCCCTCATGACATTTGGTGAAGATAGGTAAAATTCAAGGACAAAAGTCAAATCAGAGCCCTTGGGTTATAATTATTTTATTCCTCCTCTGGTACTCCAATAGGAAAGTAGTTAACTCCGTTGAGAATCTAATAAAAGTGATAAATCCTCTAAACCAAAAGAAAAGTGAAAATTTGTGCTCAGACATTTTTGCATACAGTTTCAAGGGAGTGAGGATCCCCTGAAGTTCAAGTATACAGCCCCTAAGTGTCCATGGACCCTAGTCACAAATATCTAAGAGGAAGCTAAAAAGAATCCTGGCTAAAATCATTAATTTGCTTTATGCATTACTCATTGAGTTCCCCATATTTGGAAATAGTTTCACTTTGGTCAAATGAATTGGCAGAAATTTCAGGATTAAAATATCTTTTCCCACTTACAAAGATTGTTAATTATTTTCTCAGGCCTTAAGAACCATTGTAATTAATAATAGCTCAGATGAAAAATAAATTAGAAAAAAATCCGCATGTTCTATTACAGTATAGAATTACATTAAAATAATATTTATCATTTTAGAAGTTATTTATATGTTCGCAAAGTTTGTTTGAATCATGTTGATAATGAACAGAATCCAATCAATATAATTACTCTGGAGTACATCTAATTATATTGAAACTTCCTCAACTACATCACTTCTTAAATTATAGCTGATTCCCAGCTTCTAAAGTGGACATTTTCTCTTGCCTGAGGTCACAGGGCACCTTGAAACTAGTCATTGGGTCTTATGCACCTTAAGATCCTCTGTAATACCATGTACTACATATTAGGTGCTCAATAGCTCTCTTTTGAACAAAATAATAATGCTTTCAAAGCAAGGTTAGTTCCAAGTACTGTCATGTATTTTGTACATTGTAAGAAGCACAGATTACACAATTCCCTCTTGGATCAAGTTTGGTTTTAAGAGAAAGAGAAAAAAATCCACAATAACTTTAGATCAGCTTTTCTCAAAATATAGTCTGTGGACCAGGAACATCAGCATCACTTTGGAATTTGTTAGAAATGCAGAATCTTGAGCACCAATCAGACATACATCAAAAACTCTGGGGGTAGAGCCTTCCAGATGATTCTCAATGCAAGCTAATGTGGGAAAACCACCAATCTACATAAATGATATTACCAAGAGATGATCTGTTCTCCACTATACTGACATGTGATAGTAATCTACATTTTCTAATTCATTGAATTCATTGTGTTCAGGAAGAAGGTATTGGTTAATGAAAGGAGAACTGGCATGGGAGTCAGAGCTGCTATGAGACTATCTAGCTGTGTAATATTAGGGAAGCTTTGTAACAACTCTGAACCTCAGTTTTCTCATTTGTAAAATAAAGTTAGTGTGCAAGTTGATTTTAAAGTTCCCTACCAGCCTATAATTCTTTGTGTTTAATTTTAGGCAAGTATTCAGTATGTATTTATTGAATGTCTATCACTATTGCAAAAAACCTGGACGATACGTAAGAAGACAAACCTCATTCTCAAGTACTCAAATCCAAGTAGGAAAACACGTCACTTCTGCATAAAGAGAATAGAATAGGGAGAAACATGAAAATGTGAGCCTAATCATGACAAGGTCAATCCAGAATGAAGTAAGCCTGCTTTTTCTATGGGGGAGATTTGAGGGACATCCAGAAGATAAATATGATGATAACCTTCTTCCTGCTAGGCTATGTCACTATCTCCAGATAAATCTCTCTAGCCACATTTGAATAAAAGGATCAAGCAGAAATTTAACAGTTTTTTTTTTTTTGGCTTTTCAATTACAGTTGTCCCCTTTTCCCCCAATTTCTCTCCCCCACCCAACCCCCCCCTCTCCCACAATCATATCCCTCCCCGTTGCCCATGTCCATGAGTCATTTATACGGGTTCTTTGACTAAACCCCTCCCTTACTTATCCCCCTTCTCTCCCTCTCCCCTCCCCCCTATTGGCTGCTATTCTGCTCTTTGTTCTATTTAGTTCATTTGTTTGTGTTGTTCTTTAGTTTCCTGTATTAGGTGATATCATATGGTATTTTTCTTTCTTTGCCTGGCTTATTTCACTAAGCATAATTCTCTCTAGTTCCATCCATGTTGTTGCAAATGGCAGGAGTTCCTTCTTTCTTTCTGCTACATAGTATTCCATTGTGTAAATGATCAGTGGAACAGAATAGAGAGTCCAGAAATAAACCCAGGCCTCTATGGTCAACTAATATTTGATAAAGGAGGAAGGAACATAAAATGGAGTGAGAAGAGCCTCTTTAACAAATGGTGCTGGGAGAACTGGATAGGGACCTGCAAAAAAATGAAACTAGACCACCAACTTACACCACACACGAGAATAAACTCAAGATGGATCAAAGACTTAAATGTAAGCCGTGACACCATAAAAGTCCTAGAGGAAAACGTAGGCAAGAAAATAGCAGATATCTCACGTAACAATTTCTTCACGAATACATCTCCTAAAGAAATTTAAGAGTTTTTGAGTGCTTTCTATATTCTAGGTAATGTACATGATGCTTTGCATACATAATTTTATTTAAAAAGCTCATAACAACCCGAGTCAGAAACTAATATCATCTCCATTTCACGAATGAGGAAGCTGAAGCTAAATGTTTCAATAACTTATTTTAATGTATATATCTTAGAGATAGATTTGGGATTCAATCCCAGATCTCAGGAATCTCAAAGTTAATTCTTTTCTATCACATAAAAGTGTTTCACTAGATAGATGAGAAATAAATATGGCAGTCCAGTTATTAAGTGAGAAGATGCTGCATATAGACAAGCAGCTATTAATTCATGTGAAAACAATAAACTAGGAATGAAAATAGTGGCAGTAAAGTCCTCAGAGTTCTAACAGAATTCAAATGAGAATAGGTAACTATTCACACCTTTTTCATATGAAAATTGAGTGTGCTAGCTACATTCAGCTATGAGAATTCTTTCATGTGAATTTAAGGCAATGGGAGAAAGAAACACTTTCATTTTGTATTTATGATGTTTTAACAAAAAAGGATCCATTTTATGAAAGTTAAATTAATGGAATTAAGCATTCATTCTCTGAGAACTTTCAGAAATTCTGTGAAACAAATAGCTATCAAATATGGTCCACTTCTATCAAAAGATCTTGGAAAGGGGATGTACAAGGTTAAACAAAATTAAGATGCTGTGGGAATAAAAATTAGTTCTTATAGAAATGAAAACTTTTACATTCTAAAAGGAATGTAAACCTTTTTTTTTTCCTTTTTTTGCTTCACAGAGATTCAAAGCATCCATTCAAAGTTATTGACTTGCTTGAGTAATATAGCCAGTAACTGGTTCTTTAAATAAGTTAATTAGTAATGAAGTAAATCTGGGAACCCTTAGAAACAGTTTATCATTTTTAGTGGTTGGGTATGACAAGGAAAGTAGAAGTTCCAAGTCAACAATTTTTTACTTACCAGTCATTGTCTGCCTTGCATATTTTCCAACAATTTGAGCTAAATCTGTCTTCAAAGGTCAATTTTTTAATGATGTGTCTTGGTGTGGTCCTCCCTGAGTCTAGTTTGTGCATCCTAGACCTGTATGTCTATTTCCTTCCACAAATTATTCCAAAGGTTAAGGATAAAGAGAGAATCTTAAAAACAGCAAGAGAAGAGTGTTACCTACAAATGGGTGCCTGTAAGATAATCAGCTGATGTCTCAAAAGAAAGTTTGCAGGAAGAAGGGACTGGCAGGAAATATTCAAAGTAATGAGAGGCAAGGACCTACAACCAAGACTACTCTATCTAGCAAAGCTATCATTTAGGACAGAAGGACATATAAAGTGCTTCCCAAACAAGGTAAAGCTAAAGGAGTACATCATCACCAAGCCATTATTATATGAAATGTTAAAGGGACTTATCTAAGAAAAAGAAGACCAAAACTATTAACATTAAATGACAGCAAAATCACAACTGTCAACAACAGAATCTAAAAAAAAAAAATTAAAACAAAAACAAACTAAACAGACAATCAGAGTGGGAACACAATCACAGGTATGGGAAGCATGTGGAGGGGTATCAGCCGGGAGGGGGAAGGGAGGAGAAGGAGGGAAATGGTGCAGGAATTAAGAAGCATAGTAGCAGGGTGCAGAATAGAGAAGGGAATGCTAAGAATAGTACAAGAAAAGGTAAAGTCAAAGAATTTATACGCACAACCCATGAACGTAAACTAAGGGGAGTGGGACTGCTGGAAGGATGGGGGTTGCTGGGTGGAGGGGAGCAAAGGGAAAATAAATTGGGACAATTGTAACAGCATAATCAATAAAACATACAAAAAAGGTCAATTTTTAAGTAAAGGATGCTTCTATTTTAAAATCACCCAAGATCTAAATATTAAAAGGTATTTTTAAAATATTGGTGATTTCTTTAACTTGGGATCATGTTTTATGTTTACACAGTCCATTATTCTCTTTTATTCTGGATTTGTATTCTATTGTTTGCATTTTTCAATGTCATTGCATCTATTCAAGACTATATATTAAGTATAACCAGTTCGAAAATAAAATAAGAAATATTTCAATATTTAAAACAAAATAATAAAACACAAAAATTTAATCTAAAATAAAGTATGAAATCTTTTATTTAAAGAATGTTACCATATGGCATAAAAGAAGCTTAACTATATGCACTGGAACACCATTAGTCAGGCTACCGGTAAGAAACATAAGAAATCACAGACTTGGTTTTGATTCCAAAAGTAATTTAATCAAAGGGCTATTCAGAGTGCTGCACATGATTAAGGGAAACAACAATAAATGTTGAACTACCCAGAGACTAGTAAAAGTAGGAAGCTATTACCAACTTTAGACATGAAAGGAAAAGGCACAAGAACTACTTTATTAGAGCCTGGTAAGAGATAGAACTGCAAAAGATAGGATGTGGTCATGAAGGAAGGAGAATTCAGCCCCTTCCAGAAACATGAGATGAATAAAGCTGGCAAATTATGCAGGATGGTAGCTGACTTTTTGGAGGCTGAAATTCAAACTCACAGTGAGGTATTTCCCATATTGCCAATTATCATAGTTATGATTCAAACCATCCACTACAATTATTTTGGGGATATGATGGCATGTTTCATTAATCATTGCCATTAAAGAGTCAATTATAGTGTAGCTAAAGTGTTAGATATTTTTAAGCAATTGCTTTCCATGTCAATACATGTATAATTTGTCAAAAATTTAGGATTCTAAATATTTATAATTGTGGCTTTTTAACCACAACTTACAATACTGATTTTTCTGTAACTGAACTTATAGAAATAGTATAGAGTGGAAATAATGCAGGACTTGGTATACCCCTTTTACAATGGGTATGATTATATCCACTAATCATCCCTGAGAAGTATTGTGAGTACAGTAAGACAGCATGTGTGCCACTGCTTTCTAAAGTGCTATGCAAATGTTAACTCTGATGACCACAATTGAATATTTAAAACACAACCCACTTGTATGTTGTCAATTGCTTATGGTATAAATGAATTCCAGGAAAATTATGTTGGATGTCTACACTTGAATCACAAATTATTTTGACAGCACAAAGAAATACCATATAGGCCCATATTTTTATTAGAGGGACATATTGTGACAAAACAGTACTACTTTGCAACATGTTTTTAATTACTTTTTAAATTAAAAATATATGTAGAAATACATTTCCATGTCCTCGTTTATAATGACTGTTAATAACTTGCTTTAAAATATAAATAGTAAGATGAATAACAAATGTAATATCTTTTTAGCTGCATTAACAAAATAAAGACAACACTCAAACACAATGGGCATAGATGTTACAAACACCCTGGTCCTAAGTAAACACAATCATAAACAATATTTTATATTGCTTAAATCCACAACCATTCAACATAATGGTAATTGGAGAGGAGAATTGATGAGTTTTTCCCCTCCCTAATGCCTATGATTTTTAGACTTACCTAGACTTAAAATTCTAGGGAACAAGCTCACATTAACTACGTTTTTCATTTCACATTTAGAATTTCCACTTTAGATTACACATGGCTTTTGACAAATTACACTAATTGTACTCCTGCCAAATGGACAATCAATAGTTGTCAATGATTCACCAAGTCAAAGCTGGCACCATCTATTATGGTGAGGCTCAGATCAAAGAGCACAGCTTAAGAGCCTTCATTTTAAACTCAAGACTATTTGCTGTACTTAAGCTTTTCAAAATGCACAGCTTTCATCTTGTGACATGTTGACTGAGGTGGGTAATAAAAACATTCCACAGAATAAGGAAGTTTCTCTCTGTTTTCAGCATGGTCACAAGCTCAGGGAAAGCTTTTAAGTCTCACCATGTCATTTTCTTGACTTACAATTTAAGGTTTTCTACAGCCTAATGCACACAAGCATATGTCTGGGTACAGAGCACATATAAGTCTAGTCAAAATTTTCTTTTGACTTGTCATAGCATTGCAATCATTCTTTTGTGCAGCTGACAAATTCTTCTCAAATATAAATGTAGCATCTTTTAATTGAGTTAGCAGTGGAAACACTCAAATTTCTTTTGTCATCTAAATTACTGTGCTTAGCTAGAACCTTTATCGCCACTTCCGAACATCTGGTCCGATTAAAGGATAGCTATGTCTTCCCTCATTTGAATGGCAGAGGAAGGTTAATTTTAACAGGTCTGAGAGACAAAAATTTGTTGTTTGCTGGATTTGTGATAACTTTATGTTTTAAAGACAGCCTTGATAACTAATGAAAAACTGCGGATTAAGACCCATCTTTACAACTTACATATGCATGTAACTGCAAGTAGAACTGCATATAACACCAAGATAACTGGTCAGAATAAAGCAAAACCATAATGAGATATTAAACAATTTGGGCCTTAATTATACAGAGACCAAGTGGAGTCACTATCAGACCATCTAATGAAAAGCAGTGAAGTAAAGAGGAAGATGGTAATATACAGTAGAAAGAAGGAAAGCAGTGACTCTCATTTTCTCTCCCATGGAAGACTAAGAAGTGAATAGCATATATCATGATATGATAGAGTACCAAACACAAAGTTGAAAATAGACTCTCAAAGAGAAATTTTCTGTATAAATCTTGGAAGGGTGTAAAGTAAATTTGACTACTGGAGAATCCGTAGAAATTACCCAAGGCACTGACTCTTTTAACTGCAATATTGACTAAATATTAACTGCCATTGACTGAAACTTTGGAGTCATGGGGCAGGCATCTCAAATTGCATCTGAATATTAAGATTTTTACATGTTATGTTTTGGTCAAATGAACATCTATTTTGATAAGCTTGTGCAAAGAATGTCAGCAAAAAAAAAGTGGGCAACAATTTCTATGCCACATTTTCGATATATCAGTAGTGATTACAGGGGAAGGAGTCAACAATAGAAAATACAATGTTTCATGAAAACCAATTGCAGTGGTACATAAGAAAGAGTACAATAACTTCGGTGTTATGAATATATGTTGACAAATGATAACTAAGTTATGACAAAAGGATCTCCAGTACAATAGATACACACAGTACAAACACTATCTGTTCTATGTTAAAAACTAATAACTTTGTAAAAAAATGCTTCATAATTATTTAGCAATTTAAAGCTTTCCAAATGCCTCCAAATATGATATCATTCAGTCCTTTCAAAAAGTCCCGATTTGTACTCTGGAGAAATAATTATTATCATTTCACAGATAAAGTAACTGAGTCTCAAATATTTTAAATAAATTACTTAAGGTCATCCAGATAGTTAATGAGGGAATGAATAATTAAACCCATTGTTCCCAGGTAAGGATTGACTGTGGGAGAGGGACAAGAGTGGGTGTGGCAAAGGAGAGCAACAGGGGAAAAATCGAACAAATGTAATAGAACAACAATTTTAAAAAAGAAATTATTTTAAAAAGCCATTGTTCCAGTGAGAAGCCCTTTCAAATATAGAGAGAACACCATTGAAAGCCAAAAGTCCAATACTACAATTCTTTAAGTTACCTCTTGTTCACCTGTTTCCATACTCAAAGCACACCAGCTCTGTTTTCTCCTGAATTGGTTTGGTTCACTACTGTGATACAGTACCATATCTACATGTCTCAGAAGGGTGACATGGATTTGAACTAGTTTCCTTGATTTTGAGAGTGGCCTTGTTATTTGCTTGTCAGTCACACATAAAAGTGCTGTGGGTAAGAGACAACTGTTCTCATTCCTATAAAACATCTCCCATTAATTGACATGGGAGTATGATTGGACAGTTTTGTGTTTATTATAAAACACTCAACATTCTGTTGTTTTCAGTTTTATTGATTTGATAAAAACATCTCCTTTGGAAAAATGAGGGATGCTATTTTTGGTTGTACATTCACAAATTGAAGTAAACAATGACATGATCATTTTGGAATACTGCTTCTTATGTGTAGCATACAATTTTTACTGCCAAAACCCAATACAAGCTCTTTAAATTTTATATTTGAATCCAGTCAACAAAATTTCTCTGATATTTAAAATACTGATCTCAGTTATATGTTTTCACTGATTACTTTGGAACTCATTGAATACATCTGAAATATAAACCTCTTGACTTTAACTACAAGTTTTTTTGTTACGTTTTCCTCTTTGAATCCCGGGAGAAAGGATTCCAAGCAAGGTTAATTAAAAAAAATAACTGTGGAGGCAATATGCTGACTTCTACATAGCCAAGATTTGGGGTGTGTTTGTGAGAAAGACATATTAGAATTACAGAAATTATTTCATCACCCACTTAACTGTTATATAGGAGTAATTTTTCAGCTCAATGGATAAAGTCAAAGTGATTTATCAAAAACCTCTTAAAGACATTTTATGAGCAAAGGACTAAACAGACACGGGGGGAGTAATAGGGCGATTAGATTAAACATGAATTATTTCAATCAAATTTGACACCAAAATGATATCACCCCACACAACTTATAGTCCAAGAGTTTATATGACCACAAAAGAAAGGTCTTTGTTTTCTAAATAATCAGCAGCTTCAATTGATGTAAAACTATTTTAAGTAGAGGGTAAGCAACCTCTGCAATCTTGAGATATATATATATATATATACAACGCCCAATATAACCCCTAGTAGCTAGTGTAAGGCCTAAAAGGAAAATGGAAAACCAAAACAAGAGAAGAAAAAGGAGAGAAAACCACCCAGGATGAGGGAAGAAGGGGGAATTGAAAGAAAAGAACACCTAAGTTGAAGTATAGAAAAAAGAGGAAATATCCTGGAAACTATCTGTTCTAAACCATCTTCCCTCAACCTCCTTCAAGCCTTTGCATAAATGTCACCATCTCCATGAACTTTGTCAACCCTACTCTATTTAAAATGTCAATATTTTCAATCTCCTCACAATTGACATTCCTTATCATTCTCACACTGTTTCGTTTTCTTTTTCTTTCTATATCACTTTTCACTTTCTAGCATATGGTCTATTTACTCGTTCTATGAATTTACATTCTATGATATGTGTCTCCTAACTAAAATGAGCGCAAAGGTTTCTGTCTGTTCTGTTTACTTTTTATCTCCAGTGTGTAGAACAATGTCTAGCATGAAGTGACTAGTCAATAAATATTTGTTGAAATTATACTTTTGTAAACATTAATATAGTGCTATAACTATAACACTGAATGAAAATAAAGTGTTTAAACACCTACAGATATTTCCATATGTACATGCTCATACATAAATAGAGAAAATAATGGAGATAAAGTAGTTATAAGCTTTCACCTACACCTAGAATCTCTGAGAAAGTGATAGCTTAAAATGCAGACTAATATGGTTGTATTATACTGCATAATCAAATACCATGAACAATACCCTTATCATGTACATAACTTTAAAAAATAGTATGTTGTCACCTAATACAGGAAACTAAAGAACAACATAAACAAATGAGCTAAATAGAACAAGGAGCAGAATAACAGTCAATAGAGGGGAGGGGGGAAGGAGAGAAGAGGGATAAGTAAGGGAAGGGTTTAGTCAAGGAACGTGTATAAGTGACTCATGGACATGGACAACGGGGATGGATATGATTGTGGGAGAAGGGGTGGGCTGTGGGGGGAGCAATGGGGGAAAATGGGACAACAGTAATTGAAAAACCAAAAAATAAAATTAAAAAAATTAAAAATTAAAAATAAAAAAAAATTAAATTATGCTACAAAAAAAAAACAAAAACCAAAAACATAGTACACAAAACTCTTAAGCAGAGTATTACCCCTTCCTTGATTTACACAGTAATTGCATTCTTGGAAATTTTAACATATATTAAATTCATGCAAAAATCTTTAGTTTTTATATGTAAAATGAAGTTAACTTTTAGAGTCAGATAACTATAAGGAGATTATAAAGATGTTGTGGGTGTTTTCAAAGGCCATAAGCCTAGGATCTCACTACCTGAGTGATTGTCTGTACATATAGGCCTCACTTAATCCTGTCTGCAGCACTGCCTCCTGAGACTGAACGATTTGGCTGAACCAAGTGGCTGGGTTGGTGAAGAATGGGGTGGTCTGTGGGTTCACCTTAAAAAAGGTTTCTCTTTTCTATTCCAATGGCTTGGACAGAAGAGACCCAGAGGTCTAAGAGGGGGGAAACTGAAAATATTTCCCTTAGCCCAAGCTAAATACAGTGGACAGAAAGGTTCTGGACAGATATGATGTGCCTGGCACACCTTCCTCCAAAGAAGCCCTTTATTTTCCCTAATGGGGGACATTGAAAAATTAATACCTGCCTTTTGTCATCTAGTGGTTATGGATTGAATGATGCCTTCTAACCCTGGTGCCAAATCTGTTGGCCCCAGAATACAACAAGGATGCCAGCCTGCTAAACCAAGCATGCCATGGTCTGGGGACAGCCAACTGACCTGGAGTCTGCAAGATCCTTCCCCATGTGGGAAGGCCACCCTCCCCTCCACACCCCCACTCTTATTAGGGATTTCTGGACCCAAGGGTAGGTAAGACAATGACCACGCCCACCTTGAAGCAGCTAGAAGAGCAGGAGACCATCGCCTACTGTCCTCTATAAGATTATAAAGGGTTTAAAGTCTGAGAGTGGGGGAATGTTACTTTCCTTATTGTTATAAAAGAAATCAATTAATGAATTAATTCTAAAATAATAATAACATAGAAAAGGGAGAAACCAGAGAGATTTCATGCATGACCCATGGACATGGACTGGGGAAGAGAGGGATTCTTGGGAGAGGGGGGTGCTGGGCAGGGGGAGCAAAGGGGAAAAATAGAACTATTGTGACAATATAATCTATAAAATGTAATAAATAATAATAAAGAAGAAAGATGCAGTAGGATATTTGAAGTCAATATTTTCTTTTAGCTTCTGTACACTAAAAGGCTAGTAGCAAACCCCACCATCATTGAGGAAACTAAAAAAATATGTTCTTATATTTGTCAAAGTAATACCTGTGGGACATTAACCCCATCCTCATTGAGAACCACTGACCTTAACTGTCTCCAGCATAATTTGCTCATGGGTCTTTATAAACAGTCCTTGACACTTCAGCAAAGAACACACAGAATAGAGCATTTAGATAGTAGGACCTGCCTTCAAAATAGCATGGTGGTACACATGATTGAAAAACCAGTTCCTGCTTAAAAACAAGAACGTAATAAATTAAGCAACAGTTTCATGAATTTAATCAATGTAGACAAGCAAACATAGGAATTTTGATTCCAGTGTTACTTTCTTCTATTTTTTTTTTTGCTTTCAAGTACCACTTTTACTGATCTAAATTAACCAGAAAGATTATCTCAAAGTATCCTATGCTCTACCTCACTTATAATTTGATTATTCGAAATTAGAACCATGTTATAAATGCCCAGAAAACAGTAGTTTTTCTTAAGTAATGCTTATATAGCCAGCCTGATGTATTATACTCCCTATTTTATTTTAAATAAGCTAATAAAGAAAATATATACACATGTATACATAATCATGACTAGAAATTTGCTAAACACTTCCTTCTGCACACAGTTAAAAAACTATGAGCTATGAACATTAGCAATGCAAATACATATACATTGTTTTCAATTTACTTCTGAGGAGAACTACCTTGTCTGATGCCTTTGGCAAGCAAGCAATACATCATTGGAAACACAGGCACATGCTGTTTTGGAATTAGCACACATTTATCTCCACCCTCTCCTCCTAAACCTGGAGAAAATTTCAAATTTTATCTGCATTATCATTACCTAATGATGATCAGCTTTCTTCCCATTCTTGAGTTTTAAAGTGCAGATTTCAATGACACGCAACACTGAGACACTAGCAATAAATCTGCAGTTATGAACAGCTTGCTTTTGTGGAAATATGTCAAAAAGAATGTATTAAAATAATAACTTTCATATAAGTTTGTCACAGCTTACTTTTTTAGTGCTAAAAATACATTTAAATAAAATATTTCATTTGATATTTAAGGTAGTTTTATAAATATTATAACTTCTATAAACAAGTTAAACTAAGCATTTTAGTGACCTTAGAATCATTATGCATTTTGTATTGGTGGTGGGACATGGGCACTGGGGACTGAACAAGGGATCAGATGCTGTATCCCAGCTTCTCCAATGTGCCTCAGTTTTTTCATCTATAAAGCAGAGATGTCACTAGATGTTCTCCAAAATGTCCTAGTAGACTTTGAAATTTCTGTTAGTGTACAATTCTAGAACACAGGGCATTTCACGAAGTCAAATTTTATTTTAGTGTACTATTATGTACAAGGACAAAGGAAATAAATCCAAATATTAGGGAGTATTCCTTAAGACTGAAAAATGTACAGGATTGCAATGCATTTTATTCTTAGATCAGAATGTATTTGGATTCTTGTGTCCATCTCCTTTATTAACCCACCTCCTTACCAATTTCTTTGTCTCACTCCTCAGTGGCTGTTTCTACTTCAATACTAAGCTCTGCCCCTTTCAGGTCACAATTGACCAATCTTGCTTCTATTTCAACATTTTTGGCAGTTTCCAATATCTCTTTTCTTACCCAATAGTCAAACAGAAGACTTACAGAGTCATGGTGTTTGCAGGTTTTGAAACCTCTGCTTTAGTTTTTATCCAAGGCCTAAATCTCACTTTAGGAATACTTTCCTTATAGATTAGTTAATAACAATATTTACATGTTTTCTCAAAATGGATAGGTAATAATCACAAATTACAAAGACCCCTTAAAAGTTGGACAGTGAATTTGGGTATGTAGATGTCTTTCTTCTCCTTCCCCTTTAATTTGTTCTCCTAGTGGGCCAGGATCGCTCTAAAACCTTGTTTCTTAAAGTATGGCCTTTGGCCAACAACACTGATATGCCCTAGAAACTTGTTAAAAATACAGAATTGCAGGCCCCATCCCAGTTCTACTGAATCAAAATCTGCATTTTAGCAGTATGCCAGGTGATTTTATGCACATTAAATTTTAAGAAACTCTGGTCTAAAGCAGGAGTTGATTGTGTTCTGACCAAAGTACTTCAATGGCTTGCTATTATTGATAACATTTAAATTCTTAAGGAGACTACCTCTCAAATTCCTCTTTTTCCACCACAAAGCCACCTGTGACCCCAAAGCAGGAACTTTATCTTCCAATTTTTATTTATTCATCCCCCCCAACTTACTATATCACAGACTAAGCGCATGCCTGAATACATAAGGGACACTCAGCAATATCTTATTTGATTAAATTGAAACCCAATGGGGCATATGTAAAATGCTTCTCCAAGTCTATTTGTATTACATCTTTGGCATGATATATTTCCTACTGCTTATTCAGTTGGCACCCAGTGGGGTAAGCACATATTTCTTTTTATTTTTCACTTTCTTTTAAATATCAGTAAATGATATATATCATGTCTTTCCCAGAGATTAAATTAATAGAATATTGATGCAAAATTTTTATGAAGTTAATATTTCAATATTTATTCCCCAAAGTAATATTAGAAGAGACTAAGGGAATAAAGGAAAACATCGAGTTTTATTCATGAAGAAGGAGGACCTGGTCTATTCTTGCTTAATCAAATAAGACCTCTATATAGTTTCAGTTTTTTGAATCAAGCAATTTATTTTATATGTTGGAATATATTTTGTGTAAGATTTTATTGTATTGCTAGGAAGTTATGATTCTAACTTTATTCATTCAATCATAAACATCATTAAATGGTGGTAGATAGTATAGAATGTTTTCAATTATACATCCCTAAAATTTGCCACATGAATTTCAGTGCTGACCTGTGGCAGGACTATACTTTCTTGTATCCCTGCCATCAGATATGGTTATAAATTTTGCCCTGGCCAAAGAAATGTGAGACAATGTGAGGTGTGCCACTTGAGAGCAGAAGCCTCAATTGTCGTCTCAAGTTTCTGCCAGCTCTCTTGCTTTGTCCTTTGGCAAGAGCATAGCATATCTCAGATGGTGTCTGTTCCTTGCATCCTTGATCCTGGAATGAAGAAACATGTGAAACAGTTAATTAGCTTGAACTGTACTCAACATGAAAACAGAGGGAGAAATAATTCATTTTTTTAATTCCTTAAGATTTGGAGCTATTGATAATGTAAGCGAAGATAGAAAAAGAAGCTAACACAACTTATTTTGTAATCATTATCAAATTTTATTAAATTTTTAATTTTCTGACAGTGACAGAAATAATAAACTTGCTACCAATAATCACTCATCTTGGTCTTCATACCCTGGTATAATACCCTCACCTTGAGTGTAGGAGGTACCTGTAACTTGCCTTTTTAAAATTTCGTATTTTGTATTTTTTTAATTGTAATTTAGAAAATGTGATAGTCACTCACATGATTATGTTACTTTGTATAAGATTTTCTCTAGAGGTTCCCCTTGCTGCATTGCTATACTAAGGGATCAATTTGGGAAGGTTCTCTGTATCGAAGAAGTGGGGGGTGGGGCAACTTCTAAGAACTGCAAGCAGCCTCTAGGAGCTGAAAGTGGTTTCTAGTTGTTAGGGGGTCTCCAGCCAACAGTATATAAGAAGCGAGGGCACTCAATACCATAAATGTAAGAAAACTAATTCTTCCAACAATATAAGTAAACTTGGAGGCAGATTCTTCCTCATTTTAACCTCTAGAGAAAAATGTGACTCATACAACACCATCATTACAACCTTTGAGACCCTGAGAAGAAGAGCTAACTGATGCAGACTTGGACTCCTGACCCTTATAAATTGTGATACAATAAATGCACATATTTAAGTCACTGATAATGTGACAATTTGTTATACAACCACAGACAACTAATACACTGAATATAAAAGCAGTATTTGTTGGAAATTTAGAAAATTTTAAATAAAAAATAACAAACCAGTCATAATTATGCTATGCAGAAAATATTTATTATTTTTAACATTTTAGTACAATTTTTCTAAGTCTTCCCTATACATACTCTATATCTATTCTAATCTGTTTTAGAAAGTGCATTTGTAAGTTTGCATGCTGTTTTTTCTCACTAATAAGTACAGAATACACTTTCTACACCCGGGAACTGAGTTCCTTCAGAGAAGGGACCTTGTTTTGATCACTAGTGCTGTAGGGGCACCAAATATTCCCTGTAAAAAAAGTTTCAAAGGTCTGCTAAATATGTAAGTATGGAAGGGCTTTAAATGTTC
Organism: Furipterus horrens; assembly: GCF_987537825.1. Classification (NCBI taxonomy): domain Eukaryota; kingdom Metazoa; phylum Chordata; class Mammalia; order Chiroptera; family Furipteridae; genus Furipterus; species Furipterus horrens. The sequence goes on from NW_028327187.1 coordinate 16,345,325, forward strand.
TTTGTAAGAAGTAGCAAGGACTTGTTAAAAGGCCTTGGAAAAAGAAATGTAAAAAGGAGTGTTATAGCAATTAGTGATTTACAAGCTAAAAGCATCTCAGCCTCTATCACCTCCCATTTTCTTGCTTGAGTCTGGTTTATAACATTTGTGAAGACTGTGCTTTGCGGAATGTCTAGGCCTTTGAAAATAAATTGCTTCACAGGGAGTTCGTTCCTGGCTGAAGAGCTATGCTGCTGCCGGAGATAACCTTATAGCCTTGTGAATTTCTGTTTCTCTTACTGCCAAGACATTCCTGCAGTCCTGCCCAGCCCCCTCTTCCTAAGGCTGTTTCCTGCCAAAAAAAGAAACAAAGAGACTGCACTAGTATAAAGACCCAGTGTTTAGACTCCATTCTAGGTTGGAGCATGTTAAAGACCATCTCAGGGTCTGCCCAACTCCTGGCCATTATTAAAAATCCTTTGCTTACTTTATACACCACTTCAGAGTGTTCAATCTCGCCTATGTAGCCATAACAGTGCATCTCTATCACATATGATACTGCCTGACACATAATAGCATCTAAATATATATATTTGTTCAATAGATGGATGAATAAATTGATGTTTTACTTTCATAATAATTCTTCATAAACTGCCTTCTAGTGGATGCATAAAATTCCATAAACTGAGTGATTATTCCTCTGTTTTAGATTTGTAGTTGACACTGATATACATATTTTAATTATTCTATTTATATGTACTTTCTCTTAAGACAAACATGGCTTTCTCCCCTCTCCCTGATTCTTACCCAATATTGCAAAACACGAACATGCTATGCCTATCCAGAAAGAGGCAAACACAATGCTAAGACAGCATCCCCCAGTGAAGATACAAGAAAATGATAAACTGTTCCAGTTGGGAGGGACCTGAAAGGAAAGTTCACACAGCCAATGAGCACAGGAGTTCAAGTCCTCATTGTTTTCTCTCTAGACTAATTCAAAAAGTTCATAATGTGCATTTGGTTCTTTCATCCAGTCTTTACCTTATTGCTAGATTAATCTGCCAATTATATAAATTGAATCATACCTATCCCCTTCTTATAAAATCAATTAATGGATTCTCATTGCCTATAAAAATAATGCCTAAACTCTTTAAAAGTCACCTAATCTATACTTTCTGCATTGTTTTTTCTAAGTTCTTCCATATTTATTAATGGCTCTCCAGTTCACCACCCTTGAATGCACAATGTGTTAATGAATTCTTGTAGTTTATTCCTCTATTGTTGTTTCTTTTACCTGGGTAGTTTTAGCCACCCTTTTCTATCAAAATCATATGTATCCTTTAAAGCCAAGATGTAAAGCCCCTTAGTAGGCAACATTTTCTGAGTCTCCTAGTCAGAATGAAGAACTTTTGCTTCTATAATTCCATCTTGTCTTGTGTTACAAACTGTACGGAAGCTCTTCCACTAGATAGATTTCTCTTTGAGAACGGGTACTTGATTCAACAAACAAAAAGTCCCTACTTTCATAAAGCTTACATTCCAGGATGGGACGAAATACATAAACAGCTAAAGAAACATCTTAGTGATATATTCTCAGAAGATACACTAAATCAAGGTAACCAGTATGTGTACATGCATGGATATGTACACATCCCTGTGTTATTTTTCACAGTGTCATCAAGGTAGGCAACTTCAATAAGATGACATTTGAGCAGAAACAAAAGTAAGTTGGGGGGGGCATGTGAATGTCTGAAAGAAAGATGTTCTTGATTTTGACTGGTGATTTTATGACTTTCAACTGACTGTTTTGTTGAGAATAGAAGGCAAGAAGGTGAAGGGCAGAAGCAGGGAGACCAATTAGATAGCCATTGCAGTAATCTACATAAGAGATGATGGTGGTTAACACTAGTGAGGTAGTGATGGAAGTGGTGAGTGGTCAGTTTCTGAATATATTTTGAAGGTAGACATACTCAAATATAAGCTACTCACTAGAATGTGAGCTCTTTGAGAGCTAGAAAATGTGTTCTTTATAGTATTGCCTTATATCCAGTAAGGAGAACTAAGAGCCAAAGTGATATGCTAGTGGATTAAACATTACTTTTATGTGAATGTGAAGAGTCAATTATAACTCCAGTTATTGAATAGAGCAAGTAGATGAACTAAGCTGCCATGTATGGAGATGGGGGACATGGAAGTTATTGCACACCTTGGGGAGGTTACAAAGTAAGACTTCTTATCCATGTTAAATTTTAAGTGCCTATTAGAAATTTAAATGGAGTATCAAGTAGGCAGATATATGAATTGGGGTTTCGGGGGGAGAGGTCTGTACTGAAGATATGTATCAGGGACTTGTCAGCAGCATGTAGATGACATTTAAAGTAATAGAATTGAATTAGATCATGTAGAGGTAAAGTGTAAATAAAAAGAAAAGGACTGAGTCCTGGTATTCTAGTATTAAGAAGTTGGGGAAAAGAGAATCCAACAAAGGAGACAGAAGGCACATCCAGTGAGGTAGAAAGGGGACCTTGAGACTGGATCCTGAGAAAGCCAAATAAAGTGTAATTAGGAGGAGAAAGTGAGATGAAGACTGAGAATTGAGCATTGAATTCGGTGACCGAGAGATTGTCGGTGGTATGATAACAACATATTTTGTAGACTAATGTTGGTGAAATCCTGATTGAAATGATGTCAAGGAAAAAAATAGAGACATGTGAGTCAATGAATATAGAAAACTGAAAGTTTTGTAAAAGCAGAGTAATGGGGATAAATCTACAGGGATTTACTTTATAGGGTTACTGTGAGGTCCTAATTTTAAAATACTTTATTAAATGTCAAATATTAATGAACAATATCACCCTTTAATTTTTAAATGTATGAAGCAATTCTTCTTAAAGTCAATTACATTAAAATTAAATATCCTACTAGTATTTAGAACGCATACTATGATTTCCAAATTATCTCTAAGTAAGGTTAGTTTGGTCCTCTACTCATCAAACTGGTATTGTTTTCTGTAAAGATATCAGCCTCCTTAACTAGACTGAGTATTCCTTAAGGGTAGGAACTGTTGTGCCTGATTCAGGTACACTCCTGTGGCCAACTAATAAGACTAGGTACAGAATAAATCTGCAATAACTTTATATTGGATAAATAATTGAATGATGAAATGAATAGTAACATGAATATAAATGTATAAAAATGAAGATTAGATAAGATCAGTGCCCCAACGGGTGCAGGGAGGGCCTGCTGGGCATGCAGAAGACTGTGCACAGACACCCCTGGCCAGCCCCAGTGGGCGCCAGGCTGGAGAACAGCTCACTTGCACTAGCTCTGCTCCCACCCGCCCAGGTGGGTGCGGGAACAGCGGGCGGCGGTGACTCACAGACGCTCACTTCCACTGTGCACAAGTATCCTGGCCCCCGCCCCAACAGGTGAGAGACCGACACCTGGAGCACGGCTCAGCAGGCCTGAGGCTAGCGCACAGGCCACCTTGTGCGCACATGTGCACGCATGCACAAGCACCCCGGCCAGCTCCAACAGGCACCAAACGAATGCACCAGCCACCGCGGGGGTGTGGGAGTAACCTGTACGTAACCCGGGTGCGCAACCAACACCACAGGCAGGTGACCACCACTGCTGCAAGGATCAGGAACCTCTGGCCTACCTCATTAGACCAGCTGTGGATCCAGGAAAAGAAGACGACACGCAAAGGCTGAACTAAGTAAAAACTTTCCTTTTGTATATATATATATATATATATATATATATATATATATATATATATATATATATATATATTTAAATTTTTATTTCTATTTTCGTTTTTTTCTTTGTATTTTATTTATTTTAAATTTTTAAAATTTCTTATTTTTAACTTTAATTATTACTTTTATATAAAAAAATTTAAACTATCTCTTTAATTTGTTTCATACCATCTCTCCTTCTCATCCTTCCTCTTTCATTTTTGTTTGTTTGCCTGTTTTTTTTAGCCGCCCTTTCACACTAAATAATTAGAATATAACTACTATATAAATCTAATACTATACTATCCCACTTTCTTACTATCTTCTGCATTCTTCCCTATTTTTCTTTAATTATTATTAACATACAATATAAATATTACCTACTATCTTGCATAGTCTCGACACTACTTGCTACTATTATTAATCTGTCATCCCCTCTCTCAAAAATAATACTTTTCCTCTCTATAAACAACTCGTATCTATTCTTCCTATAGTATAAAAGCCCTAACTTCTCTACATTTATATTAATAGTGGCTCATTTGCTGACGATAGTGGGATAGAGGGTGGGGGATATTTTTGAGGATGTGGGTTTCCTGCCTGGGCTGTGTGTTTATGTTTTCAACAGCATCTCCACAAAAGAACTCAAAACAAAGTGGATAGAGTGACTCTCAATCAACTAGTCAGAGAAAAGATCCTACCAAAGAGCATCTGAAATATAATAAGACAGCATAAACAAATGACATAAAGCATATCACAAGAACACCAGGCTCAGGATATCAAAGAGACTGCACCACTGAAACCCCCAGATCTCTTATAAATAATCTCATACTACAAAGGTGGGAAGTCAAAGCAGACAAATCCAATAATCAAAAACAAACAAGAAGAATCCAACATGGTAAGATGCAGAAACAACCTCTCAATGAAAAAAAAGAGGAATACACAGAAAGAGAGGTAAATGGAATAGACATAGCCCAAATGTCAGACATGGAATTCAAAACAATGGTGGTAAAGAAGCTCAATATACCCGACAACCTCAAAAACAATTACGACAACCTCCAAGGAAGTTACCAACAGATCCAAGAAAATTACACGGAACTTATGGAGAACTACACCAGCATAAAAAAGGACATAGAAACCATTAACAAGAACCAGGAAGAAATGAAGAACACAATCTCTGAACTGAAAAACACAGTAGAATCCATCAAAAGCAGACTAAACAAAGCAGAGGATCAGGTCACTGAGTTAGAGGACAATGTAGAAAAAAATTCCCAGACAATACAACAAAATAAAAAAAGACTGAAAAAGTATGAGGAAGATGTAAGGGAATTACAGGATAGCATGAGAAAAAATAATATCACGATCAGCGGAATAAAAGAGGGAGAAGAAGAGGAACAAGAAATAGAAAAGCTGATAGGAGAAATAATGACAGAAAATTTTCCCAACCTTATGAGAGAAAAAGTTATGCAGTTCAAGGAGCACAGAGAGTCCCAATGAAGAGGAACCCCAAATAAACCCACTCCAAGGCACATCATAATTAAAACGGCAACATTCAAAGACAAAGAGAGAATCCTAAAAGCAGCAAGAGAAAAACAGCTAATAACTTACAAGGGAGCTCCAATAAAGCTATTGACCGATTTCTCAACAGAAATACTACAAGCCAGAAGGAAATGGTCAAAAATATTTCAAGCAATAAAAAACAAAAGCCTAAAACAAAGAATATTTTACCCAGCAAGGCTCTCATTCAAACTGGAAGATGAAATAAGGAGTTTCCTAGACAAAGGAAGACTAAAAGAATACATGTCCACCAAACCAGCATTGCAAGAGATGCTAAAGGGAATGTTTTAAGAAAAGAAGAAAAAAAGAAGAGAGGAACACAGGTACAAAGGGAAATGAATAAATACTTGTCAATAATAACCTTCAATGTAAATGAATTAAATGCTCTAATTAAAAGACATAGGGTAACAGAATGCATACAAAAACATAACCCACATAGAGGCTATCTACAAGAAACACACTTCAAAACAAAAGATTTACATATACTGAAAGTAAAGGGATATAAAAGAGTATTCCAAGCAAACAGAAAAAAAAAAAAAAAAGCTGGGGTAGCAGTACTCATAGCAGACAAAACTGATTTCAAAGCAAGGGCAATAAAAAGAGATAAAGGAGGACATTTGATAATACTTAAGGGAACAATCCATCAAGAAGATATAGCACTGATAAACATATATGCACCCAACATAGAAGCACCCAAATACATAAAGAAAATACTAGAGACCAAGAAGGATATTAACAACAACACACTCATAGTAGGGGACTTTCACAATCCATTATGAACAATAGACAGATCTTCGAAGCAACGAAACACCAAGGATATTGAGGCATTGAACAACACACTAAACCACATGGATTAACTGATATATACAGAAATTTTCACCCCAAAGAAGCAAAATATATATTCTTTTCAAATGCACATGGAACATTTTCAAAGATAGACCACATGATAGGACACAAAACAATACTTAACAAATTCAAGAAAATTGAAATTATATCAAGCATCTTTTTAGACCACAATGCCTTGAAACTAGAAATCAACCTCAGAGAAAAAAAATCAAAGACATCCAAATTCATGGAGCATGAATAACATGCTATTAAATAATGAATGGGTTAACAGTAACATCATAGAAGAAATAAAAAAAAATTCTGGAAACTAATGATAATGAACACACAACAGCCCAAAACCTATGGGACACAGGAAAAGCAGTCCTAAGATGGAAATTCATAGCAATACAGGCATATCTGAAAAGGATAGAAGAATCTCAAATAAAAAATCTAACCTTACAGCTACAAGAACTAGAACGACAACAACAAACAAAGCCTAGGGCAAGAAGGAGGGAAATCATCAAGATCAGAGCAGAATTAAATGACATAGAGACCAAACAAACAATTCAAAAGATCAACGAAACTAGGAGCTGGTTCTCTGAAAAAATAAACAAAATCTACAAGCCTTTTGCCAGGCTCATCAAGAAAAAGAGAGAAAAGACCCCCCCCAAAAAAAAACAAAATCAAAAACGAAAAAGGAGAAATAACGACTGACACCACAGAAATACAAAGGATTGTAAGAAACTACTACAAACAACTGTCTGGCAAGAAATTTGACAACCTAGAAGAAATGGACAAATTTATAGAAACATATAAACTTCCAAAACTGAATTAAGAAAGTCTCAACAGACCAATAACAAAAAAAAGGAAATTGAAACAGTAATCAAAAATTTCCTGGCACACAAAAGCCCTGGACCGAATGGCTTCACAGGTGAATTTTACAAAACACTTAGGGAAGAACTAACTCCTACTCTCCTCAAACTATTCCAAAAAATCCAAGAAGAGGGAAAAATCCCAAACTCTTTCTATGAAGCCAGTATTACCCTAATTCCAAAACCAGGTCAAGACTCAACAGAGAAATAAAACTACAGGCCAATATCACTGATGAACATAGATGTTAAAATCCTCAACAAAATATTGGCAAAAAGGATCCAGCAATACATCAAAAAGATCATACATCATGATCAAGTGGGCTTCATTCCAGGGATGCAAGGATGGTTTAATATTTGCAAATCAATAAATATAATACATCACCTAAACAAAATGAAAGACAAAAATCACATGATCATATCAATACATGCAGAAAAAGCATTTGATAAAGTACAACACCCATTTATGTTGAAAACACTCAGCAAAATGGGAATAGAGAGAGCATACCTTAACATAATTAAAGCTATATATGAGAAGCCAGAAGCCAACATCATACTCAATGGACAAAAACTGAAGTATTCCCCCTGAAATCAGGAACTAGACAAGGTTGTCCACTGTCTCCACTCCTATTCAACATAGTGTTGGAAGTCCTAGCCACAGCAATCAGACAAGAAAAAGAAATAAAAGGCATCCAAATCGGGAAAGAACAAGTAAAACTATCATTATATGTAGATGATATGATAGTATACATAGAAAACCCTATAAACTCTACTAAAAGACTACTCAATATAATAAGTGAATTTGGCAAAATAACAGTGTACAAAATAAATATACAGAAATCTAAGGCTTTATGTACACGAATCAGAGAAGGAAAACTCTGACTCCAAAAAACCTCCGCTGCCTTGCGGCATACCTCTTCTGGGGAAAGGCTAAGGGAGTAAACCCCGACAGAAAATCCGGAGCCGGAGTCCCTAAGGCGGTCTGACGTTGTAGTCAACACCGGCAACTCCTGCGGCGCACCTGAACCCAAGCTGTATCGACTCCGTCTTTCCCTTGGACCCTTCAGCTGCGAAGAGAGGGGGGGTCTGCTGCATGGGCAACAGCAGACCCTCCATATCACCCTGCCCAGGCTCTGTAGCTTCAGCTCCACTGGAGAGGACACTCCAGCGTCATCGCAAGATGTCGATTCAACACGGGAGGAGACAGATGCCGTGTCACTCCCGAGTCGGACTGCACAGCCATTCTCGGCGGTGCAGATAGACACTTAAGAAGCTACACCATCGTCTCTCGAGACGGACGGCTGCCGACGATGTACACGAACAATGAAATATCAGAGACAGAGACAAAAAAGAAAATACCATTTACTGTAGCAACAAGAAAAATAAAGTACTTAGGAATAATCTTAACCAAAGAGATAGAAGACCTGTAATCTGAAAATTACATAACATTAAAGAAAAAAACTAAGGAAGAAACACATAAATGGAAGCAAGTACCATGTTCTTTGATGGGAAGAATCAACATTATCAAAATGGCCATACTACCTAAAGCAATTTACAGATTCAATGCAATCCCTATTAAAATACCAACGACATATTTCACAAACCTAGAACAAATACTCCAAAAATTCATATGGAACCAAAAAAACCCTCGAATAGCAAAAGCAATCTTGACACAGAAGAACACAGCAGGAGGAATCACAATACCAAACATCAAACAATGCTACAAAGCCACTGTTATCAAAACAGTCTGGTACTAGCATAAGAACAGACATATAGAGCAATGGAACAGAATAGAGGGTCCAGAAATAAATCCAGGACTATACAGCTAACTAATATTTGATAAAAGAGGAAGGAACATAAAATGGAGTGAGAAGAGCCTCTTCAAAAAATGGTGCTGGGAGAACTGGACAGGGACGTGCAAAAAAAATGAAACTAGACCACCAACTTACACCACACATGAGATTAACTCAAGATGAATCATAGACTTAAATGTAAGCTGTGACACCATAAAAGTCCTATAGGAAAACATAGGCAGGAAACTTTCAGATATCCCACGTAACAATATCTTCATGGATGCATCTTCTAAGGCAAGAGAAATAAAGGAAAAAATAAACAAATGGCACTACATCAAACTAAAGAGTTTCTGCTCAGCAAAAGAAAACATCAGCAAGATGAAAAGGAAACCAACCATATGGGAAAACATATTTGCCAATGATATCTCAGACAGGGGACAGATCTTCAAAATATATAAAGAGCTTATACGACTCAACATCAAGAAAACAGACAACCCAGTTTAAAAATGGGCAAAAGAACTGAACAAACACTTCTCCGAAGAGGACATACAGAAGGTCCACAGACACATGAAAAAGTGCTTAACATCACTAGCCATCAGAGAGATGCAAATAAAAACCACAATGAGATACCACTTTACACCAGTCATAATGGCCGTCATCAACAAATCAACAAACAACAAGTGCTGGCGAGGATGTGGAGAAACAGGAACCCTAGTGAACTGTTGGTGGGAATGCAGACTGGTGCAGCCACCATGGAAAACAGTATGGAATTACCTCCAAAAACTAAAAATGGAACTGCCTTTTGAACCAGCGATTCCACTGCTAGGATTACATCCGAAAAATCCTAAAACCCTAATTCAAAAGAACTTATGTACCCCTATGTTCATAGCAGCACTGTTTACAATTGCTAAGTTCTGGAAACAGCCTAAGTGCCCATCTGTAGATGAGTGGATCAAAAAACTGTGGTACATTTACACAATGGAATACTATGCAGCAGAGAGAAAGGAGGAACTTCTGCCATTTGCGACTACATGGATGGAACTAGAGAGAATTATGCTTAGTGAAGTAAGCCAGGCAAAGAAAGAAAAATATCATATGATATCACCTAATACAGGAAACTAAAGAACAACATAAACAAATGAACTAAATAGGAACAGGAGCAGAATAACAGTCAATAGGGGGTAGGGAGGGAGAGAACGGGGATAAGGGAAAGGTTTAGTCAAGGAACGTGTATAAATGACTCATGGACATGGACAACGGGGAGGGATATGATTGTGGGAGAAGGGGTGGGCTCGGTGGGGTGGAGCAATGGGGTAAAATGAGACAACTGTAATTGAAGAACCAAAAAATAAATTTTTAAATATAAATAAATAAAATAGATAAAATAAAAATGAAGATTACAATGGCACTTTAATATCTTTCTAAAATTATAATGTAAGCTTGTTTTCTGTGCTGGTTGAAGATGCCTGCTGGCATCTTAGACAGCCTGCCAATACAACCAAGATATGCTTGCAGAATTTCTATTTGTAATAATCTCAGATGCATGTGCAATCAATAGTGCCACCCCAAATCAATGAATCCTACCACAACAAAAATTACTCTACTCTTTGCTTGTATAATACAAGGCAAGTTCAAATAACCTTTAAGGAAATGTGCTATTACATTGATAAATAATGTCAAACTTCTCTCCAAAACATCATACAGTTTCTACTGCCATTACCACTTTCTTGCCTCTCTTCAAGAAGGTAAACACTAGAAAATACACAGTCAGAATATTGCTTTTGATTATGATAATATTGCTGTTTGTGACTTCTGCTATTCCCCACATCTCTTACATACAAATAATGCAATTTATTCACTGAATCTAAAAGAAATAGAGCCAAATAAACAACAGAAACATGCATTTCATGAGAACAAGGGAACTTGGTAGGTAAAAACTATGAGAAATAATTTGAGACATTTTGATTTCTTGTGTATTAAATGACTGATACCAACAAGAATATTCTTAACATCTCTTTTGACTCACAGCTGCATGATGAATAGCTATTTCACCTGCTATAAATGCTTATAAATTAATCAAAATTAATTTATCTTTTACTGCTGAGAATATTTCATAGTCTATATGAAAGTGCAAGGAAAGCAGCCAGTTACTTTCAGTCCAAGATATAGAACCATCATTGTATTGTATGTGTCATTTTCAGAAAGACTCTAAACTCTAATCACCTGTCCCTTGTTTCTTGATCAAGCCTCAGTCATATACCCTATGGGACAAAAAGAGCATCAGAAAATCCATATTTTCTCAAGCTCAGGAAATGCTTTTTGTGATCATGGCAGTAGATATCACCTTACAATTTTCTTTTGTTTATGCTCCTTTTCAAATGCCTTTGTATCTCCTGAGTGAGCCAGCTGGGGAAGGGCAGTAGAGGCCATTGCAGAAAGGAATAGAAGTGAACTCAATTAGCTTCAGGATAGATGGGAAGATGGGAGAAGAAAGGAATGTACATGAAACAAAATTGATTATGAGTTGATAATTGATGAAACTGAGTTTTGTATCCATGGAGGTTCACTATACCATTCTCTTTACAGTGTTATATGTTTGAAATTCTTCATAATATGAAAGTTATTTCAAAGCACAAATGACCCACATACATCAATAGAGCATTTACAATGCCTCCGACCCTTTTCGGGCACTGAGGAAAAGATAAAAAAGCCAATATACCAGTCTGAAAAGAGCTAATAACTTAGTGGATTTAATGAAACAACAGGTTTTAAAATACTTATTGATCACTTATTTATTAAGTGTCAGGACTATGTTATTTCATTTAAACTTCACTATGATTGTTATTCCAATAACAGAGAGGCTCAAAGGAGCTGACTTGAATAATGCCATATGGCTTAATAATGCCATACAACTTGAAAGTGACTGATAAACTCCCAAATACATGCTTTTAAATCCTAGGATATATACTGAATCTAGTTACTGCATCACTAGAAGAAATCTTTGTCAAGGAAATGTGTCTTTGTGTAACAAAGGACCCTACTGGTTTTTTCAATACAAAGCCACAAAAAGTAAGGTTGTCCATGAACAGAGAAAGCATTCCAATTCTCTAATAGTCTTACAGACATTAAGCTGAAATATGCCATGAAGATAAGGTATTGTTTGTAGGATACAATAGAAGCAAATGATCTCTAATTCAGCTATTTGTATGTGTCATTTGCCTGAAATGAGTATATCAAGCTTGCCCATATGAAATAAAAAGATGAAATTTATTAATAATACCATTATAAATCATATTTTCCAATACTTTTATTTTTTTAAGGCTGAAAACACATCTTGGCCCATTTTAATATATAGCTATTTTCTGAAAGCACCTTATTTGTGGATAGTATATCTCCTTGATTTAGACAGTCTGTCTGATTTTGAACTTGAGGTGAATAGTAAGAAACAATTCACTTGCAGGGAATATTCAGTTAAAACTAATTTCAAGCATAATTTTAGCAAAGCAATAAAATCATGAGCTTTTTTCAGGCTCAAGTACAATTAGAGGCCCTATTTAAAAAGGCTTTACTTCTTTGTAAATTACAGGATCCATTTTTTTAATCAACAAAGCTATGCAATTGTTATTTTCTCAAAGTGTGGTAATATAAATAGCAACATACTTTGGTTAAATGTTTCCTAACCATCCTGTTTTGTGCAATTAAAAAGAAAAATAACATGAACACACCCACTACAGTTATTTAATGTTTCAAAGAAGGTGCTTCTGTATAGTTTAAAGATGAAACACCTATTTTAAAAAATAATTTGAAGGATGAGCATAAGATCACTGAAGGAGAAAAGGAAAAGGGCTTTAATCAACGACTTTAATTCAGGACACATGCAGCTATGTATAAAGAAGGGAAAATTAAGTTAAAAATATGGTCTCACACTTCTTTTTCTTGAACAAAGTACAATCCTGGTTTGAATACAAACTTGACGTGTGACCTAAGGTAAATATTTAAGAACCATAAGGCAGTGTACTTTGTCTAAGGTGGAAATAATTTAGGACAACTTGAAAGTTTTGAGTTGGTAAACAGTCACTATATATTCAAAATTACAAAGCTTAAGTGAACAATTTGATAAAGAGTTTACAACTTTCTATAATCCAGTGATGTTTTGAAAAACACAGCTCTTTGAAAAACAAAGTTATGATATGTAACATTTGCTGACTTCCACCGCAATAACACCCCCACAAATGGTCTACTTCAAGCTACTTACTTAACATTGAAAGTGGAATTGGAAAAAGATGCACATAACTGGCTTTCTAGAGCTAGTAAGAGCCGGTAGCAGTACACCCTTATATATACCCAAATTACCAAATATCAGTTAACTTTAATATATTTCCATCACCTTAGAAAGTTCCCTAATGCCCCACCGTAGTCAATTCCTACCTCCCCATAAGTAATCCTTAGTCAAATTTATATAACTATAGTGTTCCCTGTTCTTGAAATCTATAAAAACTTCTTTATAGTATATGAATGCTACTGTCAGCTTCTATATTCAACAGGATACTTTCAATATTTATCCATGCCATTGTACATATCAGTAGTTAACTCTTCCTATATTGCTGAGTATTATTTTATTATATAACCATACAACAATTTGCTTATCTATTTTTCTGTTGATGGACACTTATGCTTTTTTTCAGTGTTTGAATATTATGAATAGAGGTACTATAAGTCATACTGGTAAAAGTCTCTATGTGGACTAACATGTTCATTTCTCTAGGAGAGATACTATAATATGGAATTTCAGGATCCTGTATAAAGTGCATGTTGAACGTTATAAGAAAATGCCAGTTTCCCTAAGTGACTATAAAATTCTGCATTCCCACCAGCAACGTATGAAAGATGTGGATCCTTCACACCCTTTCCAGCATTCAGAGTTGTCAGTCTTTAATTTTAGCCATTTCAGTGGGTGTAAAGTGGTATCTCATTATATTTTGAATTTGCATTCTGTGATGACTAATGGTGTTCAGCAACTTTTCATGAACTTATTGCCAATTTATATATCTTTCTTTATGAAGTGCAATATATATATATGCACACACACACATATATATACATACATACACACACAGAGAATTGTTTAGGTTTACTTATTTAATTGGAAAATACTTCATATATTATAGTTGTGAATACTATTAGATATATATATTAAAAAAATCTTCTCCCACTCTGTGGATTATCTTTTCATTTTCTTAATTATGAGTTTTGATAAAAAAATTCCTTAATTTAATGAAGTTTATTTTCTTATTAACTTTTTATGGAAAGCCTGTACCATAAGAAATCTTTGTAAAACTTGTGGAGATGCTTTCCTACATTTTCTTACACAAACTATAGTCTTAGTTTTGTAATTAAGTCCATGATTAACCTCAAATTAACTTTTTCTAGGGTGATATGTAAAGTTTAGTCTTCCCCCCTACACACATACACACACACACACATAAATACTCAGTTTTTCTAAATGTCACTTATTAAAAATAATTTACTATTCTAATCAAATTGCATGCAAAATTTTGACAAAATCAATTCACCATATGTATGAGTATATTTCTGTACTGTGTTCTGTTCCTTTAATCTTGTTTTATATCCTCAGGACAATGTAATCCTGTGTTAATTAATATAGCTTATGGTAAGTATTGAAATCAGAAAGCGTAAATTTTCAAACTTTCTTTTAAAAAAAGGTTCTCATTACTCTGGACCTGTTGTATTTCCATATAAGTTTTAGAACCAGTTTTCTAATTTGAACCTCAAATCTTGCTGGAATTTTGATTAAGATGATGAGATATATATTTTCAATTTAAAAATAAGTAGCATCTTATAATATTGAATCTTTCAAATTTTGGACAGCATTTGTCCCTCTCCCTTAAATTCTCCCTTTTCTCAAAAATGTTTTATAGTTTTCAAGACAGAAGTCTCAGGTACTTTCTATTGGGTTTAGTCTTAAGTACTTATTAAAAATTTTGATGCTATCATAAGTGCTGGTTGTTATACTTTGTTTCTCATTTGTCTTCTTCTAGAATAAAAATATATGAATGTATTCTGCAAGTGTAATATATTAATTATTTAGTTTTAATTTTTAAATATATTTATTGATTATACTGTTACAGTTGTCCCAATTTCTTTTTCTCCTGCTCCCCTCCACCCAGTGACACTCCTCCTTCCAGTTGCCCCCCCTTTTAGTCCATGTCCATTGGTTGTGCATATAGTTCTTCTCAACCTCTTCCTGTCTACTCCACTCCCTCCTACTATGCTTCTTAATTCCTGTACCATCTCCATCCCTTTTTCCCTTCCTCCTCCCTGCTGACCCCCCTCAATATGTTCCCCATACTTATAATTCTTTTTCCACTCTCGTTGCCTATTTAGTTTGCTTTTGTTTCGATTCCCTAGCTTCTGTTGTTGGTTGTTGTGATACAGTTTTCATTTTAATGTTCATAGTTTTGATCCTCCTTCTTCTAAATCAGTCTCTTTAACATATCATATAATAAAGGTTTGGATCTAATGAACTCCTTCAGTTTTACTTTGTCCTGGAGGCACTTTCTCTGCCCTTATATTCTGAATGACAGCTTTGCTGGATAGAGTATTTGTGGCTGTAGGTTTTTGATTTTCATTACTTTGAATATTTCTTGCCAGTCCCTTCTAGCCTGCAGGATCTCCTTTGAGAAATCAGCTGATAGTCTAATTGGGACCCCTTTGTATATAATTCTCTTCTTCTCTCTTGCTGCTTTTAAGATTCTCTCTTTATCTTTAATTTTTGACAATGTGATGATAATGGGTCTTGGAGTAGTTCTCCCTGGGTCAAGTTTTTCTGGAACTCTCTGTGCTTCCTGGATCTGTAAGTCTATTTCCTTCCCCAAGTTCATGAAGTTCTACTTCATTATATTTTCACATAATTTTTTCTATTTCTAGTTCTTCTTCTTTGCCCTCTGGCAATCCTATTATTTGAATGTTTGTTCACTTATAGCTGTCCCAGAGATTTCTGAGCCTCTCCCCGTGTTCCTCCCTTTTTGTTTCCTCTTTCTGCACTTGTTGACTTTTTGTTCCTTCCCTATGTTCCAATCTGTTGATTTGATCTCTGGTTTTCATTTCCTCATCACTTGTCTCATATGTGTTTTCTTTCGTTTCAGTGTGACTAGCTTTCATTCCTTCCCCATCTTGTTCCAAATCTTTTGTTAATTCTGTAAGCCTCCTTATGACTATAGCTCTGAACTGAGCCTCAGTAAGATTTCTTATTTGCTCACCGGTTAGGTCCCTCATCTGCTGCCTGGTGAGCTGTGTCACCGGGATTTCAATCATGGTCTGTTTCATTCTGTCAGTTTTCTGTTTACCTTTGTTTCCTGGGTGGGCTGTAGGGGGTGGTGCCCTGTGCACTTATCACTACCCAGCAACCTATGCCCTTTTTCACTGCTCTGTGGCGCTTTGTGTGGGGGCGGGGGTCCAAGATGGATTCCTGCCATTACTCTCTGCTGAGAGATGGGGAGGCTCCATCCCCATGGCCTCACCATCCAAGGAAATGGGGGGTCTGCCTTCCCCACTCTTGGAATCGAAAGGTGCCGGGTCTCGACTGCAACCAGGATTGCTCCCCTGGTGTTTCTCCCAGTCCCGCTGCTATCCCTGCTGCTACTGCAGACAGCACCATCAACCTTTCCCTCCTGATTCAGATTTTGCCCTTCCTACTCCTCTTGATGAGCTGTGCTGGTTTATAACTTCATACATTGGGCTTCCATGTAGTTTCATTTTCTGGAATTTCTGGTTATCTTCGGTTTTGAGGTAGTTGTATTCCTACTTAGTTGTAGAGGGAGACAGAGCATGTCTGTCTAAACCTCTATCTTGGCTGGAAGTCTAGTTTTAATTTTTTGTAGATTTCTTGAGATTTTCTATGCAATCAATAATTCTAGTTATGAATAAAGGCTATTTTTATTTTTCCCTTTCAATCTGTACTCCTTAAAATTCTCTTTCTTGCTATATTTCATTGGCTAGGCTATTCAATACGATGTTGAACAAAAGTGGTGAAAACAGACATTTTTGTCTTATCCTTGATCTCACTGGGGAAAAATTAAATTTTACTCATTAAGTATGAAGTTAGCACTATATTTTCCTAAGTGCCTTTTATCAGAAAGAAAGAAGTCCCCTTATAGCTATAGTTAGTTGAGAATTTTACCACAAACTTTGTTGAATTTTTCAAATGTATTCTTTTCTTCATTTTTTTTAGTTAACAATATTTTCTTCTCTATTGTTTTGTTAATGTGGGGAGTTGCAATGATTGCTCTTCTAATATTGAACCAAAATTGTATCTCTGGGACAAATTCCTCTTGAACATAAGAAATTATTATTTTTAAGTTGATAGTATTTTATTAAGTTTTCTTGCAGAAGAGATATTGGTCTGTAATTTTCTTTTCTTGACATATCTATTAAATTTGTGTATAAAGATTATGTTGTCCTCATAAAACAAGTTGAGATATAGTATCTATTCCATCTTCAGAAATATTTTGTGTAAAATTACTATTATTTCTGCATTCTGTGTTTCAAAGTATTCACCATTAAATAACATCTGGACCTGGAATTATTTGTTTCTTCTGTTTCTGAGATTTTTTACTTCTTTATTTATTGTTTTTCTATTACAATTGTCCAACGCTTTCTCTTATTGCTCCCCTGTTCCATTCACTCCTTCTCCCACAGTCAATCCCCACCCCATTGTCCATATTGATGGGTTATTTACACTAGTTCCTTCACTAGATCTTTCCCGTACTTACCCTCCTTCTCTCCCATCCCCCTCCCCCCTGGTCGTTGTTAGTCTGTTCCTCGTTTACATGTCTCTGGTTCAATTTTGCTCATTTGTGTTGTTCATTTGTTTCCTGTATTAATTAGGTGATATCATATGGTATTTTTCATTTATTGTCTGATTTATTTTACTAAGCATAATTCTTTCTAGTTCCATCTATGTTATGTAAATGGTAAGAGTTTCATATTTCTTTCTGCTGTGTAGTATTCCATTATATAAATGTACCAGATTTTTTTGAGCCCATCTACAGATGGGCACTTAGGTTGTTTCCAGCACTTGGCAATTGTAAATAGCACTGCTATGAACATAGTGGGGCATAGGTTCTTTTGAATTGGTGTTTCAGGATTCTTCGGGTATAATCCTAACAATGGAATTGCTAGATCAAAAGACAGTTCGATTTTTAGTGTTTTGAGGTAATTCCATACTGTTTTCCATAGTGGCTGCACCAGTCTGCATTCCCATCAACAGTGCACTTGGGTCCCCTTTTCTCTACATCCTCACCATCACTTGTTTGTTGGTTTGTTGACAATGGCCATTCTGACTGGTGTGAAGTGGTATCTCATCGTGGTTTTCATTTGCATCTCTCTGATGGCTAGTGATGTTGAGCTTCCTTCCATATGCCCAAGAATCCTCTGTATGTTCTCTTTCGAGAAATGTTTGTTCAGGTCCTTTGCCCATTTTTAATTGGGTTGTCTGTGTTCTTGGTGTTGAGATGTGTAAGTTCTTTATATATTTTGGAGGTCAATCAACCCCTTGTCTGAGGTATCACTGGCAAATATGTTTTCCCATATGGTTGGTTCCCTTTTCAACTTGCTGATGTTTTCTTTTGCTGAGCACAAACTCTTTAGTTTGATGTAGTCTCATTTGTTTATTCTTTTCTTTATTTTTCTTGTCTTAAGAGATATATTAGCAAAAATATTGCTACGTGGGATATCTGAAATTTTCCTGCCTATGTTTTCCTCTAGGACCTTCATGGTGTCACAGCTTACATTTAAGTATTTCATCCAACTTGAATTTATTTTGGTGTATTGAGGTTGAACTGCTTCCAACGCCCCAGCTCAGTTGGAAACTTCTCTGTCCCGTAGAAGTTTCAGGAACATGGCAGAACAAATTTATCCAGGACACTGTATTTTGTCTGGGGAGACTGCGAGGTGGCTATTCCCTCTAGTGGAGAAAGCACTAGACCTCCATTCCTCATGCCTTTTATTTAAAAAAATATACATGGGAAATACAAGGTCAAAATTCATAAATCATCAATTAGCTTTCTTTAAAACATATGTTATTGATTATGTTGTTACAGTAGTCTTATTTTTCCCCCTTGCTCCTCTCTGCCCAGTACCCACAGTCCCGCCAGCAATCCTACCCTTGCTTAGTTCAGGTGCATGAGTCATGCATGTAAGTTCTTTGGCTTCACCCTTTCCTATATTACTCTTAACTTCCACCTGCCTATTTTGTACCAACCGATTATGCTTCTTAGTCCTTGCACCAGTTCCCCCTTTCTCCCCCTCCCCCTTCCCAGCTCATAAGCCTTCAAATGATCCCCATACCTATGATTCTGTTCCTTTTCTGGTTTTCTTAGTTGGATTTTGTTTTATTCTTTATATTCAGTTGTAGTACTTGTGAGTATGTTGTCATTTTAATGTTCATAGTGTTGATCTTCTTTTTCTTAAGTAAGTCCCTTTGACATTTCATATAATAATAGCTTGGTGATGATGAACTTCTATAGCTTTACATGGTCTGGGAAGCACTTAATCTGCCCTTTCCTTCTAACTGATAGCTTTTCTGGATAGAGTAATCTTGGTTGTAAATCCTTGCTTTTCATCACCTTGAATACTTCTTGCCAGTCCCTTCTTGCCTGCAAAGTTTGTTTTGAGAAATCAGCTGATAGTCTTATTGTTACGGCTACATAGGCGAGATTGAACACTCTCAAGCGGTGTATAAAGTTAAGCAAAGGATTTTTAATATTGGCCAGGAGTTGGGCAGACCCTGAGCAGGTCTCTAACATGCTCCAACCTACAATGGAGTCTAAACGCTGGGTTTTTATACTGGTGCAGTCTCTTTGTTTCTTCTTTGGCGGGAAACAGCCTTAGGAAAAGGGGGCTGGGCTGGACTGCAGGTATGTCTTTGCAGTAACAGGAACAGAAATTCGCAAGGCTAAAGGTTATCTTCGACAGCAACACAGCTCTTCAGCCAGGGACGAACTCCCTGTGAGGCAATTTATTTTCAAAGGGCTAGACATTCTGCAAAGCACAACCTTCACAAATGCTATAAACCAGACACAAGCAAGCAAATGGGAGGTGATAGAGGCTGAAGTCCTTTTAGCTTGTAAATCACTAATTGCTATAACACTCCGTCTTACATTCCTTTTTCCAAGGCCTTTTAGCAAGTCCTTGCTACTTCTTACAAAGAACATTTAAAGCCCTTACATACTTATATATTGAAACTTTTTACAGGGAATATTGGGTGCCCCTACATAATAGGCACCCCTTCTTTTATCTTGCTGCTTTTAAGATTTTCTATCTTTAACCCTTGGCATTTTAATTATGATGTGTCTTGGTGTGGTATCTTTGAGTTTAGCTTCTTTGGGACTCTCTGTGCTTCCTAGACTTGTATGTCTATTTCCTTTGCCAAATTTGGGAAGTTTTCCTCCGTTGTTTTTTCACATAAGCTTTCAATTTCTTGTTCTTCCTCTTCTCCTTCTGGTACCCCCATGATTTCGATGTTGGCACATTAAAGTTGTCCCAGAGGTTCCTAAGCCTCTCCTCATCTTTTTCAATTCTTGTTTCCTCATTCTGTACTGGCTGACAGTTTTTTTCTTCCTTATGATGCAAATCATTGATTTGAACCTTGGTTTTCTTCCCTTCATCATTGGTTTTATTGGGATTTTCCTTCATTTCATTTAGCATAGCCTTCACTTCTCTTATGTGTTTGCCATACTCAAGCATATCTGTCAAGCCTGTGAGCACCTTTATCACCAGTGTTTTGAATTCTGCATCTGCTAGGTTGTCTATCTCCTTGTCACTTAGTTCTCCCAATGAAAACTTGATCCATTTCCCCTTTTGGGCCATAGTTCTCTGTGTCCTCATGTTGACAGGCTCCTATGTTTGTTTGCCTCTGTGTCTCAGGTAGAGTTGTCACTCCTGTTATGTTGTGAGGGGTGGAGCCTTAGGGTTTTGTCAGTACAGGGGGACCTGTTTCACCACGTTGTGGCTCTGTGGGGGGGGAGGAGTCTGAAAGGGAACAATGCTGCTTGCTCAGCTATCATCCCTTTTCCAGGCACTTCTCCCACTTCTGTGTGGAACTGGTGTCTGTCTAGTTGTTGCCTTAGCGATTGTCCCAAGAGTGGGTGGTCTGTGGATGTTCGAGGACTGTGGGAGCCCTTTAAACAAGTGGAGTCTGCTGAGAAACCAGCAGTTTCTACCTTGCCCCTATCTCCACATATTTTTACACTCAGAAGCAATGAGGCTTGATTTTCCAGAGTGCTGGGACTGTGAACTAGCGGTCTGGTGAGGAGTTGGGAATGCTCCCTGGGTGTCCCTCCTGATTTTTAAAACATATAACTGCTTTCCCTGGCCTGCCACTGCTGCTGCTGCTGACACCACCACACCACATCCTTTCCACCCTGGGTCTGCTCGTATACCTGTCTTGATGAGTATTTCTTCTTTATATCTTTGTTTGTTGGACTTCCATGCAGCTTGATTTTATGAAACTTCTGGTTGTTTCTAGTTTTGAGGTAGATGTAATTTTTCTTATCCGTGGAGGGAGATGCAGTGTGTCTTCTACACCTCCATCTTGGCTGGAAGTCCTAAATGGAATTTTTTTCCTAGTTTCTATCTCTGATATTTTATTGTTGATGTACAGAAATGCCTTTGATTTCTAATATTGATTTTGTACCCTGCTATTTTGTGAAATTCAGTTATTAAGTCATGTAGTTTTTCCATGGAGTCTATAGAGTTTTCTATATACACTATCATGTCATCTCCAAAAAAAGGCAATTATACTTCCTCTTTTATGATTTTGATGCCTTATATTTCTTTTTATTGTCTTATTGCTATGGCTAGAACCTCCAACACTATGTCGAGTAGGAGTGGAGAGAGTGGAAATCTTTGTCTTGTTCCTGATCTCAGGGGAAATGCTTTCAGTATTTGTCCACTGAGTATGATGTTGGCTTCAGATTTCTCATATACAGCCTTTATTATGTTGAGGTATGCTCTCTCTATTCCCATTTTGGTGAGTGTTTTGATCATAAATGGGTGTTGTACTTTATCAAATGCTTTTCATCATTTATGTATATGATCATGTGATTTTTGTCTTTCATTTTGTTTATGTGGTGTATTACATTTATTGATTTGTGAATATTAAACCATCCTTGCATTCCTGGGGTGAATCCCAGTTGACCGTGGTGTATGATTTTTTAGTGTGTTGCTGGATCTGATTTGCTAATATTTTATTGAGGATTTTAGCATGTATGTTCATCAGGAATATTGGCCTATAGTTTTTTTTTTCTCTGTTGTGTCATGAACTGGTTTTGTAATTATGGTAATACAGTCTTCATAGAAAGAGTTTGGAAGTCTTCCCTCTTGGATTTTTTGGAATAGCTTGAGAAGGATAGGAATTAGTTCTTCCCTAAATGTTTGGTAAAATTCACCTGTGAAGTCATCTGGTCCAGGGCTTTTATGTGCCGAGAGTTTTTTTTTTTTTTTTTTATTACTGCTTCAATTTCATTAGTTGTTATTGGTCTATTCAGGCTTTCTGCTTCTTCTTGATTCAGTTTTGAAAGATTATATGTTTCCAGAAACTTGTCCATTTAATCTAGGTTGTCGAATTTCTTGTCGTACAGTTGTTTGTAGTAATTTCTTACAATCCTATTTATTTTTGTGGTATTGGTTGTAATTTCTCCTCTTTCATTTCTGATTTTGTTTATTTGGGTCATCTCTCTTTTTTCTTGATGAGCCTGACTAAAGGCTTGTCAATTTTGTTTATACTTTCAAAGAACTAGCTCCTGGCTTTATTGATTTTTTGAATTGTTTGTTTAGTCTCTATGTCATTTAATTCTGTTGTTATCTTGATGATTTCCTTCCTTCTACTCTCTCTGGGCTGTGTTTGATGGTGTTCCTAATTCCTTGTAGCTGTTGGTGAGATTTTTTTATTTGAGATTCTTCTTTCCTTTTTAGGTAGGCCTGCATTGCTATGAACTTCCCTCTTAGGACTGCTTTTGCTGTGTCCCATAGGTTTTGGGCTGTTGAGTGCTCATTATCGTTTGTTTTTAGAAACATCTTGATTTCTTCCTTGATGATATTGTTAACACATTCATTACTTAATTGCATGTTATTCATTCTCCATGATTTTGAATGTCTTTGAGTTTTTTCCTTGGTGTTGATTTCTAGTTTCAAGGCATTGTGGTCTGATAAGATGCTTAATATAATTTCAATTTTCTTGAATTTGTTGAGGCTATTTTGTGTCCTACTTTGTGGTCTGTCCTTGAAAATGTTCCATGTGCACTTGAAAAGCATGTATATTTTACTTCTTTGGGGTGAAAAGTTTTATATATATCAACTAAGTGCATTTGATCTAGAGTATTATTCAAGGTCTCAATATCCTTGGTGTTTCTTTGCTTGGATGATCTGTATTTTGTTGATAATGGGGTGTTAAAGTCCCCTACTATGAGCATGTTGCTGTTGATACCTTTCTTGTAGTCTCCTAATATTTTTTTTATATGTTTGGGTGCTCCTATGTTGGTGTATATATGTTTACCAAAGTTGTATCTTCTTCATAGATTGTTCTCTTAAGTATTCTGAAATGTCCTTCTTTGTCTCTTTTTGTGGCCTTTGCTGTCGTCGTCGTCGGCAGCCGTCCGTCTCGAGAGACGATGGTGTAGCTTCTTAAGAGTCTATCTGCACCACCGAGAATGGCTGTGCAGTCCGACTCGGGAGTGACACGGTATCTGTCTCCTCCCGTGTTGAATCGACATCTTGCGATGACGCTGGAGTGTCCTCTCCAGTGAAGCTGAAGCTACAGAGCCTGGGCAGGGTGATATGGAGGGTCTGCTGTTGCCCATGCAGCAGACCCCCCCTCTCTTCGCAGCTGAAGGGTCCAAGGGAAAGACGGAGTCAATACAGCTTGGTTTCAGGTGCGCCGCAGGAGTTGCCAGTGTTGACTACAACGTCAAACCGCCTTAGGGACTCCGGCTCCGGATTTTCTGTCGGGCTTTACTGCCTTAGCCTTTCCCCTGAAGAGGTATGCTGCAAGGCAGCGGAGGTTTTTTGGAGTCAGAGTTTTCCTTCTCTGATGTGCCCTGACTGGAAGATCGAACCAGCGACACTTAGCTCGCAGGCCGACGCTCAATCCACTGAGCCAAACCAGCCAGGGGGCCTTTGCTGTGCAATCTGTTTTTCTGATATAAGTAGTGTTACCTCAGCTTTTCTTTCCATGTCCATTTGCTTTAAATATTTTTTCTATCCCTTCATTTCAGTCTTTGTAAATCTTTTGTTTTGAGGTGCTTCTCTTGTAGACAGCATATATGTAGGTCATGTTTTTGTATCCATTCTGCTGCCCTATGTCTTTTGATTGGAGCACTTAATTTGTTTATGTTTAAGGTTATTATTGACAAGTAGTTATTCATTGTGACTTTTTCCTTTTGTATTTGTGTTCCTCTTTCTCTCTATTATTTTTTCTTCTTAAAGCATTCCTTTTAGCATCCCTTGCAATGCTATTTTAATAGAGATATATTCTTTTATTCTTTTTTTCTGGAAAATTTCTTATTTCACATTCAATTGAAAGAGAACCTTGCTGAGTAGAGTAGTCTTGGCTGTAGGCCTTTGTTTTTCATTGCTTGAAATATTTTTTGCAATTTCTTTCAGGCTTGTAGTTGTCTGTTGAGAAATCATCTGATAGTCTTATCGGAGATCCCTTCTATGTTATTTTTGCTGTTTTTCTCTTGTTGCCTTTAGGATTCTCTCTTTGTCTTTGAATGTTGCCATTTTAATTATGATGTGCCTTGAAGTGGGCCTCCTTGGGTTCATCTTCATTCAGACTCTCTGTACTTCTGGTATTTGTGAGACTTTTTCTCTCCTCATGTTCAGGAATTTTTCTGTCATTACTTTTTCAATCAGGTTTTGCTTCTCTTCTCCTTCGGGTATCCCTTTCATATGGATATTATTATGTTTCATGTTGTCCTGCAGCTCTCTTAAACCCTCTTCATTCTTTTTAAGTCTTTTTTCATTTTGTTGCACTCTTTGGGATTTTTTTCTACATTGTCCTATAGCTCACTGTCCGATCCTCTGCTGCATTTAGCCTGCTTTTGATTCCTTCTACTGTGTTATTCAGTTCAGAGATTGTTTTCTTCATTTCTTCCTGGCTCTTATTGATAGTTTCTCTGTCCTTTTTTATGCTGGTGTAGTTCTCAGTATGTTTCTTGTTGCTTCTCTAGAATTCTCTGTAGTTCCCCTGAAGTTCATTATAGTTTTCTTTGAGTTTGTTGAGTTCATTGAGCTTCCTCATTACCATTGTTTTGAATTCTATGTCTGATAGTTTACTTGCCTCTATTATATCTATCCCACCTTCTGGAAAATTTTCCTTTCCTTTTGATTGGGTGTTTTTTCTTTATCTCCCAATTTTAGGTGGCTCTTCTTGTTTGTTTCCACTTCTTAGATTGATCTACTTTTATTTCCTGCCTTTATGGTGTGACCTTCAGTGGTAGGAATTCTGTGATTCAGTGGTGCAGTTTCCTTGATATCCTGAACTTGATGGTCTTGGGATGTCATTTATACCTTTTATTTGGACTCTGGTAATATTTTGGTTTTGGTTGTCGCTGTGTTGCTCTTTGGTGGGTTGTTCCCTCCAATTATCTGACTGAGAGTCACTCCACCCACCTAGTCTTGTAGACAGTTGTTGAGCTGCTGCCTGTGTATGATGCCACTTGTAGGGGAATAGTCTGCTAAGAGATTTCTCCCACAGAACTGGGGATGAATCTGCATTGGGATCTGGCCTGCTCTTCCCCAACTCTTTCTCCAAAACCAGCTCCAAAAACTTTTCCAAAGTGCCTGTAGTTCACTTCACCCTCCTTTGGCCACAGCCCAGGTCAAGCGTGGTGGACCAGGGAGGGACCCATGGCATGCTGGGGTGGGCGTATTGGGGGTTCTCCTGGGTGTTGGCCCAGGGTAGGCCAGTGTCAGGCTTGCACATGAGGCCAAAGTGGGGTGTGGGTGGAGAAAGGGGAAAGTGCACTCCTGCCCGTGTTCCACAAGAATATCACCTGCCTCTAGCCCTGTGGTTCTCAACCTTCCTAATGCAGTGACCCTTTAATACAGTTCCTCATGTTGTGGTGACCCACAACCATAACTACAGCATAGTGATTAATCACAAAAATAATATGTAATTACATATGTTTTCCGATGGTCTTAGGCGACCCCTGTGAAAGGGTCGTTTGACCCCCAAAGGGGTCGTGACCCACAGGTTGAGAACCACTGCCTAGCCTTTCCTCCCTCATCCTCAAAAAACAATAAACACACACAAACAGACACACACACACACAGAAAAAATACACTGCTCCTTGCCTCTCACCTGGCCAACGCCTAGTTCTGCCAGTGGGCACAGCCTTACTCTCCACCCCTGACTCCTCTCAACGGGAACTGTGGGACATTGAAAAATCTTTGTGCACTGCCAGCCACAGCCCAGGGAGCCAAGGAAGCCAGAACTTGCATCTCTCCTGTTTCTCCTCCACGATCCTCACCAAACAGGTCACTCCAAGGCAGCCTCCTTTGATGCCAGCAGCACCAAGGCTCAATTCCCACCAGTGTCCAGATGTTAAATGAGATGCTCTGTCTACGATTAGCTGAAATTGCAGACCAGTCTCGGGAACAAGCAAGCACAGCCTCCTCTCACTTTTCCGCCATCTTCCCTCTTTCTTTCTGAGATGTTTAATAATGAAGTCAATCTCTGTACTAAATACCATGCTATTTAAATTTTCTCTTTCATCTTGAGCCATTTCTGATAAGTTCTATTTCCCTAGGACTTTGTTCTTTAATCTAAATTGCTAAATTTATTGGTATGAAGTAGTGCATAAAATCCACTTATTTTTATGAGTGTAAAAATAATAGTGATATTCTCTCCATCATTCTTTTTTTAAAGTATAGTTTATTGATTATGTTGTTACAGTAGTTCCATATTTTCCCCTTTGCTCCCCTCTGCCCAGTACCCCTCTTCCCTCCAGCAATCCCACCCCCACTTAGTTCATATCCATAGGTCTTGCATATGAGTTCTTTGGCTTCACAATTTCCTATATTATTCTTAACTTCCCCCTGTCTATTTTGTACCAACCGATTACGCTTCGTAGTCCCTGCACCATATCCCCATTTCTCCTCCTTCCCCCTCCCAGCTGATAACCCTCCAAATGATCCCCATACCTATTATTCTGTTCCTATTCTTGTTTGCTTAGCTGGATTTTGTTTTTATTTTTTAGATTCAGTTGTTGATAGTTGTGCATTTGTTGTCATTTTAGTGCTCATAGTTTTGATTTTCTTTTTCTTAAATATGTCCCTTTGACATTTCACATAATAATGGCTTGGTGATGATGAACTCCTTTAGCTTTACCTTATCTGGAAAGCACTTCATCTGCCCTTCGATTCCAAATGATAGCTTTGCTGGATAGAGGAATCCAGCAGGTTGCCTTTCAAAACATTGAATACTTCTTCTAGTCCCTTCCTGCCTGCAAAGTGTCCTCTGAGGAATCAGCTGATAGTCCTATAGGCACCCCTCTGTAGGTAACACTCTGCCTCTCTCTTGCTGCCCCAAGGACTCTATCTTTCACCTTTGGCATCTCAATCATGATGCATCCTGGTGTGGTCCCCTCTGGGTCCAGCTCACGTGGGGCCCTCTGTGCTTCCCGGACCTGTATGTCTATCCCCTTCACAAAATTTGGGAAGTTTTCCTCATTTTTTTCAATTCTTGCTTCTTCATTCTTCACTGGTTGACTGTTTTTTTTTTTTTTTCCTTATGTTTCAAATTATTGATTTGAACCCCAGTTTCCCTCCCTTCACCATTGGTTTTGTGTGGATTTCCCTTAATTTTACTTAGCATAGACTTCACTTCTTTTATGCATTTACCATACTCAAGCATATTTGTCAAGCCTGGGAGCATCTTTATCACCAGTGTTTTAAATTTTGTGTCTTTTAGGTTGTCTATCTCTTCATCTGTGAGGTTGGCTATCTCCTTGTCGCTTGGTTCTCCCACTGGAACCTTGATCCATTCTCCCTTTTGGGCCATACTTCTCTGTCTTCTCATTCTGACAGGCCCCTGTGTTTGTTAGCCTCTGCATTGCAGGTAGAGTGGTTGCTCCCGTTATGTTGTAAGGGGCAGAGCCTTAAGGATTAATTCATACAGGGAGACCATTTTCACCACATTGTGGTACTGTATGTGAGGGAGGGGTCCAAAAGGGAACAATACCGCCTGCTCAGCACTCGCCCCTTTTCCAGGCACCTCTCTCACTTCTACACTGGACTGGTGCCCCTCTACCTGCTGCCCTAGTCATCATTCCCAGAGTGGGTGGGTCTGCAGATGTTCTAAACTGTGGGGGCCCTTTAAACAAGCAGACTCTGCTGAGAGACCAGCAGTTTCTGCCTCCATCCCAACCCCCACAGGTCTGCACAGTCAGAAGCAATGAGTCTTGATTTTCCCTGGTGCTGTGACCTTGAGCTTCGAGGTGCAGTATTCCTCCTGACTTTTGAAAACATGTGAATGCGATTTTCACCAGCCTTCAGCTGCCACCACTGCTTCCACCACCACACCGTGTCCTCTCTGCCCTGACTCCTCCCCTCCTACCTGTCTGGATGAGTATTTCTTCTTTATATCTTTGCTGGACTTCCATGCAGTTTGATTTTCTGGAACTTCTGGTTGTCTCTAGTTTTGAGGTAGTATTCTTAGTTGTGGAGGGAGATGCAGCGTGTCTGTCTACACCTCCATCTTGGCCAGAAGTCCCCCTTCATCACTCTTGATTTTTATACTTTGTGTTTTCTTGCTACCATTGTTGGTTAATATTGTTAGGGGATTAATTATTTTGTTAATTTTTTCAAAAATCAAGTATGCATTAATTTTACCTGCTTTGATTTTTTACTTCATTGATTTATCCTTAATAATTTACTTTCTTTCTATACTCTAGTTTTGACTTACTTTCATTTAGCTTTTTAAGGTGAAAGTTTAGATCAGTAATTTTAAAACTCTTCATATTTTAATATAAATATATAATGCAGTAGTTTCCAATTAGGTGGTGACTTTTCCCCTCTGCAGATATTTGTCAATGTCTAGAGATATTTTTGGTTGCTACAATTGGAGGCTTACTCTGTCAAGTTAACCAGGCGAATCTCTGCTCCAGGCTGCTAAAATGAAGTTTTCTAAAATAAACATAATTATTAGATTGACATCCTATTACTTTTACCATATTGTATTGGTAAGAAACAAGTTATAAATCCTATCTACAGTCAAGTGGAAAACATTATTAAAAGCATAAACATCTGTAGGTATGAATTATGACTGGCCACCCATGTTCTATCTGGCACAGTTGACATTTGTTTTCTGTTTGTGTGTGTGCACATATGTGCACGTGCATATATTCCTATGATCCTCCTTACTTTTTATATGGTGCTTTCTTTATATTAATTGAATAATTTTATTATTGCATTGTCATGCATCTGTTTTCTAATGTCTTTTTTATTATTATTTTTAGTGATTTCTCAGGAAATTCCAGTATCTACATATAATTCATTATAGTCTACTTAAAATGAATATTGTGTCACTTCTTATAAAATGTAAGAACCATAAAATAGTATACATTTATTTATTTTACAGGTTTTTTTGCTGTATTTTACTTCTACATACATAATAAAACTCACAGTACTGTGTAATTATTTGTTGTTATTTTTATTTAACAGGTATTTTAAAGAATTAAAAGAGAGGAAAATAAGTTGTTTATATGTGACTACATATATATTTAACCTGGTTCAATGTTGTTCCAGTTGAATACAATTTTCCTCATGCCTATGGAACATTCTTCAATATTTCTCATACTACACGTCTTCTGGTGACCAATTCTTTCAAATTTTGTTTTCTTTAAATGCATCATAGTTTGATCATCATTTTCCAAAACTATTTTCATTGGGTATAATGTTGAGGCTTCACTTTTTTTTTCCCTTGGCACTTTAATCATATACAGATGTCTTAGCATTTCCATCATTTCCGATAAGAATTCAGCTGATAGTCATGTCATTGTTCCTTTTTATGTAATTTGTCACTTTTCTCTGGCTACTTTGAAAATTTTCTACTTATCATTCATGCCACACACAGTTGAACAACGATGTACCTAAGTGTAGTTTTCTTTTTATTTATTCAGCTTGTATTTACTGAGTTTTTACATATGTAATTTGACATTTTTTAACCAATATAAGAGTTTTAGCCATAATTTTTAAAACATTTTTCCTGACATATATTTCTCTCCTCTCCATTGGGAAGCAATGAGGAGAAGAGAGTGCTGACTATTTTCTCACAAATATCAGAAGACTAATATCTCACAAATCATTGGAGGTGTCTTTGTTTTTTTAATATTTTCTCTGTTCTTCAGATTTTAAAATTATTATTGATTTCTCTTCCATTCCACTGACACTTTCTTCTGCAATCTTCATTCTACTGTTAAGCCTCTGCAGTGGTTTATTTTTATTTCAGATACTTTACTTTTCAGTTTTTAAATTTCCATTTATTCTTTTTTATTGTTTTCATTTTCCTGCTGAGATTCCCCATGCATTTTCTCATATGCCCATATTTTCTTTAAGCATTTGAACAAATTTATAATAGGTGTTTTAAGGTTTCCATCTTGTAATTCAATATTATAAACTAACTCAAGGAAAGTTTTAATTGACTGTTCCCCCTCCTCACCATACTGGGGTAAATTTTCTTGTCTTGTTTAATGTCATTATTTTCCATTTTTTATTGCAATAAAATTTACACAACACAAAATTCACCATCTTAACCATTTAAAGAGTACAACTTGGAGGCATTTAATACATCCACAATGTTGGCAACTTCTAGCTTTAAGTCAGAAGTTATGCAATGAGTCCCCCTTGTGTTTTAAATCTTTTTTGTCTCTGGTATTCCCTTTTTATCACTCATCAGAGAAGATCCTCTGCTTTTAAGGACCAATGAGATTAGATCAGGCCCAATTAGGTAATAACCTTATTTAAAGATCAACTTGTCATATGCCATAACATGATCACATCAGTGATACCTCATCATATTCCTAAGTTACAGTGTTAGGGTGAAATGTCTTCAGAGGGCCATTTTAGAAATCCTGCCTACCATACCATTTATTGGTAATCTATTGTGTACTTGGCACCTTAAGTGTTAATCTGTAGTTCATGGCAAATCTAAAGACATGCATTATAATTCCTACTTATCATGTGAAGAAAATGAGGTATAGAAATAAAAAGTACTGGTATTTATTTACCATACGCTAGAGCTGTGTTTCAACTCTGGTCTGGCTGACTCCAAAGCTCATGTCATTGATTATCATAGTGCATTGTTTCCCCAACATTTAGGCACTAATGTGTTAGAAGCCAATTCTAGGTAACTGTATGGTAGAATTTTATAGAGGGTGAAATCTGCCAAAAATCACCAAAGTTAATATTTTATTAAGCAAAAAATATAGCATAAAAATTTAAACAATTCAATATAATGCTTATTTTGCTAATTTTAAGTGCACTTGGTTGTCATTAACTTAGATAATATTTCAATTAATTTAACATAGTAATAAAGTCTTAGAGTTAACATAATTTTTCTTTAAAATAAGTTTATTTATAAAAATATACTAGAAAGTAGACAAGGAAGAGATGAGAAGTTTTTCAAGAGAGGGGATGAACATTCTTGCCTTGTGGTTCTGGGAAGTAAGAATCACCTTGAGTACAAATGCTCTACACACTTGACTATTTTCCATTGAGTTTAATGTATAGTTTAATGTTATAATATTCTTATATCAAGTTGTATATAGTTTAATTTATATTTTAAAATGACTTAATTTTTCAAAATGTGGATTAATTAGCATATAAAGTAAGCTGTCTTTATAATTGCCCAGTTTCATTTATACTCTTATTTATGGTAACCAAGAATATTAGAGAAAAATAAAGTAAACCTAAATAACTTATCAGGGGATAAAATCAAATCACCCATGAGGATTACAACTGAACAACTATGAACATTACAATTATTTTAATAAAAAAAATAAGTATTGCTTGGAAAAATATGAGATATAGCAAAAGTGAATGTACCAGGACTTCCAGTTTCAGTTCTGATATGTAATGTGCTTGAAAAGCATCACTCTTGTTCTTACGGTGAGAAAAATCTGGACAAAATTAAAAATCAGTGACTTTCAGAGAAAATCAGATAATTCAAGTCTCAAGAAGAGATGTCACTGAAAAATCTAGAAATATAAGAATACAGTATCCCCAGTGAGAGACAGAATTCAACAATTACTTGCCTGGAGTAAATGCCACTGAAAACTATAAGGTGTAGAAACATTTAGATGATAATTTCACAACTTTCTGTAAACTTAGTGTGTAATAACAATGAGGAATTCCTGGGGGCTGCAATCTTGGAGGGTTCCCTCATGTTTATATGAGCTTTTACAACAGAAGTTCCATCAAGTTCTCATGTTGAGGATCTGAGAAAGATTGCCTCCTGGCCCTGGTTTGGAAAGAGGAAGAATAATCCTTGTAAAGATTTCCATAGTATTTTCCATAATAAAAAATAACTCTCCAGGGAAAACCACTTTGCAATATCTTTATCCCAGAGGGAGAAGATAATTCTTCCCATTCAGAATCTTCCAATCTTACTGCCTTACTTGAGAAAGAAAAGAAACTGTCAAGCAAAGTTAAAGTTTCAGGGAAATAAACTGGGAATGCTGCATCTAGAGAACAGAAAAGAAAACATGAGGAGAAATAAATCTGTACCCTTGGAGAAATACTAGTGAATGTCACAGTCCAGAAACACAGACAACTAAGAAGCTAGGGTATAATCAGAAGAGCTTGGAATACCTCTCTCCCCAACACCTTACCATCTCATCATTGGGGCCCCAGTGTAATAGCAGTGGTTTTTAGCTAATAGAGCTGCCAGATACAGACTCTCTCTGAGGATGAGTAGTTAGAGAATCCCAAAATCAAGAGGGGAGATTTTTAAAACTTATACTAGAGGAAATTGAAGTCTCTGCCATGTATATTTACAGTAATCACTGAACACTCCTATCTGCATAAATATAAACTTCACACTAAAGACCTAATCACTTTGGTGCTTATTACCTAAGTATATAATGCTTGATATTTCATATTTCACTAAAAATTGTAATACATACAAAAAGAAACAACAACAACAAAAAACACAGCCTGGAAAAACAAAGCAATTATCAGAGCCGGATATGGCACAGATTTTTTTATTATTGGATGAGGAATTTTAAATAACTATTATTAATATATTAAGGCCTCTAATTGGAATAGAGAAGAGCATATGAGAATAAATAGGTAAAGCAAGCAGAGAAAATGCTAGAAATAAAAAACCCAGTAACAAGAATAAGAACTGCCTCTGATGGAAAGAATCAGTGAGTTCAAAGATAGGTCAATAGAAACTTCTCAAACTAAAATGCAGAGGTATTAAATTGTGTACATAAGTTTCCTAACATGAGGATTTCTGTGGATTTTTGGAGGTAACACACTTGGTCACAGTAGTGTGATTTCTTTCAAGAGCTTTTCTTTGCCTTTGGTTTTCTGCAATTTAAATATGATATTATTAGTTGTAGTTTTTGTAATTTATTTGCTTGTTTGTTTTGTATTTTTCCCAATTTATGTTCTCTGGGTATCCTGAATCTGTGGTTTGGTGACTGTAATTAATTTTGCAGTTTTCATCTTGTTTTTCTTCAAATACTCTTTTCTCCTAACCTTTCTTTATTCTTCTTTTTGTATTACATGGACTCTATCTGGACCTTGGAACTCAGGACATATGGAGAGGACACTCTCTTAGAACTTGTGCCTTTCTTAGACTTCACCATCCAGTGTAATATGGCACATGCTTTCCTGGACTATTATATGGAGGCTGAGGACAACATACCCCACATTCTGAAGGAGAGAGCTGATAGATAGGAGAAGGAAAACTATTGGGCTTGGTTTTGGCTTATAAACTTTTGGGGAGCAAGAGAAGTGCTGGGTCTTGTGTGAGTACATAGCTCTGAGCAGGAGTGCTCCCATAACCCCCAAGGATGGAATATTGTAAATAAAAACCTGTTTTTCTCAATACCAATTGTTTGATCATACGCCAAGGTGCCATTTGAATGAGCCTTAGTTTACCTGGTAACATACTGAACTGAAAGACACTGACTCCTCTACCTTTCTCCTTCTATGTAATATTATTACTTTGTGGTAGCAGGAAGAGGCAGAGAAAACAATTCAAGTAGCAATCTGTCACAATTGCTCGTAGCCTAAACCAACTTACAAAGGCAACTAAAATAACAGGTTCTGTTAGCTCCCAGTTCAAAATTTCTTCCATTCAGTAGTGACAACAAGCAGGATGAGAAGGGCAACTTGAATTCAACTACACTTGATTCATTTATCCAAAACTTTCTGTGATCATGGCAGTAGGAAGATAAATCCAAATAGATACTCTGCCTGATGCTCTATATAAGTACTTGTCAAACACTAGTGTCATATGAATGACCTAGGGTTCTTTTAAACATTCAGCTTCTAAATCAATTATGTCTGTATTGGGCCCAAGATTTTATATTTTTAACAGTTACTAGATGATGTTGGTTCAGGGACCATACTGTGAGAGACAAGGATCTAGAACGCTTTAGCTCAGTGTAACACTTTTATTTACCACCCAAGACTTTCCGGATATGATTTAAAGTTCTGAGTGCTCTTTTAATTCTCTCACAATCTCTATCCTAATTTTCTCTAAAAGCTAGCACTTCCAAAAGAACATATACTTCTGTTCAGGATTACTAATAACTTCATTTATAATTTTTTCTAATTACAACATTATTATAATGAAGAGGGGTTTCCAACTACATGGAGTATGGGAGAAGAGTTACTATGATTTGTATCTTCTGCTATATTTATTAAAAATTTTAGTGCTTGACTTACCTCACTCTTTGGATCACAAAAATATAAGCAGTCTTTATTCTTCTCCCTCCACCCTTTATTTTACCTGTATTTTTATGTGTCAAACTGATCAAGGCAAAGTCTCCTAAATCCACCAGTTTAATACATTCTATTTGAGTTAGTGGAACACACACAATATTCCTGAGCATGTATAATTATATGATTATGTCTTGCCATCACCTTTAACCAAATGAATTCTACATACTTATTATGTTAACTAATACAGTTCACTCCTCCAATATAACAGCTTTTGCTTTCATAGGAAGGAAAAAATAGTTCCTGTAAGAGTATAAGGTATACTTGAACCATTCCTAAGCCAGTACTTTAGGAATAATAATATGTCTTGGAAAGAAGAGATTATTTACATTTATCTATCACTGCTTAACAAAATGCCCTATGAATCAATGGCATAAAATGAAATTAATCATTATCTCCAATCTTTCTATTGTTTGATGAACTCTGCTGAGTGGTTCTCACTGGGATGTCCTATAAGGTTGCATCTTCATTCTTATGTTTGATGCCAGGGCTGGAATAGTTGTAACAGGTGGAAACGGGTTGAGAATCTCTTTCCCCATGATGCCAATCCATAAGACTAACATGGGCTTCCTTACTATGTGGTTGTCTCAAGTAAATCAGATTTCTTACATGGCTATTGACTTCTCCCAGATGGAGAGTTATGAAAAGCCAAGGTAGAACCTGAATGGCTGTGTATGACTTGGCCTCAGAAGTTAAGAAGCATCATTTCTGCCATATTCTATTGGTCAAAGCAATCACAGGCTAACCCAAATTTAAGAAAGTAGAGGAATAGATGAAATTTCTTGATGAAAGAAAGAATTTTATGTATAAAGTGGGAATGAATTAATAGCACAAGAACAATTTGGCAAAAAATGAATGAAGTATGCCCTTACTGTCTGAAAAAAATTTCTTTAGGAGCTCATACATGATAAAGTTGAAGTGAGGCAAAGATTACTACTAGAAGGATTAACAAAATGGGATATGATAAAAAACACATTTCCATAGTGTCCAGAAAGAGAAGTGAAAATGTAAGATAGGATGTAGACAAAGATAAAGTTCTAGGAATATTAGAAGTTGCAAGTGTGTCAGCATCACCATAGAGTAGGTGAAATCAAATCCATGATAGTAGACACTATCTTTGACTGATGATAAGACCAAGCACCAGAAATAAAATGAATTGTCCAAGTTTATAGTGAGTAATAGATAGCTGAAATTGATCTCATACCTTCTTTATTGTTTCTAATCCAGTGATTGTTGAAGTATATAACTCTTTTTGTTCAACTGAGATGTTGGCATGCTTAAGTAGCAACAACAAAAAAGGGGGAAGCTGTAAGTCAATCATAGGATCTTGGCATTATCACTTACTTATTCTACTTTGTTTCATATTTTTTCAAGCTCTATGTCCCTTCTGATAATTGTTTCCAGTATTCTAAGCTTATTATTTCTAGTTTTCCCACATAGAAACTTGCTAATATGCTAGCAAAAATCATATTTTGTGCTTTGCCTTTGAAAATACTATAATAAGAACCTGGCTTATACAAAACAATTCATAGATGTTCAGTGTGCATTTATCATAATTGTTTAAGGAAGTTGTTTGCATTTCATAGGCTATGTATATACTGATTTTAAAAAACAAACATGCATAAAACCACAATGAATTCACTCAATGCAAGCTGATAATGACACAAAATTGCAAAATTGTTATTAAAAAATATAAAAGAACAAATGAATACATAAATGCATCTCATTGCCACCATTACTACTTCTAATTCCTTATTTAAGAGTGATTAACAACCTTCAAAGCCATTCTGAAATTTATTTGATCCTCAGAACAACTGTGGCAAATATAATCTCTTTTGCACTAACTCATTAAATGGATCTGAGAGTCCTATGAATTTAGGTGTGAGGAACATGTAAAATGCACCAGCATAAGTAACCATGTCTCCAATATTCATTCAGATTATCTCTAGATTTTTGCCCTCAACTCTACAGTATTTTATACATTTTGTTCTTATATTCCAATTATCCATACCAGCATCAGGACATCTACATTTTCAGAACCCACTTCTCTGGGTTATTAACATTGGCCCAGCTCTCTTGACCTCTGAACTTACTTGAACAGTTTTGCTTGGACTCATGTTAGTTCTGAGTGAAACAAATACAAACCAATGTTAAATGTAAACTGTTATTGAAAAATAAAAATTTAAAAATCCTCCCACCAATATTGATAGTCTTCAGAAATCCATGCTAGCTAAATTATTCCATCAGCTTAAATAACACAGGAGACTACTTTAAGTAAATATTGTTGCCATTTTACAAATAATGAATAAAAGATGCAATACAATTAATAAAAGTTTCAATGGTACATAGGTCCTGTGTGCTACAACTGGGATTTGATTTCTAGTTTTTGATTCTTTCTGTTTTTCCAAGAAACCTCATTTAAAGATGTCCAACGAAGGAAATTATAGGTGTCATAGATGGAGGGATTTGTTGTAGAAAGTATAGGAGAATAACACAAGAAAGTCAGAAGTGGTCTAGAGCTGGAACCAAGACAAAGAAAAAGGTTAAAGTAGAAACCTCAGCCCTAGAGAGGTGACCAGAAATCCAGTCTTATTCAGGGACACTCAGCTAACATGTGATGGAATAATGCTCTAACCCCCATTATTCCTGTCTCCAAAGTTTTTGTTCTACACCACATTGGTTTAAATTCATCATTCCTCAGTTAAGTGAAACTGGATCCTATGTAGAGCACCAAGATCCAGTGGAAAAATGTAGTGCTAGTCTACAGGCAGACTGATAAATGTAAGTGGTAATTTCAATTGATCCTTCATTGAGTGTTACACTAGATGGCCGTTTGACATCTCAGTACTATTTTCACTCCTTTTCATGCTCTTCCCTATACCTTTGGACCTGGAAGCTTAGAAATAACATTTCCCAGATTCTCTTGTCAGAAGATTTCTAATTTAGAATATAGTAAAGGGAGGACTTTGTGTAAAACTTACAAGGCTGAAAAGAGAAAAGACATTACTCTTTTTCAGTAGAGATAAACATGGGGAAATGGAAAATGTGATGTTTTTAGTGATTTCAGCAAAAGTATTTTTTTCTGGACTAAAGGGGTCTGTTTGCCTGTGCACATCAAAGCCCATTAAGATATGGACAGTAGTTTGCAGCCAAGAAAGTAAGGATTTATTAAGGACATGATACCATGTCTTCAGTCACAGGTAGCTCATGCTCAAAGATCTACTCCCCAATGGTTTTCAAGGGATGGATTATATAGGGAAAAATCATTCATCATGGTGACTAATATATTTAGGGTTGTGGTCTCAACTGATTGGTTGCTGCTAGGGTAGGAGGTAATTGATCATTGGATCTGCTCCTGATGTCAGTCATGGAGTTGTTCTGTCCAACTTCGCAAAGATTTGTTCTGTGGGATTGATCTGCTTTCCTAGGTCTGGAACTAAAACATGACCGAGACCAAGATATTATGTTTAGTTTGACTGAACACTCTGTCTCAATAATCAATAGCCCCAGGACTTTGTTTCTAAGACAACTGGATGCTGACCAGAACCTGATTATCTTAAGGGCTTAATGATTAAGTAGGAGAGAAGGAGGTGAGTGAGTCAGTTTGAGTCAAAGAAAAAATCAAGATAAAAAACCATATTAAAGAAAATAAGGTTTTTGTGTGATTACAGTACCTTAAAATCACTCACTTTGGTATTGCATCACTGAGATCATCAGATGCAAAGAACAGATTGATGGTTGTCAGAGGGGAGGGATGCTGGAGGACTGGGTAAAAATGGTGAAGGGATTGAGAGGTACAGATTGGTAGTTACAAAATAGTCCCAGGGATGTAAAGTACAGGACAGGGACTACAGTCAATCGTCATCGTCGTCGTCGTCGTCGTCGGCAGCCGTCCGTCTCGAGAGACGATGGTGTAGCTTCTTAAGAGTCTATCTGCACCGCCGAGAATGGTTGTGCAGTCCGACTCGGGAGTGACACGGTATCTGTCTCCTCCCGTGTTGAATCGACATCTTGCGATGACGCTGGAGTGTCCTCTCCAGTGAAACTGAAGCTACAGAGCCTGGGCAGGGTGATATGGAGGGTCTGCTGTTGCCCATGCAGCAGACCCCCCCTCTCTTCGCAGCTGAAGGGTCCAAGGGAAAGACGAAGTCAATACAGCTTGGCTTCAGGTGCGCCGCAGGAGTTGCCGGTGTTGACTACAACGTCAAACTGCCTTAGGGACTCCGGCTCCGGATTTTCTGTCGGGGTTTACTCCCTTAGCCTTTCCCCTGAAGAGGTATGCCGCAAGGCAGCGGAGGTTTTTTGGAGTCAGAGTTTTCCTTCTCTGATGTGCCCTGACTGGAAGATCGAACCAGCAACACTTAGCTCGCAGGCCGACGCTCAATCCACTGAGCCAAACCAACCAGGGTTACTACAGTCAATAATATTGTAATAACTATGTATAGAGCCAAGTGTGTACTGTAACTATCAGGTGGAACATTTTATAAAGTATATTATGGTCTAACTACTATGCTATACACCTGAATCTAATACAAAATAATATTGAAAGTAAACTGTAATTGAAAAAAAAGTCGTTAAAGGTTTTTACATCTCCTCTCCTTGAATCATCCCATTAAGCCTCTAACATTGGTGTTATTATTTCCATTTGAGAGATAAATAAATTGAAGCTCAGAAAGTTTATTGATTTTCCCAAGGTCACTTGACAAATAGATTCTTGAACCTGGATTCAAATGTGGAGATTTTACTCTTTAGTACTATACAAAGCTGCCTATCAGACTAATGGTATTGATACCAGTGACACAAGACAGATTAAGGTATCTCTGTAGAGATTTTACACTATGCTAATTTTTCTCAGGAATCAGAAGAGCAAGGAGTGCCTTAATCTCATGAAGAGCATTTACATATTTACATTTTGAAAATTCACTTTTCTCTTCAACAAGGGAATCCCAGAATATCTCCCTGAGAGGTGATGGCATGGAGTGGTAAAAGATTAGATATTTTGAATAAGCTTTAATTCAAATGTTCATCTGACAGTTTTGATACAAAACTCTGCTTGCAAACCAGGAGTATAGGCCTACCAAGCAGTTAGTTTATAGTAGAAAGAATAATTCACCAGCACTCCTACCTCAGGTATGGTGACAATTCAACAAGCCCTGTTCATTTCTGATTCAGGCACTGAGCAAGTTTAAGTATTCAGGTAGAAAGAATCAGTAACTTGATCTGAATAAGGGTGATAGTGAAGGATTCCTTCACAGACAGTTTTCAATAAATGTTGTTGGCATCTTGTTCTTGGAAGAGTGTCTGAGAAGATATGCCTTTGTCTCCTTCCCAGAAAATGGCAATATAATCTGTCTGTGCAGTAACTGTCATTACAGGATTACAACTCAGCAAAATGAGTGTGGAGATTCAAGTTACACTTAATTCAATTGAAAACGAGACCTAGAACTTTAATCAAATATTTCTCAGATACTTCCCAGAGATCTAAGCTCAATGTGTCAAGTGAATCTCCAAATAGAGACACTGACTGCATAACTGGAGTCTGTGCTAGACAAAAGCATTTACCTTTTTAGCCTATTTCCATTTTTGTGTCTGTCAGATTTCTGATTCTCTATTAGCAACCTGCTATGTGTCCACAAACCTCTCTCTTCCTTTCCTATAGCAGTTTGTTAGGGAATATTTGAAAATTAAAAAAGACTCCCTTTTTGGATTCCTAATTCTGCTTTTATGTATACTATTGCCAAAAACATTGACATTGCCTCTTATCTTTAAAATACTTTTGTTGATTTTTTACTTGACAAATATTTTATCAAGTACTTACTTAATGTGTAACATTTGTCAGGCAGTGTTAAGAATTGAGGATACAACAGTCAACCAAATAGATCTGACCCTCTTATGTACTGTACACATACAGAGGGGGTTAGAAGTGGGGAAGTCCTGAAATTCACATAAGTTGAATGGAAAAGTATCAGATTCAGTCTGATCAAAGAATCTATATTTAACCTACCTAACCATATAATTTGATTTCAAAGGTGTTAATTTATTAAAAATATTTGTAGAATGTTTGCAATATGCATAACATTGCACTAGATGCTGGTATTCAAAAGTTGGATTAATAAAAATAAGCCTATGCCTTCAAAGAATTCAGTCTTGGGTGAAAAACAATTGGATAAAGTAAATGTAAGACAATACACACTCTGATACATAATGTACCCACTCTGTGAGAGAGGTTAGGTACAACATTTGATTTGGGTCCTGGATGATGAGGAGTGTTTGCCAGACTGATGAAGAGGAGAGTGCATTCCAGAAGAGAGAAGAGCTTATGAAAAGTTACTGAAGTAGGCTCTAGAATGGTTCCTTCCACTTGAGACTGTGGCTCTCAACCTGCTACACAGTACAATCACCTGAGGCTCTACCCCAGAGAAAGATAGTATTGGAATTTGGAGAGCCACCATAGTTGAACTTGACTTAATGATGACAACATAATTTTATTCTTAATGACAAATAAATCATTCTTGTAGCTGTTTACCCTACCCTTTGACCTTAAGTATCAGTGATCTATATTATCACTAAAGCAATTTTCCAAAAGTTCTTTATTTTGATATTAAATCCTTTCCTAATCAGCCCTGGAATCAAGATTGTTCAGGACCACTCTTCACTGGTTTCTGAGTGAATTTTTTATAAAAGTTCCTACTATATTTTCCTATGGTAACATATATAGATTTCACTCATAAATCAGACACTTGGCATAACTCTTCTTTAGGAATAACTCTGCTCTTTACTTCCTTCCTGACAGGAAATTTACACAGTCTTTCTTATCCACTTGTTCTTGCTGTGTATTGAGAAAACAGGAGATCCTTCCACCCACAGAACTTGGGGAACTTGGCTTAATATCCTCCCTACTACTAAATGCCCATGTTCCTAATTAGATTTTCAAATGTGGCAGAAAGAAGTATACCTAAACTAATACAGTTCTGGGTTCAAATATCAGCCATGTTCACTGCCTAACTGTGAA
The DNA here is from genome assembly GCF_987537825.1 of Furipterus horrens. NCBI lineage: Eukaryota > Metazoa > Chordata > Mammalia > Chiroptera > Furipteridae > Furipterus > Furipterus horrens. The sequence goes on from NW_028327187.1 coordinate 16,387,134, forward strand.
ACTTTGAATAAATAAGTTCCTTAAAGTCTTTGAGTTTCAGTTTCTAAATTTTTATGAAAGAATTTATAAGATCTACTGCAAAGAGTTATTGTGAGGATTGTAATGATATAACATAGTTTACTGTGTGTAATGTTAACTGCATTTGATCTCAAATACATTTCAGTAACTAAATTATTTTAGCTTTCTTTTCAGAAAATATCATTCTTGGTAGTTAAACTTATCTAGTTATTCTTAGAACAGGAGTCTGGCAATTTTTTTTCTGTAGGAAATATAAAAATTTTCAACTTCATCTCTGTCACAACTTTTTTATCTGCTATTGTAGCAAGAAAACAGCTATAGACAATACGTAAATTAATAGGTGTGGTTATACTCCAATACAATTTTTATAAGAAAAAGTGTCTGCAGAGCCAGATTTGGCCTATGGTCATAATTTGCTGACCCATGTCTTAGAGCACAAGAGGCAGCATTGCATAGAGAAAAGAAAACAGACTCAAACTTTTTATAGTTATGGATTTAAATCCCAATTCTATTACTAGATAGCTCTGAAATCTTTTTCAGTTTATTTAACCAATTTCTATACCTCAATTTCATCATCTGTAGAATATAGACAATAATAGTACCCACCTCATAACACTTTTAATAAAATTTAAAAAGATAATGTTCATTCAAAATTGTGGTCCAAAGAGTTACTAATATATGATAATCTTTATGTATTTATTTTGCAAGGGTATGTTTTTATTGTATTTATTGGTTTCTCCTCTCCATTTTCCCCTCCATTTTCCTTTTCTTATTCATTCATCCTATTGGCTATGATCCCATGCAATGTCTTTATCCATAATATTAATGGTGCCCACTTGGCTTCCCATCCTACTACCTGCATACAGGCTTAAAGTCTTTATTCCTAAAAATTATAATACTAGAGAGAGGCAATATGCAAATTGTTGTGATATATCTATATATGGGAAAATAGTTGAACATATCACTTACATCCACACAAAACAAAATGTTTTATTAAAAAATACTTAAACTTGGAACAATATAGTTTACTTGATTCAAGAAAAACAAAGACTAATAATGTTTAGAATAACTCATTATTAATTACTATAAAGATCAGCTATTAATCTAGGGTTCTTTGGATAAACTAGTTACATAAATATTATTTTAAGAGCCAGATTATGAATTGAGAAAAAAGTTCACCAGTATGCTGGCCAAAAATGAATTCAAATGCTTCTATCAATTTATGTTTGAGTCCATAAACACCCAGTGAGCTAAGGAAATGACTATGGGAAGCCTCATTTTTATTGAGTATCTATATGTACCAGGTATTTTACTAGGATCTTTGCAGTATATATGTTATCTAATTTAATCCTCACAGTTAGATTCTATTACTAGGATCTTATAGGTGAGGAAACAGATACTCAGCGTTTAAAGTCAATTATTTAATATCACATGACAAGTAAGTGGTGTAACTTTAATAATAAACCTAGGCATGTACTACTAATATGTCATACCATGTGCCTTCTCATTTTCATTAAGTTGATCATTTTATGAAAAGATCAAAATGAATGAATACCCTGGTCAGCTAAAACAATCAAATCAGTCTGAGTATGATGCACACTCTTCTCTGAAAAATAATTAATGATTATTGTTTTACACAAACCGGATTTTGCACTGTATGAAGTGTCTTTTAAAGCATCTTTCTTTTTTCTTAAATTGTTAAAATTTAATAGGTTTGAAAGTTGTACCCACAGATTTCAGAAAGTAGCTCCTTGAAGGGCTTCTATCACTGTATTGAGTAAATATTGACACTTGAAATAAAACCACTTATTCCTGTGGTTTTGGTGCTCAGTAAGGACCTACACTCATATTTTCATCAACTCCCTTGAAACCCTAGTGACACTTTCTGCCTGCTCTATATTCTTGCCCTAGTCTTCCCAAAAGGAAACTAGTTATGAATATTGCTTAATTTGTATAAATAATATATAAAGTAAAATGGTGATGAGATGTTACATTAAACCTACTTCAATATGGAAATGGTAGAGAGGGGAAAAATGAGAATATCCCAAATTATCTTAATTTTGAATGATTTAAAAAAGCATTCATCCTGAAAATATCTGAAAGATTATCATGGTCATCTTTCCCATGGAGGTTCCCCAGGCAGCCTAATACGCTGTCTTTGGAAAAAGCAAGGGGACAGATATAATCCCAGTTAAAGATTGCATTTACAATTGCTTATACTTAGGCATACCTGTACTCGTAATTATATACCAAAAGCCTTTTTTGTACTGCCTGATTAATCAATATCAGTCTGAACCATGTACTCATAGGCTTTTATTCTGTTTTTGTTTCCCATTTGTGGCTAATCAAGTGGGTCCCCTCATTTTATTTATGCTTATCTGCTAACTAATTAGCAGTCACCTAAGTGTGACTCGGTGATCAATTAGTGTTATTGAGCATTACAAGCCTCCACTTGTTAAATGTATGCATAGGATTACAGATACATAATAATTAATTATTTTTGAAAAAATAGTTAACCTCTGTTTTTCCATTTTACTACACAAACTAAAGCATACTTGACTTACATTTGTTAAAAATTATAAATAACTAATTTTAGTGAAAGTTAGTGAAGGCACTGAATAATAATTTAAGAAAAATGTAATATATTAAAGAGTTATAAGACATTTGGAACTAAAGTATAATTTTCTTCTCAAGTTTTTTTACTTTAATAAAAAATGTTTGTTTTGTAAGTCTATTATATGACATATCTTAATAATAAATTATTTAATCATGTCAATGAGAGGAGATATTTGTGAACAGAAACCATATGGTGTCACCATCAGAGACAAACATGAAATGCTTTGTTTACTATCTTCATGACTTCCCCCAAAGAATTATTACCTTAGTGATAGTCTTTAGAAACCACAAGATGCTTTGTTTTAATGTTAAAATAAGCAAACAAACAAAACAACATAAATAAAAATGTTATACTTGAGTTATAAAATTCAGGGCTCAATTCTTTTTGGCTTCCTTATTTTGAGATTATCATTTGGGAAACAAGTGGCACAAAAGAAATCATTGGAAAATATGTTGTGTTTCTTAATTGTACATTTACAATTTAACAGAGGCTTGTTATTCTAAACCTTAGGCACAAAATGAGACTATATCAACTGCTAAAGCAGCTGTGGGTGAGTCTACATGGAATATATGTAGAGTATATTTATTTAAATTAAAACCACATTGTTCTCTGAGATGGAATGTAACTTCAAAAGCTGTTTTATAGGGGAAAAGGGGACAACTGTAATTGAAAAACCAAAATTAAAAAAAAAAAAAAGCTGTTTTAATGTAGTGAAAGTTTCAGAATAATGATGGGGATGTGATGAGGTGACAGCAAAGACAAACATTCATGTAGAAAAATCTAACCCTAGGGCCTACTATTTGTGATATGTGGGTTTAAACTCTAAATAAATAAGAATTTAATGGAATAAAGAAGAAGTAATTTCACAAACATCAGAGAGAATAAGATATTTGGGATCAGATTTAATCCTTACCAATTTATTTGTTTCCTCCAAAGTTTCTGGCACTATGCTAAGTGCTGCAATACAGAGAAATTCTTATTTAAAAAAAAAACTTTGACTTTATTGAAATAAGGCAGATATGTAAACACAGTATAAAATGCAATGTAATATATGCTATATTTGAGACTTTGAGAGGCCACTAATGAATACAAAAGGGTCACGTTCTCATTCTTCACCAGACTCCTCTCAATACATGCTTACCTTCAGGATGCACATGTTATTTATGGTCAAAGAATTTTCCCTCTTCAATCACAAGCTTAGAGCCAGCTTTGGATGCAAGTATGTGTCTAGTACCTTATTATGTTGCCTTGGTTCTTGTGTTGTTATAGTTTACCAAAAGTAGTATTGTCATCTACCTTATTCTTTAGACATGGTTTTCAAAATACTTTACCCTTAGCGAAGAAATACAGTAGTCCCTCTCTACATTGCAGTTCACTTATCGTGGCCTCACTGTATCAAAGGATTTTTAAAAATATTATATTTAATTACTTATCGCGGTTTTTTTGCTATATCGTGAGATTTTGCAGTACTGTATATATATTTATATGCATAGTACTTATGATTTTAATGATTTTTGCCTAAAATTTTTCAATAAATATATTTTAAAATGTAATAAATGATTCTAACATTAAAAGAATATTAAATCAAAATAAAATACTAAACACTGTTTACAGTATGTATTTTTTTGTGGACAAACACATACATTACATTGAAAACAAGATGTATGCTCGAGTTTGTTTGCCTACATGACATTGTACATGGCACACAATTGGCTGATTGATGGAAGGCGACCAGCCAGGGTATTGTCTTGTGTATTCTGGGCACTCATTGGCTCAGTAACCATAGCATTAGTCTGTCTGCTATCCTGCACTGTGCACATACGTTCAGCATCTAGCCTTGTCCACTTCACTCCTACCTCCGATCGCTGCACGTAGTTTTGCTCTGCAGTGTTGTGTTTTGTGAAATTTTCCTTAAAGAATGAATTTATTGCAAGACCTATACTGCCACCCAAACATTCTGCATCTTCTAAGGATTCTGGCAGTGAACCCAAGTGCCAGAGGGAGATGCTTACCATAAAAGAGAAGGTGGAACTTCTCAACATGTTGAATGAAGGGAGAAGCTATGCGTCTGTTGGCCATCATTACTGGATCAACGAGTCTACGGTTCACTATATAAAGAAGGACGAGAAGAATATCATGTCTATGGTATCAGTGACTTTCAACAAAACAGCAAAGAGGGTGGTTACTTCCCTCAATAAGATCATAGTGAAGATGGAGTCTGCATTAGCTGTGTGGATAAATGATTGCAGAAAAAAGAATATCTCACTGGATACAGACACAATCTGGATGAAGGCCAAGCAACTGTATCATTGTTTAGCAGCAAAAAGGGATGATCATGACAGTGATGAGAATGAATAAGAGGACTATGACAACGATGCTGAAGTAGGACCTTTGAGTGCTTCTCCAATCAGACCAACCCCATTCAGTGCCAGCAAGGGCTGGATTGACAAATTTCAGAAACACTTTGGACTCAAGAGTGTTTCTCCTCATGGAGAGGCTGCCTCTGTGGATAAAGCCAGAGCCAAGGAGTATGTGAAAAACACATTCAAAGACATCATCGAGGAAGGAGGCTATAAGCCTGAACAAGTTTTCAACATGGATGAAATGGGCTTATTCTGGAAATGGATGTCGTCTCACACTTTCATTATGAAGGAAGAAGCAAAAGCCCCTGGTATCAAGGCCCAAAAAGATAGGGTAACTTTAATCATGTGTGGGAATGCTGTGGGCTTTATGATAAAGCCAGGGCTTATTTATAAGTCCAAGAACCCAAGGTCCCTAAAAACAAAAATAAGAATGTGTTGCCTGTGTACTGGATACACAACCCTGAAGCTTGGGTCATGAAACTCCTCACGACTGATTGGTTTCATCAATGTTTTATCCCAGAGGTTAAGGTTTATCTGGCAGAGGAAGGCTTTGATTTCAAAGTGCTTCTCATAGTGGACAATGCTGGAGGCCATCCTGTCAACCTGATGTATGATGGTGTCCATATAGACTTCTTGCCACTGAACACCACATTGCTCATTCAGTCAATGGATCAAGGCATTATTCATGCTTTTAAGGCACTCTACACCCGAAACACCATGCAAAACCTTGTTGAAGCTATGGACTTGGATGAAGACTTCTCACTAAAGGTGTACTGGCATGAGTACACAATTGCATCATGTCTCCAAAATATTCAAAAAGCCATAAAGGAGATTAAGAGTGAGACTTTGAATGCCAGCTGGAAAAAATTGTGGCCAGAAGTGGTCTATGATTACAAGGGATTCTCTCCTGATGAAATCCATCACTCTGTGGTAGATGAGGCTGTGACTGGCAAAAATACTGAGAGGAGAGGGCATCAGTGACCTGACTACTAAAGATGTAAATACCCTGATCGATATGCACTCTCAACCATTGATGGACAAAGACCTGGAGGAGCTGACTAAGTCAGCAAGTGTAGAAGAAGATGAGGAACAAGACAAATAATGGGTTGAAGAAGAGGAGGTTGGCCTAACACTTGATCATCTTGCAACTATGGGCAGAATGGCCAAAGAACTTCAATGAGTGGCTGAAGAATGGGACCCCCATATGGTTCGTTTATTGCATTTTTCAAATTCAATTGACAGTGCCATGTCATTTTACAAAAACATTCTCAATCAGAAGAAGCAGCAGCATCAGCAACTCCCCATAACTATGTTCATCACTTGAATGAAGAGGTCAGTTACACCTACGCCTTTAGCAGAAGTAGAAGTTACGGATGAGGCCGAAGATACTACCGTACCACCTGAAGAAGCACCTGATGAAGTGGTGCCTTTAGAAGAACTGTAATGCTCTTATTTGGTGTGCAGTACATTCATCTCATCTTCATCACTTTCATAGTTATCAGTATTGCACAGCTAATTCATCATCTTCATCATTCAAGTTGTAGTATACTTCACTGGTGAGTACCCATATAAAATTTTCCAGTACTGTATACATATGTTGTTAAAGTTACATAGGTTTAAGAGTATAGAATATGTTCAAGAACATAAGCAGTGTTTATAAAAGTGTGGAAAAGGTTAATAAGGGAGTGGGAAAGGTTAATAAGGGACTGGGAATGGTTTATAAGTGTGTGGGAAGGGTTTATAAAGCCTTAAAAATATATAAATACTAAAATAAATGTAAGGTTCCTACTTCATGGATTTTCACCTATCGTGGGGGGGAAGGGGTCTAGAACATAATACCCATGATAAGTGAGGGAATACTGTATAACCATTAAACCTAGTTCAAAATATTATTCAAAATAATATACCATAGGTGCCCAGAGCAATGTGTTATACTATAAGCGTAAGTGCATTAGAATAAAACAAGTTTGGTTTTGAATGCCAGTTCTACCACTGACTTTTACTGTGATATTATGCAATTACTTATGTCACAGTCTTATTCACGTCATTGTTTCTATCTGTAAAATCATTATAATAGTACCTGGGGTTACTGAGAACACCAAATGAGTCAATGCATGTGAAGTATCTAGAAAAAAAATAAGCTCGCTCAAATATTTGCTGGACTTCTGGAACATAGATCTCCAGTAAGATTCCAACATTTCTTCTGCTTGTGTATCTGAGATCCTCCTACTTCACTTTGCCATATTCAAGCAGTGAGTCTACTTTCTCTTTCTCCCAATATTTTCACTAAATACTGTATCACCACTCCAAGTCAAGGCTTTGCTCAAATGCTACAGTAACACAGTCTACATATGGTAGAGCCTCTAATTGTAAATGTTCATGCTGCGCTTTCCCAACAGAATCTGGGTATTCCAAGCTCAAGAATTTTTTTTTTTATATTAAGCTAAAATATTTCCAATACCACCTGGTTCCTTACATTATGTTTCTGGTCTTGTTGAGGTTATAAACATACATTTCTTTTGTCCCCCTTTTAAAATTGTTGTTGTATTATAGTTGTCCCAATTTTTCTCCTTTACTCTCCCCTGCCCCTCCCACCCCCTGCTCCCAGAGTCGATCCCAACCCTGTTGTCCATGTCCATGGGTCATTTATACATGTTCCTTGACTAGACCCTTCCCCTTCTTTGTCCCCTTAATCCCCTTCCTCCTCCCCTCTGGTCACTGTCTAATTAACAACTATTTATTACATGGTAAAACACATGGTGTCTAGAAATGTTTTTTTTTTTTTTTTGTAAACTTATTGCAACTCAGCTGAATATGTTGGTCCTCTATAACATGTATAAACAGACTGCTAGCAGGTTTTCCCCTACATATAGTGCATTGCACTTGAGTGAGAAAATAATTTAGGTGTTTTTAATGTTATGAGAGATCACATATAGCTTATACTACATCTGATACAAATATACAATACATGAAGATATTTTTAAATGTTTCTGTCCTTTTGAGTTACATTTGAATACAAAATCTGGCTCCAGATATTACCTTGGAGGGAAAAATAAATCCTCACTTAGAGTTGGGACACATTATCCTTGAACTAAGTTTTTCAGCCAAGTAATGATTCTTATGTTTCTTTTTTAGATCATATTACTCATCAAGTTATTTATGATCTGGGTAAGATGCTAAAACAGTTTAGGCATATCAGAGAAACATCCGTTGTGAATTGCTGGTCCTACTTAAAATGGCAAGCATTGTTTGACCTTTTTCATTTTTAGAAATAACTTTAGATGGTTAACTTATTTTTTTTGAAATCTTTGTTTAGGTGGTTAACTTATTTTTCGAAATCTTTGATAAATTAGAGAACTTAATATATGTTTTGGTGTGGTAATGCCAGGAGAGAAACTAACTTGAAAGTTTCATCTCCAGGAGTAAGTACAGCAATGAGGATGATACAATATCATCCCCAAGGGGCATGTGAAGAGAGAAGGATAACCATACAAACAACATAAATCCCAGTTATCTTTAATAAATTTTATAATTAAAATTATAGCTCTTGATATGTCTCAATAAGGCTAGACAATAAGCATCTGGATAATAGGAGTTACACATAATATTTTTTTCTCCCTTCTTGATCAGTTCCCATTAAGTGGGGTGGTCTGAAAAAATATTAAATGCTAATAAAATTCTTCCTGCTTTGTATTAGCATCTTACACGTATAGTGGGAAATGTCATAATCAGAAGTGCAGGCTTCCACAGAGACAGCTAGATGTTCATTTCCTTCTCTTTTGATATGTGGTCTCCAGAAGATAACAGTAAACAGTACAGATCAAACATCTTTGGACATAGAATTGCCTCTCACTCAGCTGTGGAGAGTAGAAAAGGGTAAAGTGTTTGTGTGTGTGTGTGTGTATGTGTGTGTGTGTGTGTGTGTGTAAATAGGTGGGTGAGATTGATAGTGGAAGGACACACAGCACAAAATCTCATGAATTGATACATTCTCTCTCTTCTGTAGAATTAAGATGAACTTAGCTCAAGCTTTTACAAAACTTGGTTTATAAATGATGGCTACTTATCTGAAAATTAAATATTGGACAGATAATTACCCATTGCATTATTACACACTTTTAGCAACTTCACAGACATATCTGTGTATGTGTGGGAGGTATTGAACAATTTATCTTGTTTTATCCAGTCAGCAAATGATTAGAACCTCCAAATAAAGAGTGGTTACTCTAAGGCTAAAACAGAAAACCTTTTAAAAGGAAAAAAAAAAAAACTATATTGTTCCTTTATTCTTAGCCTCAGAGTAGTACAAATTATTTTACATTGAAAGTGATAAAACTTACCCTTGTTAACATAAAAGAATCAGTAAAGAGGGCACCAATATTTAAAATAAATCATGCCAATTCAGCCTATTATTTTGCTTTTACTTTGGATTGATTCAGAGTATTTACTTATTTATTTTTTTAGAAGTGTTCTTTTTACAGCATGTTAATGAGATTGACAGAGGACATCATTATTGCCTTCAAGGAAATGACACTCCAGTGAGAGAGCTAAGAAAGGATTTTAAAACTATAATGCACAATATTTTTTAAAAACTGGACAGAGATAAAGAATATGTTTTCTGAAAATTTAGAGAACCTACCACTTCTACTAGAGACTTAGGAAAGGCCATTGGAGAAAGCGGTTTTGAGGACAGCTCTAGTTTATGTCAGATACATACATATCAAGCCTGGAGACAGGCATTCTAGATAGCAGTTACTGTGTGGAGATTTGGTTCAGTGGGTGAGGGTAACTTAGGTTGGAGGCACATTGCATAAAAGTTATTGAAGTTCAGGCTAAGCAAATTAGAGTTACAAACATTTAATATATTTAATGACATAATAAATAAAATTTAGTTGCCATAGATATACTCCAAGTCATTTTCCCTGCAGCTAGAGGGATCTTAGGAAACAAAGACCTGATCATGTAACTTTTGCTTACTTTTTCCATATGATTTTTGGCAAAAAGTTCCAAAAATCTTAATATGCTTACAAGGTCCTTTGGGACCTGTGTGTTACTTCCCTTCATAGCTTCAGTCTCTTAAACTTCCAATCTGATTTCTGTCCTTCTGCCAGAGTGAGGCTCTTGCTAGTGCTGGCAATATGTGTATCTTGCTGTTTCCCACATCTTTATATACCCTTTTTTATTTTCATTTAAAAAATATTTTGTTTTATTACAGTTGTCCCAATTATCACCCATTGTTTTCCCTCGCCCCATCCGCCCCCCATTCTCAGTCAATCCCCACCCTGTTGTCCATGACCATGGGTCCTTTATACTTATTCCTTGACTAGAACTTTCCCTTTCTTTTCCCTGTTATCACCTCCCCCCTCCTCTCTGGTCGCTGTCAGTCTGTTCCTTATTTCCATGTCACTGATTCTATTTTGCTCATTTGTTTGTTTTGTTCATTAGGTTCCTGTATTAGGTGAGATTATATGATATTTGTCTTTCACCATCTGGATTATTTCACTTAGCATAATACTCTCCGGTTCCATCCATGCTGTCTCAAAGGGTAGGAATTCCTTCTTTCTGTCTGCTGTGTAGTATTCTATTCTGTAAGTGTACCAGTTTTTTTATCCACTCATCCACTGATGGGCACTTAGGCTGTTTCTAGCACTTGGTTGTTGTAAATAATGATGCTATGAACATTGGGGTGCATAGGTTCTTTTGAATTGGTTTCTCAGGATTCTTAGGGTATAATCCCAGCAGTGGATTCACTGGATCAAAAGACAGTTCCATTTTTAGTTTTTCGTGGAAATTCCATACTGTTTTCCATAGTGGCTGCACCAGTCTGCATTCCCAACAACAGTGCACTAGGGTTCCCTTTTCTCCACATCCTCACCAACACTTGTTTGTTGATGTGTTATTGATGGCCATTCTGACTGGAGTGAGATAGTATCTACCTTTTATTTCTGCTTGCAATATTCTTCCCACTAAACTTTGGCTAAGTTGTTCTTACTTATACTTCAAATCTTAGCTAAAAATCTCACTTTCTTGATACTTCTAAGTCCGATACAAACCCTGTCATCTACTCTCTTAGCAGATGTCCTTCATAACAATTAACACTTTGTAATAATTAAATGATTCTATGAATAACAATTAATATTTGCTGAGCAATCATTATGTGCCAGACACTATACTAACTGCTTAATGAATGTTGTTTGAGCAAATGTATAAATGAAAGATAAATTAATCAATGGAGTTAGCCAAGAAATATAAAAGAAAAACTCATATTTAATCAAGTTTTAAGTCACACTTCCTTTTAATTTCCAAATTAAAATAGTATCTGTCCTTAGGCTTGCTGGAAGTTCTGGCTTGTCCTTGAAATAAATGGGATCTTTAGGAAATCTAAAATGTTCCATAAATTATTTCTAGGTTTAAGATCATACCATAATACATTTGGGTAATAATAGTTATGATTTATTGAGCAATTGCCATGTTTCAGAGACTGTTTACATATATTTTATATATGTAAATATATTAAATATCTATGTATCCCTATGTATCTGTGTGTGTATGTATACTAATATAATCCTCACAACTCCACAATGAGGCTGATTTTGAGTCACAATATGTTACAAAGCAGAAACTCAGACCTGGTAAGTTAAATAATGTCTCTAAGTTCTCCATATGATGGAATTTAAAATTGGTAACTGGAGAGGATGGCCTTTACATTCCCTAGCCAAAATTCTCTCCATGGTGGTTTCCTACTCAGCATCTTTCTCGGAGCTTCCACCCTCTGTTCAATTGCTACCATATTTGGGGGACTATTTTGCCTCCTCCCAATAACAGTGCTCTTAGGTAATATGTCTCCTGTTAATAAGGTTGCCAGAAAAAATATACAAGGTGTCCAGTTAAACTTGAATTTCAGATAAACAAATAATTATGGAATATAAATATGTCCCAAATATCACAGAGAAGATACACTAAAAATGTGTTTGGTTTTTATATAAAATTTTAATTAAACTGTGCATCCTGTAGTTTTATTTGAAATCCAGTCTCACAAATTCCTAAAATTTAGAGTGAAGGAAACAGTTTCCTTTTCTTCTGTCACAGGCCTGGCTCTCAAGTCTACATTTGCTATACTATTGAACTGCGGGTAACTATTTTTGTCTTGTTTCTGTTTTACTAACTGGATCTTCTATCTCCTTTTACATAGCACAGTGCATTTTTCTTTTAATCTCAGCTTATTTTAGTACCACACATACATGCCTCCTCATCTCTTCCATGCTTATGCCCTCCGCTTTCTTTCCTCAGCCCATTTCACCCCCCCACCTCTCAACAAGTTATAGTGTATGAGGATCAAAAGAAATCTGGCCAATTTTTCAGTTCAGTTGGGTTCCCCATTTAGAGAGCAGCTTCTTAATTTCCATTACTTTTTGCCTTATCTCATTTCTGAACATATGGCTCTTTAAATAGTTAATATGCAGTAAATAATTGATTTTCAAGTTTTGTATATTTGCTCAAAATATTTTTCTGTGGGGATATGTTTAGGCAGCACATTTCTCTCATAGAATGATTTAGCAGGTCACTCAGTGTGGCAATTATGTGGAACTTTCTGAAAGAGAAAGTTCAAGCAAGCCACATCTTATGTTCTAGGGTCTGGTGAATCCTAAAGGGTCAAGAACATGTACTTTGCATGTGTATACAGACCATCAGAAATAGAAGGGTCCCCAGAGTTGTCCTAATGCCACACCTTAATAAATTCAGACAAAACATGACTATTATAAAGGAAAAGTGACTGTACTGAAGTTAGAGAGAATGTTTGATTAATATACAGTCATGAAGTTTTGTCATAGGAAAAACTGCAGTGGTAAAATCACCGTTTGAATATAAGCTCTAACACTTAATAGTTGTGTGATACTTGAGACATCATCTATCCTACTGGCACCTTAACTTGTTTCTGAAACAAAGATAACATTGAGCCACCTACATCACAGAATTGTTTGAAAAATCAAGTGAAATAATGTAGATGACAGCCTTCTGCCAAATGTGAAGTACTAAATGAATGCAAGGAAGTATAATTTGTAACCATTGCTACTGCAGCGAGGATTAGAGCTGGTAAATTTGAGGAGAATGTTTTCCTCTAGATTAATGCAGAGTCAGTGACCCAGCCCTTTGTTGAAGCCCTTTCTTACAGATACGGGTTCTCTTAAATAAATATTTAACACAAGCTGCTCTGATCATCACTAGTCATTAAAGAGATTAAAGGTTGTTTCTTTCTTTCCTAATAATAATGTATTAGCCTCAGTGGTATGACCAAAATTCCAGTCTCAGTAATTGTCTTACTCCTTACTATTCTTTAATGAGGTTCAAAAGGTTAATTAGTTGTTTGCGAAGTACTCAAGCACTTAATGTAGGTAATCTAGCAAGACAATATCTAAATGTAAACTTTTGGTGAATGACTAGATAGACAAGTGATACAAAGAGTTAAGAAACTGACATTTTCTATTAATATTCTAAAATTAATTAATACAAGATTATTTTAAAATAAAAACAAACATAAAGATACATTTATTATAAAGAATGATAGAGCAAGCAAATACTGAGAAGGAATTTTTATGTAGGCTTAAGACTCTAAATACAAAAAAATAAATACTTTAAAGAAATAATAAAATATATCACATTTTTCTTGGAATTGAAATAAATGTATAGTTAGGTAAGACAGTTATTTGTATTGATTTAAAATGCAAACCATATTAAGACCTTGATATATTCCCAAAGGAAATATGTGTTCTATTTGTATAACTATATATAGTCATAATCTACTGGAATGTATTTCTTACAGATACTAACTTGACTCATTTAGCAAGAATAATTTGTATTATACATGCTTGTAATTATATTCTTATATGAATATACATTGAGAAGTGGTATATGTTTCTTCTTCTTTTGTTTCTTTGTGTGTGTTTGGTTTTAGGCCATTTTTCAGACACATTTGGAAAAGGCACAAGTTCAGGAATGCACTAACAGAAATTATATAAGATTAGGTGACTGGTATGTGAATTTTTCAGCATATTTTAGTGGTTTTCTACAAGGACAGAAATACTTGACTGTAACATAACTTGAAAATTAGAAATTGTCTTTGCATCACACACACATGTGCATGCACACATACACATGCATATATACATACTTATATACATTCATATTGGGTATGTGTAATTTGTTTTTTTAATTTATGGTAATGAATATTGTTATTGTTTTATAATTTTCTTGCCTTTTATTCATGTTTTCTGTCAATGATGACTGTGTAATTTTATTTGATGTGAGAAAGAAAGATAGCTAATTAAATGAGACAGAAATTAAAGCCCTTCCTATGGGTTTACATAGAAGATTTAGGCAAATTTCACAAAAATAAAATTTATAACAAACTAAGGACAGAAAAACAGAAAACTGGAAAATAAAAATATGCTGACTACAGGTTCAGTTGTTTCCTGATAATCATGTAGAAAAGGAGATACTGTTGGATTCAAAAGATCCTGGTAGAGGGAAGAAGAAATATTAACATTCCTCTAGAATTCTGCATGGCTGTCAGGAAACAATTGAACTTGTGGTCAGCATATTTTTATTTGTAGAAATAAAAATTTTCCTAACACTTAATTAAAAAACAAACAGCTTACACAGTGTTTGATATAAGGGACATGGGGGGATATAAAATAGTTATCCTCAACAATGATGATATAGCAGGGGGAAGCAGAGTTAAATCCACATAATTGTAACTCCAAACTTCCATTAGTTAACACAGAGGGAATAAAAACACTCGTGGGTCTGACAAAGAACTGGCTAAATAATGCAACTTTCTGATGATCTCATGTGTTTCCAGTACAGAACTTGAAGTATCAAGTGCAGTAGACATGAAATGCATGGTCCTTAAAATAATTCTCTTCAGACTTTATTCTATCTTAAAATTAAAATTATATGGCATTCCTTTTTAAAAATAATTTATTTGTTTGTTTATTTATTTATTTTTAGAGAGGGGGAAAAGAGAAAGACAGGAAGAGAAACCTCACTGTGTGGTTGCCTCTCACTCACACCCCCAACTGGGGACCTGACGTGCAACCTAGTCATATGCCCTGACTGAGAATCAAATAAGCAACATTTGTTTCACAGGCCGACACTCAACCCACTGATATATGGCATTCTTAAGAAAATCATGCACACTCTAGGCAAAATATATAATATATATGGAACCACCTCATAGCCATTAAAAGCTCCTAAATGAGGCATGTCTCTCTTTATCTAGTTAAATCACTTTCCAAAAAAAAAAAACAAAAAAATAAACAAACAAACAAACAAAAAACTGCACAAGCTGGCATTTTCCCAGTACCCAAAGGAATAATCAACCCACTTAGAACAGGTGTCCATTAAGCGAGTGGCTCACAGCCAAACTTCTTGAAAGGGTTGTCAATTTTTAGTGTCTTTCCTTTCTTTTTTTTTAAACATATTTTATTGATTATGCTGTTACAGTTGTCCCAATTGCTTTTCCCTCTGTTCCCCTCCACCCTATGACCCCCTCTCCCTCCAGTTGTCCTCTTCTTAGTCCATGCCCATTGGTTGTGCATATACTTCTTCTCAACATCTTCCTGTCTACTCCATTCCCTCCTACTATGCTTCTTAATTCCTGCATCACCTCCCTCCCTTTTCCCCCTTCCCCCTCCCCGCTGACCTCCCCCCAATATGTTCCTCATACCTATAATTATTTTTCCCCTCTCGTTGCCTACTTAGTTTGCCTTTGTTTGATTCCCTAGCTTCTGTAGTTGGTTGTTGTGATACAGTTTTCATTTTGATGTTCATAGTTTTGATCCTCCTTCTAAACCAGTCCCTTTAACATCTCATATAACAGTGGTTTGGATCTAATGAACTCCTTCAGTTTTACTTTGTCCTGGAAGCATTTTCTCTGCCCTTCTATTCTGAATGACAGCTTTGCTGGATAGAGTAATCATGGCCCTAAATTTTTTATTTTCATTACTTTGAATATTTCTATCCAGTCCCTTCTTGCCTGCAGAGTCTCCTTTGAGAAATCAGCTGATAGTCTAATTGGGACCCCTCTGTATATAATTCTTTTCTTCTCTCTTGCTGCTTTTAAGATTCTCTCTTTATCTTTAATTTTTGACATTTTGATTATAATGTGTCTTGGTGTAGTTGTCCCTGGATCCAGTTTATCTGGAACTCTCTCTGCTTCCTGGACCTATAAGTCTATTTCCTTCCTCAAGTTAGGGAAGTTCTGCTTCATTATTTTTTCACATAATTTTTCAATTTCTATTTCTTCTTCTTCACCCTCTGGCAATTCTACAATTCGAATGTTTGTGCGCTTATAGCTGTCCCAGAGGTTTCTGAGCCTCTCCTTATATTCCTCGCTTTTTATTTCCTCTTTTTGCACTTTTTGACTGTTTGTTCCTTCCCTATGTTCCGATTTGTTGATTTGATCCCTGGTTTTCCTTTCCTCAACACTTTTATGTACTTTTGTTCATTTCAGCAGGTGTAGCCTTCATTCAGTCCCTGTCTTGATTAAGTCCTGCTGTTAGTTCTGTAAGCTGCCTTATGACTATAGCTCTGAACTGAGCCTCAGAAAAAATTTCTATTTTTTCATCGGTTAATTCCCGTATTTGCTTTGGTTAGCTACATGATTGTTGTTTCAATAATTATTTCTGCAATTCTGACTGCTTTCGTTTATCTTTCCTTCTTGGGCAGGGCACTGTCACACCTCCTGGGCTATATTGGGTGGAGCCCCGTGTACTCATCACAACCTGGCAACCCTTCTCACCACACTGTGCCACTTTGTGTGGGGGTGGGGTCCTAGATGGATTCCTGCCGTTACTTTCTGCTGAGAGACCAGGAGCCTCCTCCTCCATTCCCACACCCTCTGGGCCTCACAGTCCGAGACAATGGGGGTCTGCCTTCCCTGGCACTGTAATCGTGAGCTGATGGGTCTGGTCTCCAGCCAGGGTTGGTTCCCAGGTGCTTCTCTTCTTCCCTTAAATATGGGTGTCTGTGATTACCATGTCCCAGCACTCATTGCTGCAGCTGCCGCCACCAGCACAGCTTGATCTTTCCACTGCGGCTTCGCCCCTCCTACCCATCCAGACAAGCACCACTTGTTTATAACTTCATACATTGGACTTCCATGTAGCTTTATTTTCTGGAACTTCTGGTTGTTTCTGGTTTTGCAATAGTTGTATTCTTTCCTAGTTGTGGAGAGAGATGGAGCGTTTTCTTCTAGGCCTCCAACTTGGCCGGAAGTCCGTCTTCCCTTTCTCATCTCTCATTCCTCTCCACCACTCACTTCTTTTCTCAATGCATATTGACTCAATTCCCCATTGCTCCATCAGAACTGTTCTGCATAAGAACACTGTTTATCTCTCTTTTGCTAAATTCAGTGCATACTCTTTCAGTTTTACAATCTTTTCTTCACTCATTCATTCAACAAATATCTGTTGATTGGCAGGCACTCTTTAGATAGAAGGACAGATATCAATTAAATCATATAATTTCAGTAATAATAAGTTAAACGAAGAAAAATATAAGGTACTATGGAAGCTTATAACAAAAGGCTTCAGTAAATCATAGTGAATTACTTAACCTTTCAGCAACATTTGACCTCTAAGACACTATACTTCCCTGGCTTTCCTCCTTCATTACAATGACTGCTCTTTCTGTTTGACCTTTAAATGTTTACTAAGGACAGTCATAGTTTACACAGGACAGTTCTGGTTTATTCTTGCTATCCTGACATAATTATTGATAGTGTCCCCTTTAACTCTCTAAACAGTCTGGGTTTGGATGATAAATGATATGGTCACCCTTTTTTGAGGTGACCTCATTCTGTGTTGAAGCATTAAATAACACATATATATGCTGATGACTCCCATTTTTTTCTGTAACTTGGCTTTTTTTTTTTTCTGAGCTACTGACCTGTAGGTTGAACTGCCTCTTCAGTAACTCCAATTTAATCTCTCCCTAAGATCTCAAGATCAGCATGGCCAAAACTGAATTTAATGTGCTGGCCTCACCATCAATCTAGTTGTGGAAAGCATAAACCTGGGCCTGAACCTTGACTCTTTCCTCTCTCACAGATCTTTATTGTCAAACAACCACCAAAAACTTCATACCACATTCTAAATATGCCTTAAGTCATACTGCCCAAATCTAACCAACCAAAGTTTCTCACCAGAATTGCTGCAACTGTCTCTTAATTGTGCTCCCAAGATTCATTTCCCAAAACACATCAGCTCTCTTGCAAACAGCAGTCAGAGCGATCTTTCTAAATCTCATTAAATCACTATGTTGTCAAAAACTCTTTAGTGACCTTTCATTGAATTCAAGGTAAAAAACAAGATCTTCATCACATCCCTACTTTTATGTTTAGTCTCATTTTGTGTCATTTCCACCTTTGTTTACTACACTCCAGACTCACCACATTGCACTTTTTTTTTTTTCTGTCTAGGACTCTCTGCCTGCATTCCAATGTAAATAAGCCCTTCTCCAGACATGTCATATTTCCTCTTTATCGTTCATACCTATTAATTTTTCATATTAATTATCACCAATAATTAAATAATTATGTCTTTAAGTTATTAGGGACTTATTTCTTTTAAAGTCTGTCTTCTTTTTCAGACTATAAAAGATGAAGACATTAATTTTTGTCTCAATCATTTAAAGCTTTTATCCCCAGCACTGAGCACAGAGCCTAGCACATTGCAGATCCACAATAAGTATTTCCCTACTACAAGAAATAAAGGAAGGAAGGGTTGGTGATTAGTCATAAAATAGTGTCTTTAAATGCTTCCTCATGACCTGAGAAGAACTTGATCCCCGATCCTTTGCACCATAATCAGAATGTACTCTATGTTGAAAGATTAAAGATTGAAGAACTTAGAGGAGGGCTCTCTGCCCATCAGTGATACTTTTTTTCTGCACGTTACATGAGTAAGAGATTCTTATTGTGTTAAGTCACTGTGATTTTTTCCTCTCCCCTTCAGTAGCTCAAGTTAACTTAAACACCCCTTGCTTAAAACCTCAAGAAAATCTTGGTTTCAATTGGACAAATGAGATTATCAGTGATCATAAAGCCATATCAATTATTTCCATAGATCTGAATTATGTTGAATTGACTATGATGATGAGAGTAGTTAGAAAAACAACAGCAACCAAAGACGTACATTGATAGCATGAAGGATATATCATAATGCTTTTGTAAATAGTACTATATCTTGAGAGTTTGCAGGCAAAGGGTATTAATATCTTTTTCCTTGCTGAGCTGGGGCCCTGTTAACTGGAGAGTAACTTTTACACTCAGTCAGTTTGTATCTCAACAAATTGAGGTTATTTGTTTGTAATTAGTATAGGAAAAAGGGGTTGGATGGGGGAAAGTGCCAGAAGAAATATGAGGAGGATACACAGGTCAGTAAAGCATTTAGTCAATGCCTAGACCCATGGATTAATTGCTTTAACCTCCTAGTGTTAGGAGAACTGGATGTTTATGGCATATATTTTCATGATAAAATTGCTGATGATTTGGGCAAGAGCTGATGGAAAGTGTAGTTACAAATTTGAAAAGAAACTGAGAAACTATGTACAAGTAAAGCTGTTTCAGGTTCCAGGTAACAAATTATAACAGTATTTTTCACCTCTGCATGTAATTTATTATTTTTTAATCTTAAGGAAGAATTTAAAATATTGTATTGTTTATGCTATTATAGTTGTCTTGCTTTTCCTCCTTTCATGGAATTTATATATGCTTTGGCACCCTGAGGACTGAAAACATCAGCACACAGCATACTTAATACAATCATTGATTTTTTACCACAATTGGTCATGGTCTATGTAGGATTTCTCCAAGTATACCCATATGCAGCAGGTGTGGACAAATGGGACTCTGAGCAAGAGAGAAATAACCAGGTATATTTCATAGCCACCTGATGGTTAAAGATAACAGACTTGTTTGTACATACATATGAGGCAGTCATTTAGGGATTCGTAGAGATGGGCTATAGTAGTTTATATAGCAGTTTAATCAATGGTTTCCATATTTTGGTCTGTGAAAGTGTGTCCTTACTTAATAGTGAATAATGGTAAAATTCAAGATAATTGAATTATCCTACCACCACTGCTATGAAATTAAATAAAGTATAATTTTTTTAATTGAGCAGCTCATGCAATTCCTTAATTAGAACTACCACTTATGTAAAAGTGAATGACAAACACTATATTTAGTGAAATATGTTGGGGAAATTGGGTACTTAAGTATTTCTATGGCAATTCTATAAATGAGTTAAGTAACATAGCAAACCATTCAGTGGCTTTCATGAGGCCACTCAGATAGGATTAAAAATGAGTTTCTGTTTTGTTTATAACACACTTTACACTGGAGCTCCCTGGTCATGTAGTTAAAAGGTAATTCATTTTCCTCTAAACTCACATAATGATATCTCACATTTTTAGCTGTGCATTTTCACTCTCAAACTGTGCACTTATAATTTTATTAATATTGTTAGTATAAAGGGTTTATTCTTCCTGCTAAAATTTGAATCCTTGAAGACAGAGACAGTATCAGATTACTTTCTGCATGTTTACTGTTAATACCACCTGGCTCCTATAGAGGTTCAGTAGATCCTTGCTGAGTGAATATTTGATTTTTTATCCAAGAAATTAGATATTTGAAATAGTAGCCTGTTTCCAAATTCTCTATCAGAGCATGATAAAGCTTGAATGGGTTTAATATGAAAGCATACTGAGATACTGACAACATAGGTCAGTAAATGAGAACAAGAATCCAGATGTACCAAGTGGGGGCCCAATGAGAGAAGCTAACCAGTCTCTAGTGCTACATGGGTAGAGTGGGACAGATAGTCATCAATATAATAACTGGCACCCAAGATTGCATAGTGACTTTAACCCAAACAAATGCTGATATTCGAGCAAATGTTAGCTGGTCAAACAACCAGAGTAGAGTTGTATTCTGTTGTGTGCCATTGATTTTAGGTAATCCATCTGGTATAGAATAAGACCCAAGCCACTGATTACAGTTACAGAGCACAGAGGCTAGCCCTGGCATTGCAAATTGACTTCATTTGATGTTTTAACTAAAATTGATTACTAAGCCAGAGAAGGAAAACTCTGACTCCAAAAAACCTCCGCTGCCTTGCGGCATACCTCTTCAGGGGAAAGGCTAAGGGAGTAAACCCCGACAGAAAATCCGGAGCCGGAGTCCCTAAGGCGGTTTGACGTTGTAGTCAACACCGGCAACTCCTGCGGCGCACCTGAACCCAAGCTGTATCGACTCCGTCTTTCCCTTGGACCCTTCAGCTGCGAAGAGAGGGGGGGTCTGCTGCATGGGCAACAGCAGACCCTCCATATTACCCTGCCCAGGCTCTGTAGCTTCAGCATCATCACAAGATGTCGATTCAACACGGGAGGAGACAGATACCATGTCACTCCCGAGTCGGACTGCACAGCCATTCTCGGCGGTGCAGATAGACTCTTAAGAAGCTACACCATCGTCTCTCGAGACGGACGGCTGCCGACGATACGATTACTAAGCAATACGCCCAGCTCCAATTTGAAAAACAAATAAATAAAAACAGATTTAGACTCAAAGAAAAGAAAAGCCTAGTGCTGATTATTAAAGTCTGCCATAGGTATAAACAATGAGAAATAAGCATGGACAACATTCAAACAATATTGACAGGTACAGAGTTAAAAGAGAGAAAGCTGCTTCTCAGTTAATATGTCAGAGTCAAAATTAGGGATGCTAAAGTTAATTTTAAAAGACCTTGATTTTGAAGTTTGTACTCCAGTTATCCTGACTGCCATGGCCAACATATTTCTATGAACTGGAAGGGACTTGGCCAATATGTTAGAGTAATCATTTCCAGAAGCTCAGTGGAACTGAGGAATGTGGAGACAGACAAATAAGATCTCTGAAGTTTAGTTAGATATTAATGACCTTAATGGCATGTCTAAATTGTTTAAATAAATGAAATCCCCACTTGCTTTTTCCTGGAAAGCTCAAAGAGTGGCTTCTTGGAACAACCTGGTATCTTGTCAGGGTTTGGGATTGTCTAGAAGATACTGTTTTTTCATTTCTCTCCAGCATCCCTTAGTTATTGCCCCAAGCGATGGAATCTCAGTGTCACATGACTCTTAAACTAAATACAAGCTGCTTGAATAGGCTGTGAGTTATCATGAATTTCTGTGCATAATCCTTGGATCACTCCAAACAGGTTTGAAACACTTGAGGCAAAATAATTATTCAAAAACGTAATGGTAGAGGACTTCCAGCCAAGATAAAGGCCTAGACTGACACTCTCCATCTCCCTCCACAACTAAGAAGGACTACAACTACCGCAAAACCAGAAATAACCAGGAGTTCCAGAAAATAAAGCTACATGGAAGTCCAATGTGTGAAGTTATAAACAAGTGGTGCTCGTCTGGATGGGTAGGAGGAGTGAAGCCAGGGCAGAGAGGTCAAGCTGTGCCAGCAGTGGCAGCAGTAGCGATGGTGGCGGGACTGCAGTAAACACAGACACCCGTATTGAAGGAGAGGCAAGATGCACCTGGAGAGCACCCTCGATTGCAGACCAGACCTGTCAGCTCGTGATTCCAAAGCCGGAGAAGGCAGACCCCCATTGCCTCAGACTGTGAGGCCCAGAGGGTGTGGGGGCAGAGGAGGAGGCTTCTGGTCTCTCAGCAGAGAGTGGATGGCAGGAAGCCATCTTGGACCCCCGCCCCCACACGAAGTGCCACAGTGTGGTGAGAAGGGTCACCCGGGTCACAGGGCTCCGCCCACTAAAGCATAGGAGGTGTGACAGCTCTGACCAAGAAGGAAAGGTAAAATGAAAACTGTCAGAATGGGAGGGATAATGATAGAGATCCCAATCATGCAGCTTACCAGAAAGCAAATCCACAAATTAATGAAAGAACAGATAGATAATATTTCTGAGGCTCGGTTCAGAGCTATAGTTATAAGGACAGCTTACAGAAATAACAGTGGGGCTTAATCAATACGGGGAAGGAATGAAGGCTAGTCCTGCTGAAATGAACAAAAACACATACAAAACAAGTGGTGAGGAAAGGAAAACCAGGGATCAAATCAACAAATCGGAACATAGGGAAGAAACAAACAGTCAACCAATGCAGAAAGAGGAAACAAAAAGTAAGGAAAGTGAGGAGAAACTCAGAAACCTCTGGGACAACTATAAGAGAGTGAACATCTGAATTATAAGGTTGCCAGAAGGTGAGGAAGAAGAACTAGAAATTGAAAAATTATGTGAAAAAATAATGAAGCAAAACTTCCTTAACTTGGGGAAGGAAATAGACTTACAGGTCTAGGAAGGATAGAGAGTTCCAAAAAAACAGGACCCAGGGAGAACTACACCAAGACACATTATAATCAAAATGTCAAAAATTAAAGATAAAGAGAGAATCTTAAAAGCAGCAAGAGAGAAGAGAATTACGTACAAAGGGTCCCAATTAGACTATCAGCTGATTTCTCAAAGGAGACTCTGCAGGCAAGAAGGGACTGGATAGAAATATTCAAAGTAATGAAAATCAAAAACTTAGGGCCACGATTACTCTATCCAGCAAAGCTGTCATTCAGAATAGAAGGGCAGAGAAAGTGCTTCCAGGACAAAGTAAAACCGAAGGAGTTCATTAGATCCAAACCACTGTTATATAAGATGTTAAAGGGACTTGTTTAGAAGGAGGAGGATCAAAACTATGAACATTAAAATGAAAACTGTATCACAACAACCAACAACAGAAACTAGGGAATCAAAACAAAGGCAAACTAAGTAGACAATGAGAGTGGAAAAATAATTATAGGTATGGGGAACATATAGGGGGGAGGTCAGTGGGGAGGGGGAAGGGTGAAAAAGGAGGAAGATGATACAGAAATTAAGAAGCATAGTAGGAGGGAATGGAGTACACAGGAAGATGTTGAGAAGAACTATATGCACAACCAATGAGCATGGACTAAGGGGGGGGCAGCTGGAGGGAGGGGGGGTCACAGAGTGGCGGGAAACAGAGGGAAAAGAAATTGGGACAACTGTAACAGCATAATCAATAAAGCATATTACAAAAAAAAAAGTAATGGTAAAAGCCACCTTGTGTTGTTTTCTTCCAAAATATAGCTGCAACAAGAACAACTCTGGTTTGCATTGGCAATCTTTATAAGTAGAGGCATCTTTAAAAAATTATTTTGCTACACTGCATTTAAATACACTACAGGTAACTTAGTAAATTTTGGCATAGCCCGAGTCAGTAATATAAAATAGAGAGCAACAGATATCTTGGCAAACTAAATTCTCTGTCACTAAGCATTCAAGAACAACAACCAAGAACATATAAGACATTCAATGTGTTGTTCCTAAGCTACAACAGAAATGAGACACAGAGATTCTATGGCTGTTGTCATTAGATCCAATATTATTTAATTGTCTCAAGACATAGTATATGTATTGTTTTTTCCATTTTATAAGTGAAGGATCTGAGGCTGAAATAGTTATGCAGTGTGCACGAAATCAATCTGTAAACAAGGATTTAAATGAAGGTATTTGTCTCTTATGACCTTGATTTCCTTGTTCTCTCAGACTTGTCCCTGCCACGGAGTCAAACGTTGGCAGCATAGAGCCTAGAATTTAGAGAAGGTTGGGTTTGTCTAGTGGGAGATAATTCTGGAAAGTAGCTTTAATTTCAACCTGTAATTGAAGAGTTACTAAACACTGAAGTGGATTTTGATAAGTAATCAGGTGTTTGCTGGTGGTGGTATTAGAGAGAAGGAAAGAGTAAGAGTGATTTAATCACCATGCTAAAAATCTCAGGAGGCAGACACCAAATGGAAAAAGGAAAGTAAGATGGTATAATGGAATGGTTGTATTGAAGTAGCAATTATTTGATGTAGAATCTTTGCAACTAAAAATAGACAAGAACAGACATATGGTAAATAGAATGTAAAAGAGCAGCTTATGGAATGTATGAGAACCATCTAAAGCAAAAGTGAAGAAAAAACAAAATGACTTGGAGTCTTTATTCTATGTGCTGAAGCAAAGAATTGAAATTTTAAACTAAATAAGGTGGCTGGAGAGCTCCAGTTAGAGTTACTATGAAGATATCCAGATAACAATATAAAACAGAGAATTACCAAGCATGAGAGTGCTGGTATCACTGCTGAGCTCACTCCCCTACCTTTCCCTAATTTCTTATTGATGTGGTCAATGGAATATACAAAACATAAATAACTTCCATTAGCACTAAAAAAAAAAAAAAAAAAGCATGGACGTTATGTACATGTTAAAAACTTTAAGGAATCCCCACTAGAAATAATGAGGATCAGATCAAAATTATGGAAGCCAGAGAGGGCTACTCAGTACTATCTTTCCTGAGAAATAATAAGATAACTTTGGTACTAGTGGGAGATATTCGAATTTCACTGTAATATGTGTGGTTTCACAAAGTGAAAGATAACTGTGAGGAGTATCTGTGAGGCTCTGAAAGTACAACATATTTGAGTGCTTATTAACTTGTAATAATAAGAAATATTTGAACCATATTAGTATTATTGAATGCCCTATGATTTGACCAAAGCAAGCAAGCATTCCCAAAGGTGGCTGGGCCAGACAGAGATGGATCACTGCCAAGGGTTGATCAAGAGATTGCCTGAAAATTCTATAAAAAAGTCAAGTTGCCACTCCTGTATGAAGGACTTGGAAAGCAGTTTAGTTATCATTTCACTTAACAAATATTTGCTGTGAGCCTACCATATTTCAGGTACCATCCCAGGCACTAGCAATACCTCAATAAAGATGACAGGCACTGTCCCTGCTTTCATGGATTCTACTTCCATTGAGGGGGGCGGGATTCACAATAAACAAACAGAATACATCAAGTAGTGTAAGTCCTATAAAGGAAACTAAATCAGTGTAAGAACATTACAGTATACCAGGGTGAAGAATAATAAATTTCTATTTTATAGAGAATGAAAAGGAAGATTTCTCTGATATTCTCTCATGTGAGTAGAGAATATAATGAAATGAGGAAGGGAGTTATAAAAATCTCTGGAAGAGTTTATTTCCATCATAGGGAATAGTGAGAGAGAAAACAAGAGTAAGGAGAATGCCTGGTGTGTTTAAGGAATAGCAATGGAAACAGTGTAGCTGAAATAGTATAAAAAAGAAATAATGTTGTAGGGGATGAGCTTAGGGGTAGAGGGGCTCAGATTATATAAGGCCTTGATAGGTCATTATAAGGACTCCCTTTTCCTCGAAGTGAGATGGGGAAACAACTGGGGAAATATCAGCAGGAGAATAGTGTAATCAGACATTTCAAACTTCCTGAAATTATGCTTCCTGAAGAAATAACTTGAATACCTTACCAGAAAAATAGGGAAAAAAATAATTCAAGTGCTAACAATTGAAGAAATTGTTTTTGGAAGAAACTGTGTATTAAGCATGAAATCAAATTAAATATATGGAAATGAGTATAAATGTTTTTTTCTAAATATGGATATAAATATGATGATATTATATCTTTGAAATAAATGCTCTCTGTAGACAAAAATGATAATAACAGAACAAATAAAAGACTGGAAAAATGGAGAAAGGGCCCTGGCTGGTGTGACTCCATGGATTGAGCACCACCTCCAAGCCAAAGGGTCACTGGTTTCATTCCCAGTCAGGGCACATGCCTGGTTTCCAGGCCAGGTCCCCAGTTATTGGCATGCAAGAAGCAACCACACATTGATGTTTCTCTCCCTCTCTTTCTTCCCCCCCTTCCCCTTTCTCTAAAACTAAATAAATAAGATATTTTTTTTAAAAAATGGAGAAAAGGGTTAAGCAAAAGTGATTAACTGCCTTTCTACAATGGACATTAAAAACATTGCTTTTTGTTTTTTATTTTGTTCTTTGCTTTGTGTCAAGTTCAGTATGAATTTAAGAATGCTTTGAAATTATTTGATATAACCAGTTCTGGAATTAAAAGCAGAATGTCTGTCTGTTAAAACATTTAGGAAATAATAAGAAGCAAAAATAGTCTATAGGAAGTCTAAGTGGTAGTAAAACAATAAGAAACAATTAAAAACACAGAGAACTTTATAAGAAAGTGAAAGAAGTAAAATCCAACATAATATTAGTAATGATAAATATAAATTAAATTTCTTATTAAAAGAGAAATAGTTTCAGGTTTTCAGTTGTTTTGTCTTGTGATGAGCTACTTACAATAGATGTAGTGACAATGAAATTGCCATGTCAGGGTGACCATCGCCAGGATCCCTACCTCTGCACACATGTATTTTCATTTTCCTAGGTCACCCTTATCTAAGGATAATTTCTACTATGGAAGTGTTATGCCATCACATAGCTCAGACTGGCTGGGTGCCACCTTTATTAACTTCATGTATATATACGGGCCCCTGGTATTCAAGGGGTGCGGATGATATCAGCTCCCTAAGTCCTTGTCCACCACTGTAGGACAGGACTAAAGGTGAATGATTCTGGCTCCCATGGCTACGTCCTTGCCTGCCACCACAGGACAAGAGTGAAGGCAGATGATCCCATGGACCCTGTGACTCCCATGTTCTTGCTCGCTACCACGAGAATTGTAAGGGAAATCCTGAGATTAAACTGGTATGATTTCCCCCTTCAATGCTCCACTGTCATTTTTCAGTCTCTGTGAATCCAAAGCAAACTTAGCTGAAGTTGAGCTCCTAAGCTAATACAAAGATATAGAAAAGCCACACACACACACACACACACACACACACACACACACACACGACAGGAATATATCAAGCAATCAAAACAAGCAAAAATAAACATGAAAATCAAGCACAGTACTAACTGGAATAAAAATAATTTATATCAATAAAGTATATTATCTATAATAAAAAATGGACAATTATGGGGTTCTATGTGCTATAATAACATGAAAGTATACAAAATCCAGAACTGTAAATTGAATTTAAAAAGGAAGCATATGAAGAGAGGGAGGAAAGAAGAAAGGAAGAAAAGAATGAAAAAAGAAATAAGGGAAAAAATTACCAACACCAGTAAAGTGCAGTGGAGATTGTACATAACACTATCAGAAATGACAGATCATGAGAAAATAATGAATAAATAAGTATAGGTCATCAAAATGGTTACATAGATTGTTCATGACTTCAGTTCCTTAAGACCAACTAGCAACTATCCAAAAATGAAACACCTTTTGAAAACCTCAGAATGCAGGGATGAAACTGAAGCATGTCCCTGGACCATAAAGACTAGGAATGACTGCATTAGAAGGAAAAGAAGAGCAGATATACTCTGACCATAGCACCCCTCCCTCACACCCATACAATACAGTACCAAGAAAGCCCCTCTCTGTTTCTAGTTACTCCAAATGGAAAACGAGAGCCAAGGGTAAGCATCCAACTACCACAGCACTGTGGAACTCTTCACATGAGGCCCACTAGGGTTTCATCTCACTGGGATTACTGGGACAATTTATGGGGCTCAGTCATTGGGGATCATAAAGATGAAGAAAGGAGGCAGAACTTATAGAAACTGGCCTCAGATCTTGGCAGACCATGTTCCTAGAATTAAATATAACCAGTGCCCAAGAAGTTATCTCAGAAAAATGGCACTACCCATCTGCAAAGTTGAGTTGGTGGCCCCATCTGGCCAAGGATCTCAGATTGCAATCCTGCCTGATTTGGGTTCACAGCAAAAGGACTTTGATGGCCATTGTGACAATTCTATGGCCTGACGTGAGCAGGGAAGCAAATTGGAAGTCCTACTCAACTGCTGAGCATAGTTTATAGCACTGAACCAACTGGAATGCTTGGCCACAAATGCCTGGCAGCTATGGAGCTTATCCTACAAACCCACTTTTCAGGGAGCCAAACCTGAGGACCTGCCCAACTGTTGAGCATAGTGTTTGTCCTTGCATAATCAGGGAGCTTAAACAGTGGCCTTGAGCAACTTCAGAGTGAATCCGGAAGCCTCACCCAGGCAATGAGCTCAGGCAGCAACCTTGCACAACCACAGAGCATGGTATTCAGTTCCACTCAACTACAGAGGACAGATGGGTGCCCCACTGAAACAGAGAGCTTGGCCAGTGACTTGCCTATAGCATAAAATTCAGCCTGAAGCCCTTCCTAACATATACTATTTTCCACATACTAACAACAAGCCATCTAAAAAGGAATAAAGAACATTACCCCTTTACAATAGCATCAAAAACAATAAGATATTTAAGAATAAGTTTAACCGAGGAGGTGAAATATCTGTACACTCAAAACTATAAGACATTGAAGAAGGCACAGATAAATGGAAAGATATCCCATATTCATGTCTCAGATCATTAATATTATATATATAATATTTATATATTCAATGCACTCCCTATGAAAATTCCAATGGCATATTTTACAGAAATGGGAAATTTTTGTGGAACCACAAAGATTTCCACATAACCAAAACAAGTCTGAAAAAAAAGTACAAAGCTGAAAGTAATACACATCCTGATTTCAAACTATACTACAAAACTATAATAATCAAAACTATAAGGCACTGGCATTAAAACAAACATATATATATATGGAACAGAACTGAGAATCCAGAAATAAACACATGCATATAGAGGCAACTCATATTTGAAAAGGAAACTAAGAATTCTCAATGGGAAAATGATAGTGTCTCCAATAGACAGTGTAGGAAAAAATGGATATTCACATGCATAAGAATGAAATTAGACCCCTATCTTACACCATGCACAAAAAATCACAAAAAAATAAATTAATGACTAACTGTAAGACCTGAGTCCATAAGCCTACTAGAAAATAAAAAAAAAACAAAGGGTAAACTCTTAGATGATAGTCTCACAATGAATTTCTGGATTCTACATCAAGATCATAGACAACAAAAACAAAAATGAACAAGTGGAATTATTTTAAACTAAAGAGCTTCAGCACAGCAAAGAAAATCTTCTACACAATTAAAAGACAATTTATTTAATGGGAAAAATATTTGTAAACCACATATCCAATAAGAGGTTAATATTTTAAAAATGGGCAAAAAATATGAATAGATATTTTCCCAAAAAAGACATACAAATGGTCAACAGGTACTTGAAAAGGTGCTCAATACCACTTGTCATCAGGAAGTGCAAATAAAAATCACAATGAAAAACTACCCTCACACCTGTTAGGATGTCCTTTATGAATGAATGTCTTTCATCAAAAAGGCAAGAGATAAATGCTGGTGAGGATGTAGAGGAAACAAAATCCTTGTACACTGTTGGTGGTAAGGTAAACTGCTACAGCCACTATGGTAAACAATATGGAAGTTCCTCAGAAAATTAAAAATAGAAATACCACATGAACCCTGACTGGTGTGACTCAGTGGCCTGAGTGCTGGCCTGTGGACTGAAAGGTTGCTGGTTTGATTCCCAATCAAGGCACATGTCTGTGTTGCAGGCCAGGTCCCCAGTTGGGGGTATGAGAGAGGCAACTGGTTAATGTTTCTATAGTACATCATGTTTCTCTCCTTCTCTTTCTCCCTCCTTTCCCCTCTCTCTAAAATAAAAAAATTCAGTCTTTAAAGAAGAAATGTTTTTTGATACAGCAATCTTACTTCTGGGTATATTTTCAAAAGACATAAAAACCATTGCCTTGAAGAGAGATATCTGTATTCCCTGTTCATTGCAGTATTTTTCATAATAGCTTAGATGTGGAAACAATCTAAGTTTATCTAAAATAGGTAAAGAAAATGTAATTAGATAGATAGATGATAGATAGAATGAAATATTATTCAGCCTTACAAAAGACAAAAATTCTGCCATTTACAAAAAAATGAATGAAAATTGAGAGCATTAACTAAATGAAATAGAGCAGGCAAAGACAAATACTGAATGACATCATTTATATGTGAAATCTTTCTAAAAAGGTCAAACTCATAGAAAAGGAGAGCAGTAGAATGGTGGTTGCTAGGAACTGGAATTTCAGGGAAGAAGGGACCAGGGAATAGGAAGAGACTGCTAAAGGATACAAACTTTCAGCTATGAAATGAATGTGGTCTGAGGATCTAATATATAACATGATGACTATAGTTTATAATACTGTATTGTGCAGATGAAAATTGAAAAGAGAGTAAATATCATGTTTTTCCTCAGAAAAGGTAAATATGTGAGGAAATTGTTGTGTTCCTCTAGATCAATTAACTTGATGGTAGTAATTTTTTCACATTGCATACATATATCAAGTCATCACGTTGTAAACTTTGAACATATTGCAATTTTATTTTTCAATTATAACTCAATAAAGCTATAAAATTTTCATGTGAACTTTAAAACAAAACAGAATACCTTACAAAAATATCAATTAATAAACAAATAAAAGAAGACAATAAGAAATACCCCAAAGTTTTAGTTTGTATAATAATTAAGTGTGTAGTAAAAATATTAAGTATATAATAAAATTATTCAAAATCACAAGAAAAGAGTGAAATTTTTAACATGTTGTAAAACCAATTGGTTAACTAGACAAAGAACATTTATGAATTACCCACAGACATGGACAACAGTATGGGAATTGACTGTGGAAGCAAGGGGTTGGATGGGCAGAGATGGGCAAAGGGAGGAAAATTGAACAACTGTAACAGAAATATTAAAAGAATCATTTTATACATAAACGTATATAATACAATATTGATTTAATAAGTATACATCAACATAAATTCCAAATTTATTAAAACATATATAATAAATCAAACCATAAATAGAAAAACCTAAGTAAAGGAATAAGTTAATGGTTATATGATCTCAAGTTGGAAAAAACATTTCTAAGTATATAAGCAAAAACTGAAAATAGAGAAAATATTGATAATTTGACCTACATAAAACCAAAAATATCAACATGTATCTTATTTATTTTACTTAGTCTTAGAACTATTAATTATTATTAATTCTTAGTTGAACACATAATGCAGAACCAATTAAATGCCAATAATGAACTTGGAAAATGTTTAAAACATATTATTAAAAGTTTCTGATCTAATATAAAGGATTCTTATAACTCAATAAGAATACAGAAGCAGGACAATAGAAAAATGATTAGAAGACATAGCAGACAATTCAAAGGAGGAGAAAAATATAGCTTTGTTCACTGCAAAACACAAGTAGGAGGGGAGAAGAATCCACTAGTAGCTCGGCTGTTACAATGTGGTATTGGTTTCCTATATACCTAATCCTGTTTTCTTTCTTTCTATCTTTTTCTGTTTGAATTCCTCTAAGTATCTGATCTCCTAATGGAGCACTTGTCTTCTAGCACTGTTGTGTGGAGGTTTTTTGTTTTTTGGTCTTTTTTTGCATTATGTTTTTTTTTACATTTTATTACATAAAATTTAGTGTAGACAAGTAAGCTCAGTCTGCCAACTTCATATAATTCATTCTCCCTCAATCTCAATATTTTATGATGCTTTCAATCACACATGCTAGAGCTTTCAAATTTACTACAGGTCTGCTCATAATTCCTCCTAAAAGAAACTACCCAGTGTATAAGCTCCCAAGACAAAGCCATTGGTGGGCATCCATTTTACCCAGTTACCCATCATTTCTTGGGCATTGCTTTATCTTTAAACCACAGAAAAGACGCTTGACAAAATGGCTGCCAATCCATGGGCTAGGTGAGTAATTAAGGCACATCCCAGTATAAAAAGATAAAGTAAAGGTGGAGAATTTTTTTCTCTAGAATTTAAATTTAAACATAAAATTTAAAAGGAATAAAAAAGATAATTGAAGCAGTTACTGGTGGAAGTCACTCTTTAAATCACATTAGTAATGCTGAGACTGAGGAGGCTGGAACTGTCCTGTTGCACGTTGAAGTTGTGAATGAAGCTATTTAGTAGATACCAGAGCAGAGGACAAGCCCAGAGAGAAACAGGAAACTCATGAATGAGAGTTACAAATTCCTAGGAAGACTTCAGCCTTTGCCAGCTTTTGGATTCCTGCCGTGGTCCAAAATGAACCAACATATTTTTTGCAATAAATTAAATGAATGCATTAGTTTTCTATTATTAAGCAACATATTGAGACAAACTTAGCAATTTAAAGCTACACATATAAATTTATAGTTCACATGGGCCAGGAGTCTGAGCCTACCTTGACTACACCCTCTTCTCAGGTTCTCCAAAAGATGCAGTCAAAGCATTGGCCAAGCTACATTCCATTCTGGAGCTGAAATTTTTCTTTTCATTCAGGTTGTTGGAGCAATTCAGTTACTTGTAGCTGTAGAACTGACATTCTTGTTTTCTTGTTGGTTATAGGCCAGGGACCACTCTCAGTTCCTAGAGACCTCATATTACCCTGCCATAGGCAGCTCACAATGTGGATGACACGAGGGAAAATTTTTTTAACATAATTCCTGCTGAGCTCAATTTTCCAGCTGTTTTAGACTTAAGTAGGTATGCTGATTTCAAAACTGCAGTTAGTTTTCTTCTATCATGTCAAGTTTTTCTGTACAGTTTATCTTAATGTGACTACTCTAGGCTGGATTGAGCCTGGATCGAGGGAAGCACTAGTGCTCTCCTATTGGCTGAGAGCAAACCTCCTTAGAGTGGGGGGTGGGGTGAGGGACAACCTTGGAGACCAGAGACAGGTTCATACTTGTCTAGGCTATTCAGTTACAGACGAGATAGTGTGGTGAGAGGTTGTGTGCCACTCTATATAGTGAACCGTATTCCAAAGTTCTTGTCTGTATACAAGGAGTTAGAAGAATTTATATTTTTATTTACATACATACTGATTTCCTTTCCTTCAGATCATGTCTCCCTCTGCTATCTCTCATCGTAAGTGCCTAAATGACCCTGATTTATTTTGTTATATCTGTGGCAGGTTCACCATTCCCAGTAAAAGGAAAAACATCAGTGCATTTGTCAGGCAAGCCTATTTTTCATATTTTAAAGTAAAACTTGGTGATCAAGATAAGTCTTGGACCCCTTACAAGGTGTGCAAGCAGTGTGTCAAGAGTTTATGAATGTGGATGAAGGGAACATGAGATAAATTGCTATTTGGTATACCTATGGTTTGGCAAGAGCCCAGAGATCATTCAAGTGACGGTTACTTTTGTATAGTGAAAACGTCAGGATATAGCAAGAAAAATAAATGTAAAATAGAGTACCCCAGTCTACCATCAGCTATATGTCCAGTGCCTCATTCAGCTGAAATCCCAGTGCCAATTTTCATTGAACTACCCTCTTTCAAAAAACAGGAGTATGGTGAAGAACTAAGGGACAGTAATGATGAAGATTTTGAAATTGAAGATGACTCATTTTGTAAGGGATTTGATCAGCATGAATTGAATGATTTGGCACAAGATTTGAGACTATCCAAAAAGGCTTTAGAACTTCTAGCATCAAGACTGCATGAGAAAAACTTGCTTGTAAAAGGAACGAAAGTATCCTACTTTTGATCAAGAGAAAGTGCATTTCTGCAGTACTTTCAGAGTGATGGTGGCTTTGTGTATTGCCATAACATACATGGTTTAATGGAGGAGTTGAGAATTCCAATCTATAACGCAACTGAATGGCTACTGTTCATCAATAGCTAAAAACTGAGGTTGAAGTGTGTCCTCCTCTACAATGGCAATTTATTTGGTGCAGTCCCAACTGACCATTCAGTTTGTTTTTGTGAAGAATTTTCTGTCTATGTGGGACAGCAGAGCTCATGAGAAGCATTGGGTGGAGTCAAACTGGTCTCCAAGATCTGACCTCAAACCTGGTGATCCAAACATTCTACACGAGCCACTTGTTGACAGATTCCCACCTCTGCACATAAAACTCGGTCTCATAAAACAATTTGTTAAAGCTTTGCCAACTGAAGGAGACTGTTTCAAGTATTTCATTTTGGCATTTCCTAGCCTGTGGTTTGAAAAGATAAAATACCTTAATATGTATGTTTGGCAGTGGACCCTTACTACTTGTACACAGTTTGACTTACAGTAACAATATATAGCCTTTAAATGAATAAAATAACTCTAAATAGACAGTCTATTCAGGTAATTTTTTTCTTTATTTTCATTTGTGTGTACATTTTGTATGATTTTTGGGACAAAGAGAGGGTATGCTGTACCTTAAAAAGTGAATGTGATAGAGAAAAACTGGGGTCATTTTTGGATTCAGATGCTAAAAGATAGTCAAAAACAAGTGTCAGATCTAACTCAACGAAAATTGTGTTCCCCAGTGTTCAGCAGATAGTGTAATCAGGTCTGCTTTCTTGTAGACAAGGGTGTCAGACTTGTTGAACCTAGCAGTCTTTTCTCTTTCTCCAATTTCTCTATTGATGAACCAAGATAATTCTAAGCCACTTTAGATAATGTTTAAAGGACCATAATTGGATAAATGCTTATTTATTGAAAAGCAGCTTAAGCTAAAACAATACAAGAAGGTTAGTTTTAATGGTTATAGGAATTCTAAAGTATACTGAAGCATCCTGCATTTACACAGCACTGTTCTATAAGAGAGCCCCACCACTTCCTCTTACCTGAGTTACCTGTGTCTGATAAGAAAACCCAGGTATGCTTTTCTGTGGGGCCAGCAGGATGTTCAAACCATGCAAACCCTGGCCTATATGGAACACTCTCATTCCAGGTTCATTCTCATACCACCATAGGATCTAGGTTCCTTTCTCTGCTATCTGAAGTCATTCTTCTTTAGTTTTAAATTAGAGTTGACACTCAATCTTATTTTATATTAGTTTAAGGTGTATCTCAAACCATTTCTGAACCTGCTAGAGAGATTTCCCTGCTCTGCCCAGAAAAACCTCATTATGTGAGTAATAAACTTTTCATACTCTTGGTGCCTGTGTCATCAGTCTTGACATACAAATCAAATTTTGGGTGAAGGGTTCATCCTGTCTCTGTGGAGTGATAACAACAATTGCCTCTGTGAGCAGGACATCAAGGTACTGTCCACGACCACTGGGGCTCTTACTTGTCTTGCTTTTGCTCTCTTACTGGCTCTGCTGCGTGCTGGTAGGCATGCACTTTGAGCTACTGCGTGCTGGCTGGCTTGTGTTTTCAAGTGCTCTTCTTTGTGCTGCATTTGTGAGTCTTGTGAAGTATCTGCTAAAGATTTGACCCACATGAGTCAGTTTAGCAAACTGACATATAGTGACAGGAGGCCTACTTAAAGGAGTCCTCAATCAGATCATGTGTCTCAACCTGGACCTATTTGTGAGTCTCAGATTGAATCATATGTCTCAATTCCAAAATGAGATGTGATTGACACTATGCCCAAGAGAGTGACTCTTACCTTGTGAACATGTTTTGTGTCTTAACTAGTTGTTGGCCCCCTTTTTATTAATATACAGAGCTTGGCTGGAGAGTCTGTTCAACATACAGGTCCATTAGGTGGTCACTCATGAAGGAAGAGCAGTTACTACGTGGGATGCTGAACTCACACTCCTAAAAGCAGAAGACTCACTAGGACCTTACAAAATGCTTCTGCTGCTATTTATTGCCTATGCCTCTGTCACACCTACACACACACACACACACACACACATATGCACAGGATCTTCATCCTCAGGGTTCTAGGCAGAAACATCCACAGGACACTGTGACAAAGCCAAGGGATTAATTCAGCCACTACCATGGGGAAGTCCATAACCCTGATGGTACTGACTTGGTTTGACCAGAGAAAAAACTTAGAGTATGAGAAGGGTAGAGAAGAAAACCATTGAAGTATATCAAGTAAACACAGACACATGTGCATATACCACATACAAACTGGAAAGTTGTCTGGAAGGGCCAAGTGTTGGAGGGAGATGTGGTAACTCATTTCTTTACTGAAACTTAGGTATCAGTATTTAGCTCTTTGGGGTTTTAGGTAAGACATCCAAAATACTAGGTAGTTATTGTGCTGCATTATTCACAATCAAGATAAATAATGCAAGTGTCCATCAATAGATGGATGGAAAAAGAAGGTGTTACACACACACACACACAGTTATACATACTCTGCACAGTATCACTTATATGTGTAATATTTAAAAAAGAAAGAAGGAACTCCTACCATTTGTAACAACATGGAACTAGAGAGAATTATGCTTAGCGAAATAAGCCAGGCAACGACAGAAAAAATATCATATGATATCACCTAATACAGGAAACTAATAAACAACACAAACAAACAAAGAAAACTGAACCAGAGACATGTAAACAAGGAGCAGACTAACAGTGAAAAGGGGGGAGGGGGGAGGGAGGGAAGTGGGGTAAGAAGGGGAAGGGTCTAGTCAAAGAACATGTATAAATGACCCATGGACACGGACAGCTGGGTGGGGACTGACTGTGGGAGAAGGGGTGGGCAGGGTGGGGACTGACTGTGGGAGAAGGGGTGGGCAGGGTGGGAGAAGCAATGGGGAAAAAATGGGTCAACTCTAATGGAAAAACAAACAGACAAAAATTTTAGTGGGGAAAAAATGAAAGCAAAATAAAGAAATAAATGAGCAGGCACATCTCTCCTCTGAAAAAAAAAAAAAAAAAAAGTCAAACTCTTTTAAACAGAAAAGTGTTTGCCAGAAACTGAGGGGGTGGAAGAAATAGGAAGACTTTGGTAAAAGGGACAGACTTTCAATTATAAGATCAATAATATCTGAGATTTTCATGTTGAAGACACAACAAACAAAGCAAACTCTCAAGGTTCTAAAACCGTTAGACTCCTCTGCATCCTCCCCTCCCCCTCGTGGACCATGATCCTGGGGCTCTGTGACGTCAGCCTTACCATGGTTACCAACGGCTGGCAGACCTTCTTGGCCAATCAGAGCGGAAGGCCGTGGCTCCTCATTGTCCTGGAGGGTTTATATAGAGGGGTCGGGAGCCCTGGAGTAGCGCACCGTTGCTATAACATAGCCAGTGAAACTAAGGGAAGAATGGAGCTTGTTGCTGATGAAGAAGCAAAAGCGCCAACCACAGCGATGAAGGAGGGCGATTCCGAAGTCAAAGACAACGAAGAGGTCAGACTACCCCACTCACATGCTTCCGCTTCTTCCCCACAGATCCTCCACCCAAGCCTCCTACCCTGCCCTTGCCTGGCACAAACCCCTCCTCAAATCACTCTCATGCCCTTACAATCCCTTTCTCACTTATTTCCCACCCTCTCCCCCAAACCAATGTCTTTCTGGGTTTATCGTGTTTCCCTACTAGGAGCTGAAGTTAACGGAGGGAGGAAAGTCGGCCCTTCGACAGACTGAGAAGCGTAAGGGAAGGAAGAGGCGGAGGACCTTCCTCTCCTACCGCAAGCGGGGTAAGCATGCCCGCAAAAGTCAGCCGCAGAAGGATGAAGAAAAGCTGGAGGATCCTGTCTCTACAAGTGATGCCCGGCTCACTCAGAAACCAAGAACCTGAAGTATGTCTGCCTCCCCAGAAAGAGTGATGGCAAATGGTTCTTTCTGAAAAGATGAAAACTTCAATGGTCTCCTGTCTGGACCATGAAGTAATTAAGTATTAATGATTAAAATACTAGCATGTGTGAAAAGGAAATGTGTTTATGTCTCTGTGTGTTCTCTGGAGATGGGGAGGGAGGGAGGGAAGGGCCGGGTATGGGAGAAGGGAGGGAGGTAGAATCCTGCAAGTTTAGGGACCAGACCAGCCAGTCCATAGTGCCAGACATTGAGAACAAGGCCGAGGTAAGCCTGTTCCTTGTTTCCCACAGTGACCAGAGGGGAGGGGGGGGGAGAGGAGGTGGGGGGAGCGAAGGGTCTAGTCAAGGAACTGGTAAAAATGACCCAGGGACATGGACAACAGGGTGGGGATGGACTAGGGGCGGCGGGGCGGGCAGGGGAGAGCAAGGGCGGGGATCGGGACAACTGCAATAGCACAACAATAAAAAAGAAATTAAAAGAAAAGACTAAGTGAAGAATAAAGATGAATTTTATTCTTAACACTTTCATACTGACAAGGATGAAAATAACTTGGTGTTTTTGCTTGTGTTTGGCACCAGGGTGGGGGATGGGAACCGGGAGGATGTGTGGGGAGCAGGGGATGGGAACCGGGAGGATGTGTGGGGGGTGGGGGATGGGAAGCGGGAGGATGTGGGGGGGGTGGCAGTGTGTGATAAAGAATCTGATTCCATTTTAGATGTTAGACTATGGACAGCTTTCAGTCTCCTCCTTTCTCTTCCACTTCTGGCCCACATTTGGAGAAGCTGATAAAACAAACAAACAAACAAAACAACAACATAAAATAGAAATAGATATGCCTGAGCTTAACCATTGAAACTATTGTCTTGCCTTCATTCCCCATAACCAAAGCAGTCATTGCCCTAAGATACTTGCTAGTGCATATGGACAACCTGACCCAATAAGTAATCAAATTAAGTCTTTCACACTTATAATAACCTTGAAAAAATATTACCCTGTGGACCTTCCTTCCTACTTATAAAGTAAATGACACTTTTCATCCTAGTTGAAAAAGGGCTCCATCTAAATGAAAACAG
Source organism: Furipterus horrens (assembly GCF_987537825.1). Classification (NCBI taxonomy): domain Eukaryota; kingdom Metazoa; phylum Chordata; class Mammalia; order Chiroptera; family Furipteridae; genus Furipterus; species Furipterus horrens. Next base: position 16,426,631 of record NW_028327187.1, read on the forward strand.
GGCCTTCACAATGAAAACCCATTATATAAGATCTATATAGACATGGTAAACTTATCTCCACTGCTTCTGAATTAACGCCCAAATTTGACTTGCTCTTAAACCCAAAAAATATGAATGGTGCCTCAATGTAAATTTTCGTACCGTTAATGTCATGGTCCCACCCATTAGGGATCCATATCTAATATAATTGAAATTACTGATTCCACCCAAAAGCAAAGTAGTAAATACTTTGCAGTCACAGCAAAGTATTTGACTGACATATTCTCTTCATTGCCTATTTCAGCAGCCTCCAGCTACACTTGACCTTCACTTTTAAAGAAGCGTAACACACCTCTACTTGGGTGCTCAGTGGGATACCTCTCTACTCCTCTCCTCTCACACAGTCTTTGCAGACAACATCTAATGACATCTCGCTCTTCCCAGGTGCACAGGTATGACATCACACCGGTGGCATCTCCTTTGAGGAGACTCATGACACACTTATTCTTGACATAAAAACAGAGGAGCTCACAAAAAGATGATGACTAATGAATCCCACACATAGTACAAGGCCCCAACACTCTTAAGTTTTTGAAGACCATTAGTAGACTGCTCTAGTCCTGAGTGTGTCAGGAAACAATTGTATCATTTTCAGTACCCATATTACTTAAAGAAACCCACCATCTTTTGGACATTTTGGGATTATGGAGGTGACATCCCTCATAAACAGATTTTAATTCCATTTGTTATGATACTTTGCAGATAGGCCCATGTTGAATAGGACTCCTTACAACATTAGGCTCTAAATCTGTCTAAATTATTATAGAACAGTCACTCCTGTTAGGGTCTTCAAGAAACTCCTTCACTGCAGAGCCTTTAGCAACCTTCTCCCATACCTCTTGGAGCCCCTAGACCATCCATATTAGCCATTAGTTGCCAATGGGCTTCTTATACGAGGGACTGCCCTCCTTGGTCCAATGATATATGCCATTAGTGTGGCAACTGGTAGCCACACACTGGACTTTGGTAAAAAATAGAGGCTCTCTCAGGTCCTGAACTTGTGACCCCCTATACCCAGCTCCCCATTTTGCCTTTGATCATGGAGGCAGCATTCTGCAAGCTCAGCACATTGAGGTAGGCCTCCTTGCTACAGGATGAAACCAGAAATGGGTCCTGCACATTCGCTATCTACAGGAGCAGTTAACTTCCGCTGGGCCCAGTCTCTTGCCAGATGCCACAGTGCTGGAAGACATCATCTTTCCCTCAGTACCCCTGGCTACCTGGGGAGGCTCTTAGGATCAGCAGGGTGAATACCAGCAGGAGTTCATTCACTGGAGTAATGATTTCATCATTATTACACTTAAAGGAACTTGCTTGAGAGCTTCTGATTTTTATCCCTTAACTAGGATGTTCTTGGTAAAGGACAGGACCAAGGGTCAGATCAGTAGGCTGAATTTTAGTCATCTTAGCACTGGGTGTCTCGGCTAACAATTGGCCTCATGTGCACATTTATACAGCTCATTGGGCCATTGTATTAGTAAACACTCAGGCATATTTCTTAACCCTGAAATTCACTCATTCATTCATTTCCTCAACACATATTGAGCCCATTCTCTGAAGCAGGCCCTGAGGACCACTACGGACAATACAGAGCTTATGGGTCTAGTAGTTACCCTAGCAGCCTTCTCCACAAGGGTGATGGTATATAAAGTGACCAGCACTTTGACTGGGACACAAGCAATGAATTCCAGGTATTCAAAAAAATGACAGAGATTATTTCCAACTTTCAGAATCCAATGGATTTTGAGCTGCGGTTTGAAGAACAGGTACTATCTGGACATGGAAAGATGGGAGTTGAAAGCAGGTGAGGTAGGACCTTCCAAGTGGAAGAAACAGCATGGATGCAGGGCCATGTAAATTAAAGACCCAGCAATTGGATGAATGACAATGTTTATACAAGATACATATTTTAAGTCACAACAAATGCTAAAGACACATTCTCATCTGCAACCCATGTGGCCTGCCATCCTCTAACCAGCTGGATTATTTTAGGCCTCATGTTTAGGAGGCCCCCTTTCTGGGCCAGAGCTGTATGATGAGACATCATGAAGGGGAAATACCTACATGGGGCATACCTTTTCTTTATTCCCGTCTTTTAGAAAAAAAAAAATCAATTCAAACAAATAAACTGACATATGTGATCAAAAAGTCACTTTTACCCCAAAGTGCCAGAGGAAAATCTCTGCCACTAAAAGCCTACTTCCATTACCTTCATTCACCTCCACTTTTATTCCTCGTGGTCCCTGCTTCTGCAGGATTCAACTGCCAACTACTCAACGGAATGAATTAAGGTACAAATCACAGCCACCTGCTTTCCACTCAACTCAGAAAATCACCCAGTTTTTCACTGATGCATGAAGCTCTTAAATCTTTTAGTTAATTTACAGTAAATATATTTACAAAAGACTTTGAAAAATCCCTGTCCCATTTTCTACATTAATGTAGGTAGGTAATGGGAGTTTGAGATTTATCTACATATACTTTCTGTAGAATAAAATACCTTGGGAAAAAAGGATGGAACAAAAAATGTAGATCTGCTCAGTGATTTTAATTGGCCTATGCATTAAATTCAAACAGCATCCATCTAACTCTACCACACAAAACGCTGAGCAAAAACAAGAGCTGTTTTCACCCACTTGAAGCCTTTAAGCTGTAATGAGAATGAGCGTTTGGCATGGGTGGTAGTACACGCTGACTCACGCTATTAGGCAATTTTTCCCCCTTTGGAATAAAATGTCAATTAGTTCTTTTGCCAGAACACTGCAATAGCATGTTTTAAGCCACTTCTTTTCCAAACCTCTTTTGTGCGCCCTTCTCACGAAGATTTGTTGTGTGGGGCAGTCTACATATGGAAGGAAAGCTGTGGCCCTGGGGCCACAACTATCAGAGTAGACAGGACCCAATAAAGATCTCACCTGAGGAGAGGAAGAAAAGGCCTAAAGAGGGTACACTGGTGGGATTAATGGACAGCTCAGCTGTATTAGCATTACTGCCTTGGCTGTGCACATTGGCAAGATCATACAGTTTAATCAGTGACTTGCTACTTCCTCCATTGTTTACGAATGAGCACGTGCTTTCAGCACACAACTATAATTTCTGCCTCACCCAAAATAACACCTGTAAAGTGTGGAGGCTCTTTTTTTATATATACTTTATTGATTACACTGTTACAGTTGTCCCAATTTTTTTCCCTTTGTTCCCCTCCACCCAGTGACCCCCCTCCCTCCAGTTGCCCCCCACTCCTTAGTCCATCCCCATTGGTTGTGCATATAGTTCTTCTCAACATCTTCCTGCCTTTTAAGAGTGGAGGCTCTTTTTAAAGGGTTTAGATTGACTTAGAGGTCATGTAGTGTAGAGATTAGGAGCACAGGTGCTGGTGGCTGACCATCTGGATTCAATTTCTGTCGGTTCCACTTATTAGCTATGTGCTTTTGGTCAAATTACTTAAGGTCTCTGTGTGGCAGATTCCTCTTCACTAAAAGGGGGCTAGTACAGCACCTAACTTCAAGGCTTATGTTACAAATCACATAGGTTAATACAGAGTAAGTGGGTAGAGCAGTACCATAAATAGCAACAGTGATGTTTATAAAAACATCACTTTATAATATTATAAGTCAAAACACATAATATAAATTTGTCTTCTGAAGTACAGAGCTCAATGAAAGTTATTAATCTGACAGCCTCACAAACCTAGAAAATGTACTTAATCAGAATGGATTAAAGCCTCGGAAGAGCCTAAAATGAGGTTGCAAAGTTCATGTTCCATACATCTGCCCTTGGCTCAATAATGGGCTCTTCCAGCTACTATTCAAAGCCTGCACAAAGTTTTTTGTTTTTGTTTTTGTTTTTTTGTAGGGGGAAGTAATGACTTTATTGAGATATAATTAACACACTATACAATTCATTCTTTTTAATTATACAATTAAGTAGGTGTTACTATATTCACAGAGTTGTGTAACCACCATTACTCTCTAATCCCAGAACATTTTCTTCATCCCAAAACAAACCTTGTACCCATTAAGCAGTCACTCCCCATTTCTTCTCCCACCAGCTCATGGCAACCTCTAATATGTTCTTTTGTGTCTACATATCTTATTATTCTGGACATTTCATATAAATTGAATCACATAAGCTATGGCCTTTTGTGTCTGATTTCCTTTACTTACCATAGTATTTTCTAGATTCATTCATATTGAAGCATGTATCATTACTTCATGCCTTTTTGTGGTTCAATAGATTCTACCATAGGGACATACTACATTTTGTATATCCATTCCTCATTGATAAATATTTAGGCTGTTTCCACTTTTTGGCTATTATGAATAATACTCCTATGAACAATTTTTGGACAAGATTTTGCATAAACACTTATTTTCAATTCTCTTGGGTATATACGTAGGAGAAGAAATTCTGGGTCATATGATAACTCTATGGTTTACTTTTGAGTTAAAACCAGACTTTTTTTTCCAAAGAGGCTTCATCTTTTTACATTTCCATTGGCAATGTATGAGGGTTCCAATTTCTCCACATCATTGTCAACACTCCAGATATTGTCTGTGTTATTTTATTTTAGCTATCCTAGGGGCTTGTACTTTTGATGTGCACATCCCTGATGTCTAGTGATGTTGAGCATCTTTTTATCTGCTTATTTGTTATTTGTACATTTTTTTGAGAAATATATATTCATATTATTTGTTCATTTTAAAAATTAGGCTGGACGACACTCTTGGCACAGTCCAGCAACAAGCTGCAGAGGCTGGTTTGGTTGCCCTAAAAATTAGAACTGACACATCAGGGAGAAGAAATCAGTAGAGGATATGGCTGCCTGCAAGGAAACATGGTGTAGGCAGTGAGGGAAGAGGCAGAAAGACAGCAGACAAAAGGGTATGAAAACTCTTAATATCTGTTTGTGAGAGAGGAAACTACCTTGAAAATTCTTACCATCCCTGTGGCCACATTGTTTAATAGCACAATGTTGGGGTTAGAGAGGGAAGTCAGAAAGAAAGGTAGAGCTACCTGGTTGGTCCCAGGACAATAATAACACAGGACGCCCCCCGTTTCCCCTCATTTTCACTCAGTTGCAAACCTGATTTTATAGTTATAGGTACCCATCAGCAACTGTATTATAATTAATATTTGCATTTTGGAGCATCTCCTATATGCCAGGGCTTGTAATAAGAATTTTATACATATTATTTCACTTGATCCTCACAATGTTCCTATATATAGTTCCAGTAATATCCTCACATTTTGTTACCTGTAAAGAAAACTGAGGCTCAGAAAGGTAAACTTGCCAAATGTCACAGTCGGTAAGTGGCATAGCCAAGAATTAAACCCAGGTCTGTCTAGGTCTGTCTAATTCTAAAGGCAATTGTCCTCAAGGCCGTCCATTGATAATAGTAGCTAACAATTATTGAGCTGTTACTATCTGTGTTTTCCAGTGAATCAATTCTTCAAGACCAACAAAGCAATGTCTTGCTTTAGTCTATTAAGAGGAAGGCTTATATAATGGGAGATATTTCATCATACTCACCATGTTAGGAGCAAGTCAAGGTCCTATCTGCACTCAAGGTGTGTATTACTCATGGGCATTATTCATTGAGGTTCAGCTTAGGTTGTGTCCAGCACAGTGAGCCTCTGCTGCATGCAATTGTAGGTAGGTGTGAAACATATTACCACAAACTTTTTTGTAAATGAAGCAGAACCTTAATAAGTAGGTATAATGGCACTTATACATGCTCTCTTCTGTTAATTTACTTTGTATTAGCATCTACCCATCTTTAACAGAATATAAGAAATCATTTTTTAATAAACATAATTTCTTTTCTAGTGGAATGCTATTTTGTGATAACTACAGCTCTAAACCTGAAAAGATTTGATTAAACCAACTGAACAGATATGCATTCTGTTTAATTATTATTCATTGATTTTGTTATTTTTTATTAGTACTCAGATACTGCATTGCTACTTAATAAGTTAAATTTATGCTCCTAGAATCACCAATGTATAATTTCACAGTTATCCCTGTCCTGATTTTATTAAACATATAAAATAGAGGGGGGATGCTTGAGCAAATATGAAGTTATTGAGAGAGATTAAATGATTTCAGAGTGAAAATACAAACAAGCAGCTGTTATGCAGAAACATTTTGTTGGTTTTTATAAATTAAATATTTATTTTTACTAATTTAGACTAAATAAAAGATGTGGTAACTAATTGCAAGAGCCTTGATTCTACTTTCAGGAAAGCAACAACTGTTCTATAGAGAATGAATATGAAGCCTAAATCATGTAAAATGGCTATTTTAAAATACTTCCTCAAAAAACGGTAGTCTCATTATATTTGAAAGTTTGACTTAAATGCAACCTATAAGTCTGAAGCAATTAATATAATACACATCTTACGGTACATAAAATTGCAGTACTATTAAGAAAAGGAGAAATATGACTTTTAAATATCAAATTTATAGAACCTACTTATTTGTATATTTATTTATAGATAAGAAACTCATTAAGCAAAATGTATATTTACTTATTTACTTAAAAATATTAATTTTCTTCATCTAAATAATCTCTGGTAACATTACCTTAAAATGTGTCTCTTTCTAACAAGTAAATACTTTGTGCAACTTTAAATCTAACCACTTCCCATATCCACTATCCTAAGAATAGACTACCTCTCTGAAGATTAAAACAAAATTAGTTTCACACACTTTTAATCTAATATGCACCCTGCCTGTTGATACATCCTGAAGGAGGGAAACAAACAAAGAAGAGTAGAGTCCCTGCTCTTAAGTAGTTTGCAATCAGGTTAAGAACCCAATTCATCAACAAAGAAAATGGAATTATCGATATGAAGATGAAACAGTGACTTAAAATTGCAAATATAAGAGAGTTGACAAGGTAGTTCATGACTGACATTTAAATAAGTCACAGAAAATGACTGCAGGATTTTAGATGAGGGGGAAGTCATTGGGAGGAATGGTAGTTTATTGAATGGAGCACTAGTCTCATGGTTAAAAGGAGTTTTCTATTTCTAGTTCTTTTACCATTTGTTTATATCACCTACAAAAAATCATTTTATTTCCTTGCTGACAATCACTTCATTTATAAAATGAAAGCTACAGCTATTATAGATTATATATAAGGTCATTATTACTTTTAAGTCTGTGCTGTTATCACAGCTATAAAAACTTAATAAAGGAAGATGATGAGTAGGTAGTTAAGCTGCATCTTGTTGAATGTGATTTAACCACACAGAAGGTATCTTGAGGATTTTTCCTGGGAAAGGTAAACGATACTTATGACAAGGTATAATTAATTAGAATTTATCACTACAGAACCAGCATATTCCCTGGTTTTCCTGACTGTAAAGACATATTTTAGGTCTCTCTCTCTCTCTCTTTTTTTTTAATTTTTTTTTTACTGTAATAATACTCTGTATGGGATACCTAGGCTTTATTTTCCCAACAACAATCAATATTACAACATTGGAAAGTGACCCTGTATAAACTCCCAGCCATATCACTTTAAATAAACTCTAGATTTCTTAAAGTAAGACCCACAAAAGTATCCCAATATTTCTGTTTTCACAATAAATCTCAGGTCAGGTCTATTTATTTGCAATTTTCTTATTTGGAAGCTACAACAAGGAAAAAAAGCCAAACTTAGATTGATCAGTCTTTCTCTGTTCAAAAGAGGTGCCAGATCCTAATCTTTATTAGATTTATTGTCTCTTGATGACTTAAATATAATTATAATGAACTCCGTTGGGATTTTATTATGAACTGTGGATGTTTTTCTAGTTACACAGCTTTCTATTAACTCTTAAATGTAAATGTGTAACCTTTTCTCTACAGGACTGGAGAACCATAGTTCTCTGAGCATTTTACAGAACTGTTATTTGAAAGGGTCTTGAAGACTGCACAAAGACCCTCATTAAATTTGACAACAGCACTCAAAAGCAGGTAAGTGTTTCCAATTATTATTCATAGTTGGCAGTTCCAGACCCACACCCATCATAAAGGTCTCAAGGGACTGTTAAATTGTCTCTTGGCTTTTATTTTTCCTCCTGCTGCTATTGGGCAATTAAAAACTCATATTCACTTCTCCAATAACATTGCCTTAAAATGCAAGTAAATACTTTCTGCAACTTTAAATGTAAGCACTTCCCATATTCACTATCCTAAAAACTGGCTACCTCTCTGAAAAAATTAGAACTAGAAGCTTGTCCTTAGCCATTAAATGGACAAAATGGCCAATGAAGACTATGGGAAGAGCCCAGTTCTGTCATTTTACCAAATAACTTCTTAACCTTAGGCCTCAAGTAATATGGAAAAGAGTAAACTATATATGTTTCTGAATGGCTGGATGGATACATGAACAAAGAGTTGGTAGCAATCCTTTATTGTTACAAGATATTTGGGAGAGACTTGTTTTATTTCTTTGTTCATTCATTAATTCATTTATTCAGTTTAATTTTTGCTGATCACTTCATATGTTTGTATAGTATACCTATCAGACAATTTATAAAAATATTTCTTTTTTTTCAGAAAGCTTATAAAATGAGTTTTATTTTATTTTGTATTAAATATTTATTTATTTATTTTAGAGTAAGGGGAAGGGAGGGAGAAAGGGAGAGAAACATTGACGTGAGAGAAAAACATTGATTGGTTGCATTGGTTGCCTCTCCTATACACCCCAACCAGGTACCAAGCCCATCACCTAGGCATGTGCCCTGACTAGAAATCAAACAGGTGACCTTTCACTGTGGGATGACACCAACCATCTAAGCCACACTGGTCAGGGTACATTTTATTTTCTTAAAAATTATTTTTAATGAATCTAGTTTCATTAGAGGTTTAACTCTCTTCATTGTCTGAATTTGAAGTAAAAGATTTATTCTGTACATTTATTCATGCCACAATAACATATCAAGACTTATGCAAGGCAGTATGAAAAATACAAAGGGTGTAAGGTCATATTGCCTGCCTCCGAAAGTTCAGTGTACTGTGGGAAGCAAACCAAATTTTTAAACATATAATCACAGAGTAGAATTTTAAAATATCTAAGAAAATATGTACAAATTGCTATAGCAACCCAAAGAATGGAGTGTTTTTGTCAGTAGAGAAAGTAAGCAAAATCTTACATTCTTGTATCAGTCCTGGAAGCACAATTAATATTGTATTTTATGTGTTATGGAGCACTACAAAGTGGAAATATTTGTAAAAAATGCTTAGAAAGTCTTCCTGAAAAGGTGGCATATATGATGATTCTTGAAAGAACAGTAGAAACTTGTCACCAGAGGAATAGAGAAAGGGCATTCTAGGCAAGGAAAATAGTATATACAAAGACTATGTGTGAAAGAACATGGCACATTTGTTGAATTAAAACTTAGTTGTTGAATTAAAACTCAGATGTTGGAAATGTCCCCAGATGAGAATGATGATGTTCCAAGAAGAAATAATACTGAAACAACCTAATGAGAAAGCACATGGCACAGCAGAAAGTGGCAAGATGTTTGTGTGATTCTAAAGTTATTTGTGTGAGGTTTGATATATCAGTATCGCATCTTCAAAGGTTTAATGAGAGAAGGAAGGACCTTGTGTATCATTGTAAGAATTTGGTTTATAAAATTTATCTGTTGACAAAAAGGGAACCACTCAAGGAATTTTTAGAAAGGAAAATGATTTGGTCACATTTGTATGTTAAACCATCCTATTGACTGTGTAGAGAATCAATAGATGGAAAAAGAAGAAAAATGGCTGTAGGACTGTATGGAGATCAGGGGTATACATGAACATTAGATTCAAATAAACCTACACCAAATCTCAGTCTTTCCACACTGTGTGACCTTATGCAAACAATTTAGTCTAAAATTGTTTCATCATGTATAAAATAGAACATATATTAATAATTATCTTGCATGGCTAATATAATAATTCAGTGAAATAACACTTATTAGCATCAAGAATAAAGGAAATTGGATGGGTTGGATGAGTAACTATCAAGGAAGAAGACTAGTGTGTATATATATAATGAATCAATAATGTTTGATAACAACAGTGAGAAATATCAATGGGAGGTAATCATGGAGCTGTATGGGAAAATATATTAATCTGAGGATAAATATTATCCTAAAAATATTGTATAAATTGGCAATTATATTAACTTTTGGTCAATTTATGTTACTTCTAGATTATATTTTAATAACATGTACAGGACTCTGTACATGTTTTAAGATAGATGTCCATAAAATATTACTATCCTAGGGATAAATTATAGCAAAATCTATCATCCCTCTGGCTCTCTGGTTGCCTTTGACCTAGATTCTGCCTGTGAGGTTTCAGAAATTTTACAGTCCCATACTGGAATCCATGGTCTTTCAAAGTGTCTAGTGGATTAGTAAACAGCTCTTGCGCCATTTAAGAATCTGTCAGAGAGAAAGTGTGGACAAATCCTTCGCATTCTGCACATACCCCTGGTTATGCATATTGCTGACCTCATTTTTAACTTGCCACAACCCCAACATGGAGAAATAAAGATCCAAAGTTGTAGAACTAAGTTCCCCATCACCATTAACTCTGATCTGACAGAATAAAATATTAGTTTTAGCTTTATTCACTGAAGCTATAACCTTTCTTCAAATTAGTTTGAATGTCCATGGGCAGTGCAGAAGGGAAAGGAAATTTATTTATACAATGGTTACCTCAATATTTCCTACAAGGAAGAAACCTGAATATATATTTCATGGCAAAATGTTATCATAGAACACTTTATAGAATATATTGAAAATAACTCCATAGAAAAGAATTAAATATATTTTCAGCTGTATTCCGCTGCCTAATGTCCAACATTTTTTTCTTGTCTCCTTACTCTCCCAGTTGACAAATTACAGACTGTGAAGACAAATTATTCAAAATATCTTTTATAGAGAATGTTGGGTATCTATACCACTTTATATCAACAATCTTCTTTCTACTCCAGTACAAAACACCTCTTCATCTATAATACAAACAATATGTCTCCTTGACATTCATCTGAATCTTCAGAGCAGAGCTTGTGTTGTTTTGCTTCTATATCCTTTATGACCAATGCATGAAAACCTATGGTAACATGAATGTTTTACCCTAAATGGATTTGAGGATGCTAATAAACTTACCAAGGGAGAATTTGCATGAGCCTGTTATCTGAGATGATAATGCTACAATGAATATAACATGGCTAAACATTGTCTCAGAAGGATAATGAAGTCACTTTCAAGCTAAATAAGGGAGAGAAAACATCTCTATTTTTTATTTTTATTCAGTCTAATCCCATACCATGTCTTTTCATATGTTTCACACAATTAGCTACTCATTCATTCTTTCTGCTTTACTCACAGTGCTCAGCACAATATGTATTAGGTACCCAATACATAATATGTTTAATAGAAGAAAGTATATGTCTATTTCTTTAAATGACTTGTTCACATATACTCTAAACTTGCACTCCTAATACTATAAATACTATTTCCTGGGTCAGTCACATGGGCCAGCAAATCTTTGATTTTGTCCTGACAGAGACAATAAAGGACATTTTCGAAAGGCCCAGGACTTCTATTAACTTGTTGAGATCCACTGAAACTCATTATATTTTTTGATATGACCCCTTTATGGGTCAAATTTCTCAAAGCTGTGCTTCCTGCTGTGTAAAGAGAACCTCAATATGAGTTTATTTTATCGATGCTAACTCTACTTGCTTTAATGTTCTTGCCACAGCCAGTTTCAAAGCTTAATCAACACACATCATTTTTCTCTTGTTTTTCTTAAACAACCAGTGCCATTAATGTGGCTATGGAAAAGAATGTACTGAAATATGCAAAACCAGACTCTTCAGTGAGTGACCACTGTGTTAACTGATATAAAGGAGATCTTGGATTTCAAAAATACGGAGTAACAGCTTGAATAAAATCAAAATAGAGGCCATAAACAAATCATTTTTAATCCTCATTACTCTAGTACGAGCTAATAAAAATGGCTTCTGTTAATATTTGCTCTAATTTAAAAGGTAAACACATAAACCAAACACAAAAGAGACCCACATCTATAAGATAAGAAGCATTCCATAACTGGAAATACACAGCTATTTCGTATCATCAGAAAAAAACCTCTGTATACTGGTTATCCATAAAGCCTATGTATACATATTTGGCCTAGTACAGACACAGAAAAAATATATCCATTTTCATGGAAAAATAAAACTGTAAAACATTAGAATGGTAATGAACTTTATGCCAGTTATCCCTAAGGGTATTTGAACAGCATTGTCACTTGCAAAAACAGTTGAGTGATTTTAAATGGTAGGAGTCTATCAGCCCAAGAAGCCAGAATGATTAGCATTCTCTAGCTGCAATGTTTAATAAAAGCCCCGGTGTGAGAAAAAAAGCACAATCAAGATTCAGACAATTTGTTGAGACATTAGAAACTAATTATACTGTCTAAATGAGTAAGAAATGATTCCCTGTATATAAAGGTGACAAAAGCAGTGATTGCCAATAGAAATGTTATGTGGAAAACAGATCATGATGTCAGGTTTCAAAATATCTTGGAAATTATCTAAAGATATGCCCATACTGGAAAAAAATAAAGAAGTATCTCTTTTATAACTCTTCATAAGTGTCATTTGGAGTGGTTTTAAAAGAATGCTACTTCAACTTTTCATACTTTGGTAAAGGAAAGAGATTCACGATTAAGGATTAAGACTTGAAAATGGGTATGAGTTAAAGTGCTTTTTAAATTTCTGTTTCTTTTTTTTTAATTTTATTTTTTGATTTTTCAATTACAGTTGTCCCATTTTTCCCCCATTGCTCCCCACCCACCCAGCCCACCCCTTCTCCCACAATCATATCCCTCCCCGTTGTCCATGTCCATGAGTCATTTATACACGTTCCTTGACTAAACCCTTCCCTTACTTATCCCCCTTCTCTCCTTTCCCCCTCCCCCTTAGTGACTGTTATTCTGTTTCTTGTCCTATTTAGTTCATTTGTTTATGTTGTTCTTTAGTTTCCTATATTAGGTGATATCATATGGTATTTTTCTTTCTTTGCCTGGCTTATTTCACTAAGCATACTTCTCTCTAGTTCTATTTATGTTGTCGCAAATGGCAGGAGTTCCTTCTTTCTCTCTGCTGCATAGTACTCCATTGTGTAAATATACCACTGTTTTTTGATCCACTCTTCTACAGATGGGCACTTAGGCTGTTTCCAGAACTTAGCAATTGTAAACAGTGCTGCTATGAGCATAGGGGTGCATAAGTTATTTTGAATTTGTGTTTTAGGATTTTTTTGGTATAACCCTAGCAGTGGAATCGCTGGTTCAAAAGGCAGTTCCATTTTTAGTTTTTTGAGGTAATTCCATACTGTTTTCCATAGTGGCTGCACCAGTCTGCATTCCCACCAACAGTGCAGTCGGGTTCCTGTTTCTCCACATCCTCACCAGCACTTGTTGTTTGTTGATTTGTTGATAATGGCCATTCTGACTGGTGTAAAGTGGTATCTCATTGTGGTTTTTATTTGCATCTCTCCGATGGCTAGTGATGTTGAGCACTTTTTCATGTGTCTATGAATGTTCTGTATGTCCTCTTCAGAGAAGTGTTTGTTCAGGTCCTTTGCCCATTTTTTAATTGGGTTGTCTGTTTTCTTGATGTTGAGTTGTATAAGCTCTTTATATATTTTGGAGATCAGTCCCCTGTCTGAGATATCACTGGCACATATGTTTTCCCATACGGTTGGTTTCCTTTTCATGTTGCTGATGTTTTCCTTTGCTGAGCAGAAACTCTTTAGTTTGATGTAGTCTCATTTGTTTACTCTTTCCTTTATTTCCTGTGCCTTAGGAGATATATCCATGAAAATATTGTTACGTGGGATATCTGAAATTTTCCTGCCTATGTTTTCCTCTAGGACTTTTATGGTGTCATGGCTTACATTTAAGTCTTTGATCCATCTTGAGTTTATTCTGATGTGTGGTGTAAGTTGGTGGCCTAGTTTCATTTTTTTGCACGTCCCTGTCCAGTTTTCCTACCACCATTTGTTAAAGAGGCTCTTCTCACTCCATTTTATGTTCCTTCCTTCTTTATCAAATATTAGTTGACTGTATATTCCTGGATTAATTTCTGGACTCTCTATTCTGTTCCATTGATCTATATGTCTGTTCTTATGCCAGTACCAGACTGTTTTGATCACATTGCCTTTGTAGTATTTTTTTGATGTCTGGTATTGTGATTCTTCCTGCTGTGTTCTTCTATCTCTAGATTGCTTTTGCTATTCGGGGTCTTTTTTAGTTCCATATGAATTTTTGGAGTATTTGTTCTTGGTCTGTGAAATATGTCATCGGTATTTTAATAGGAATTGCATTGAATCTGTATATTGCTTTGGGTAATACGGCCATTTTGAAGTAACATTTTAACCTTCAAGAAAAAAATCTACTGATTTTAAAATCATAACTCAACAATCAAAATTCCATCTGTTACATACTGTATAAGCATTCTTAGACAGCTTAAATGGTGCTCACTCACTAAGAAATGACCATGAAGACCAATTCAAAGACAAGCAATGTATTAAAAATCCCCCACCTTTACTGCCTGGCACTTTCTGGATCCTCACTGTAAAGGTGCATTAGTATGTGAGAAGACAATAATTTTTATGATCTGGTAGTATTCTTCATACAACAGATTATCTTTACTCTAAATGTTGAATGTGTGAAGAAAATTAAAATTTGTACCAGATATTATTGCCTCATGCCATTGGGAATTTGTGGGAATCATTTGCCTAGGCTCCGAAGCCTATTACCACTTGTACAGCTTGTATGTCATGGAAAGGCTCTTATAGTGGGCATTGGTAATACAGTTACCACTATGAAAAGGCTACACATTACTGTTCTTTCTCATTCAATGAAGCTAATCAAAGAGAACTGCATAATAGAAAGAAAAAGTGTTGATCAGTTGCAAGAACATTTTTCATTTTTTTCTTAGGGTTATTACTCAGTATGAACAGTGCCCAAGGAAGGGAAGCCAATTCTCACAAACATCAAAACATTCTCCCATACTTTTTAATTAATTTTTTCTCTTTTGATGTCTCAGAGCCTAAATACCTGCTGGATGTGGCAAAAGAGGTGCTATTTGACTCACAGAAGTATAAAAATATCTCAAATGAAAATTCTATTAACAGTTGCACATGATTATGTTTTCTTTGTGAGGGGTGGGAGACTAGAGTGGAATGCTTGCTATATCATAAAATACCCTACGTAAGAACCGAAAATTTAAAATTTCATTGTTGTATTGAACATATTAAATAACAGAGAACAATATACCTAGGACCATTCCACACTTGGTAAGTTCTGAACAGTTAAAAGTAGAACAGGATATTTACTGCCTTGTTTTAAATAATATCTATAAGTAAATCATGTTTTTGAATCATATTGCAATAACTATTAATTAAACCACCTTAAAGTATTGCACATGTACTTCTGAACCAGTGTAGATGATACTTTAAATACACATTCAGGACAGTATGATATTAATGCTAGGTCCAGTGGAAATAGCATTTGGAAAAAGCTATTGCACAGTTTGATAAAGTTGAAGCATGATATAGATGGGTTGAATTCATCTTAAGGCATGTATGTTTCTGTAAATAAACAGCAAAAAGACAAATATATATTCATTAATTTATCTCGCTTGGAAATAGTGCAACTGTGTCAACATATACAATATTTCAATGGTCTTTTTCACTACCCAATATTCCAGCCAAATTGATTTAATCACTATTCTCCTTGCAAAATCCACCATGTTCCTCTACCCAGTATTCCCTTCTCCTCTTTCTTTAACATTTCAACAAATATTTATTAAATACTATGTGCTAAGCACTTTCTAAGATGTTTGGGACACAGTATAAGAAAAAGAAAAATTGTTGGCCTCATCTAACTCATTCTCGTTGGGGAAAGACAGATAAAAACAAAAATCCTGATACCATAAAACTGGAAGTTCTATTTATTTTTGTTCCCTCACTGTATTTTGTTTTACCTCTAGAAATAGTTTGCACTAAACTCAGCCTGCAGAGCCGCCTGAAGACTCCATACAGCCACTGGACACCTCTTCACTTTTTTAAAAATTGATTTAGTTTTTTTCTATTACAGTTCCTCCACTTTTTCTCCCATTGCTCCCCCCTACCCTATCCACCCATTCCCCCACAGTCCATCCTCACCCCATTACCCTGGTGCCCATGTTCATGGGTCATTTATACTAGTTCCTTGACTAGACCCTTCTCCTTTTTTCCCCTTCTCCCCACCCTCCTCCCACCTGGTCACTGACAGTCTGCTCCTTGTTTACTTGCCTTTGGTTCTATTTTGCTCGTTTGTGTTGTTCATCAGTGTCCTGTGTTAGTGATATCATATGGTATTTGTCTTTCACTGTCTGGCTTATTTTGCAAAGCTTAATATTCTCCAGTTACATTCATGTTGTCACAAATGGTAGGAGTTTGTCTTTTCTTTCTGATGCATAGTATTCCATTGTGAAAATGTACCACCATTTTTTAATCCACTCATCTACAGATGGGCACTTAGACTGTTTCCAGCACTTGGCTATTGTGAATAGTGCTACTATGAACATAGGGGTGCATAGATTCTTTTGAATTGGTTTTTCAGGTATAATCCTAGCAATGAAATTGCTGGATCAAAAGGCAGCTCATTTTTAGTGTTTTTGAGGAAATTCCATACTGTTTTACATAGATGCTGCACCAGTCTGCATTTTCACCAACAGTGCACTAGGGTTCCCTTTTCTCCAGCGCTTGTTTGTTGATTTGTTGATGATGGCCATTCTGATTGGTGTAAGGTGGTGTCTCATTGTGACTTTAACTTGCATCTCTCCAATGGCCAGTGATATTGAACATTCTTTCATAAGCCTTTGGACCCTCTGTATGTCCTCCTTGGTGAGGTGTTTTTTCAGGTCCTTTGACCATTTTTTAATTAGATTGTTTGTCTTCTTGGTGTTGAGGCTTACCTCTTCAGTTCTTAGCTGCTACAATGTTTCAGGGACCTCTTTATTGCCTCCAATGGTAGTAAAAATAACAATATCATTGCATAATATATAAACTATGGCTTAAATGCATATAGTTCAAACTGCTTTCCATAGATAATCTAATATTAACTATAATCTTATGTGGTAAGTAGAAAAATTATAACTTCCAGTTTCAGATAAGCCAACCAAGGCACAGACACATTTAGTAACTCCTCCACAAGATCATTCAACAAGAAAGTGGCAAAACCCATACTCTTAACCACACATGATATGCTGCCTCTGATGATGTGCTAGTAAATTTTCAAAAACTAGCTCTCTTGGGAAGGTTAGCAGTGTGGTTGATTTGTAACATTTGTTGATTTCCATCATGCTTTTGAAATTACCAATATGATGTTAACAGCTAAGAAAATTCCTAAGAATGCAGCAATTAGCTCTCAAAAGAATGAGCAGATCCAAATACAATTATTATGTCTGCTTCCCAAAAATATATGTCTTGAGGGACATACCTCCCTTAGACAAAATCAAATCCTTCAATATTTCAAGGTCTACAGTTTCCTAAAGGAAACTTTATCTAGACAGGTATAATTTTGTCTACATTGTTGACAAATCTTTAGGTATTTTAGTTTAATCACATTACAAAAGAACATTTTTGTGTTGTTTTCAAATCCATATACTGATTGATGTATTTCTCAAAAATATAGTACCTGCCTCCAGAAACAATTAGTCTCTTTAATAAATGGTGTTGGGAAAACTAAACACCCAGATACAAATGAATGAAACTAAAACCCTATCTTACACCATATACAAAAATCAACTCAAAATGGGTTATAGAATTGATTGTGAGACTTGACCCATAAAATTCATAGAGAAAAACATAAGCTCCTTGAAATCAGCCTTGGGAATTATTGTTTGGATTGGAACCCAAAACAAATAAAACAAAAATAAAATAGTGGGACTACATCAAACTAAAAAGTTTCACACAGCAGAGGAAGCCATTATGTAATGAAAGGGCTACCCAAGAAATGAAAAAAAGTTGCAATTCATACATCTGATAAAGGGTGAATAGCCAAAAACATTTAAAACTCATATAACTCAATAGCAAAAAGTCAACCCAATTTAAAAAATGGATGGGGGAACTGAATACATATTTATTCCAAAATAGACATACAATTGGCCAACACATTGATTAAAAGGTGCTTAATCATCAGGGAAATGCAAATGAAAACTACAATGAGGTATCACTTCACACCTGTTAGAATGGCTATCCTCAAAAAGGCAAGAGATAACAAGGATTGGCACGGCTGTGGAGAAAAGGGAACCTTGTGTGCTCTTGGTGGGAATTTAAATTGGCTCATCCACTTTGGAAAACGTGTAATTTCCTCAAAATATTAAAAATAAATCTACCATATGATATAGCATTCCTACCTCTGGATATATATCAAAAAGACATGAAAACAATCTCAAAGAGATGTCTGCTGTCTCACATATATAATTTGGCCATGAGAAAGAAGAAAATTCTGCTGTTTGAGAAAACGTGGATGGACCATAAGGGCATTACGCTAAGTAAATAAGTAAGAGAGACAAATACTGTACAATACCACTTGTATGTGGAATCTTTAAAAAAACAAAAACAAAAAAAAACTTATTCAAACAAGTTAGAATGGCCAGAGTGGATTGGAAAAATAATAAGAGATTGACCAGAATACAAACTTCCAATTATAAGGTGAATAAGTTCTGGGAATCTAATGTAAAACATGGTGATTATAGCTAATAATACTATATTAAATACTTGAATTTTTCTAAGAGAGATCTAAAATGTTTTCACCATAAAAAATGGTAATTGTATAATATGGTGGCAGTGTTAAGCTAATGTTATGTTGGTAAACACTTTATAATATATCAGTGTATCAAATCAACACATTGTATATCTTAGACTAACAGAATGTTATATGACAATTATATCTCAATTAACATGGGAAAATAGTATCAGCCTTCCAATGAAAATGTAACCCTCTTTCATAATGATAATGTACGAGGTCTGTCCAGAAAATGTCCAGCCATTGTTAATGTAACAAGAATGGTTTCTGTGACATCAATGTAACCTGGCAGCAAAGGAGAGTGGACTAGAATGCACATGTGTGAACAATGACGACTTCACTGTAGTAGTCAGTGGGGGTGGTAGACACATAGAGTGAGCATGTGTACTGTGTCACCATCACATTCAAAATGACTGAGCAAGTAGAGCAACAAATTTGCATCAAATTTTGCATTAAGCTTGAACATTCTTCCATGGAAACTATTAGGATGATTCAGAAGGCCATAGCTATGGGAAACTGGTGATTGGCAGCTTCATCATCACTACATGCCCCCTCATGCATCATGTCAAGAACAGAGTTTTTGGTGAAACATCAAACCACCCAGGTGACTCAGGCCCCCTACAGCCCACATTTGACACCCTGCAACTTCTGGCTTTTCCCAAAACTAAAATCACTTTTGAAAGGGAAGAGATTTCAGCTTGTCAATGGGATTCAGGAAAATACAGTGGGGCTGCTGATGGTGATTGGAAGAAAAGTGTGAGGTTCCAAGGCCCCTACTTTGAAGGGGACTGTGATGTCATTATCCTATGTCAATGTTTCTTGTATCTTCTCCAATAAATGTCTCTATTTTTCATATTACATGCCTGGACACCTTCTAGACAGACCTTGTAAACCCATTGCCATATTAAAAACAATAGCCTTGGAGGGGGGAAGATGGCAGAGGAGTGAGGAGAAGCTGCGGTTTCAGGCTCCCGAGACCCATCTGCAGTTTGGGCTAACTGCAGACAGAACATCTCAGTGAGCAGCTGGACACTGGCAGGAGTCGAGCCAAGGCACTGCTGGATTAGAGAAAATCCATCTGGGAACAACCTGTTTAGTGAGGATAGCGGAGAAAAAGTGGATGAAACGGGATTCCTGACTGGGGCGGCTGCCGGAGCTGTGGCTGGAAGTACACAAAGGCTTGTTGGCGACCATAGGCTACCTGGGAGAGGAGTCGGGAGGAGAGCGGATCTCTGCCCGCTGGCAGAGACCGGACTCGACCAAGTGGCATTGGTGCTGAAGGACAGGAGATAGCGTGCTGCCAGGAAAGTGAGAACATAATTCTCCTTTATGTTTTTCTCTAGTGGACGGTGGAGAGGGGAGGAAAGTTTGGGGGTGGTAGGCCATTCTTGAGGAGTGCAGGTGCAGTGGTGCGCTCATCCACTCCCAAACCCTCCCCTTGGGTCACAGGGGCGCGCATAGGGAAGTGCCCTCATTCACTGGCCCAGGTGCGCAGGGCTGCGCGTCCAGGTGCCCCTCGGACACACGCCAACAGATATAAAATCAGTGACCCAACGGGCACAGGGAGGGCCCACTGGACACGCAGAAGACTTTGCGCAGTCATCCCTGGCCAGCCCAGTGGGCGCCAGGCCAAAGTACCAGGCCGGAACCTGGAGCGCAGAGCACTTGCCCAGGCTCTGCGCGTGCCCGCTCAGGAGGTGCGGGAACGGTGGGCAGCAGCGACTCACAGACACTCACGTCTACTGAGCACAAGTGTCTGCGGCCCTGCCCTAAGAGGCAAAAGACCAACTCCCGGACCACGGCGCTGCAGGCCTGAGGCTAGCTCCCCAGCCGCTTGGGTGCACACCAGCACTGGAGCCAAGAAACACCTCAAGGGCTTTCTCGGAGCATGGCGCGGCAGGCCTGAGCTTAGTTCCTCAGCCACCTTGGGTGAGCACTGATGCTTGAGTGAAAAAAAAACACCTCACCAGCTTCCCCAGAAAGCGACGTGGCCTGCTTTCCTGGAATGCGGTGTGGCAGACCTGAGGTGGGCTCCTGGCTGCCTTGCATTGCGCCCTGCCGGCCACCTCGTGCACACCACTGCTGCAAGGAATAGGAATCTCTGACCTATCACATTAGACCAGCTGTGGATGCAGAAAAAGAAGACGACACAAGAAGGCTGAACTGAGTAAAAACATTCCTTTTTTTTTTCTCTTCCCTTTTTCCTTTTTCTTTTCTTCCTGAAAGAGGAGGGGAGGAGGGAGGAGGGGAAGGAAGGAGGAAAAAACAAACTATATCTCTAATCTGTTTTATATAATCTTTCCTTCTTATCCCTCTTCCTCAATTGTTGTTTATTTGTTGGTGGGCCTAGTTTAGCCTCCCTTTCACTCTAAATACATAGACTATAACTACTATTTAAATCCAATACTATATAATTCCACTTTCCTACTATATTCTGCACTCTTCCCCTTTTTTTCCTATAGTTATTAACATACAACGTAAATATTACCTACTGTCTTGCACAGTCTCAACTATTATTAACCTATTATCCCCTCTCTCAAAAATCATATTTTTCCTTCACTAAAACAACTCTTATCTATTCTTCCTATAGTGTAAAAGCTCTAATCTCTCTACATCTATATTAATACTGGCTCGTTGGCTGATGATAACAGGATAGAGGGTGGGGGATATTTTTGAGGGTGCAGGTCTCCTGCTGGGGCTGTGTGTTTATGTTTTTAACAGCATCTCCACAAAAGAATTCAAGATAAAGTGGATAGAGTAACTCTCAATCAACAAGCCAGAAGGAATATCCTAACAAAAAAAAATCTGAAATATAACCAGACAGCGTAAACAAATGATATAAAAGGTACCCCAAGAACATCAGGCTCAGGAGATCAAAGAGACTGCACCACTGAAACCCCCAGATCTACCATAAAAAATCTCATACCACAAAGGTGAGAAGGCAAAGCAGACAAATCCAAATAACAAAAACAAACAAGAAGAATCCAACATGGTAAGACGCAGAAACAACCTCTCAATGAAAAGAAAAGAGGAATCCCCAGAAAGAGAGGTAGATGGAATAGACATAGCCCAAATGTCAGACATGGAATTCAAAACTATGATGGTGAAGAAGCTCAATATGCTCGAAAACCTCAAAAACAACTATGACAACCTCCAAGGAAGTTACCAACAGCTCCAAGAAAATTACAGGGAACTTGCAGAGAACTACACCGGCATAAAAAAAGACATAGAAACTATCAACAAGAACCAGGAAAAAATGAAGAATGCAATCTCTGAACTGAGAAACACAGTAGAATCAGTCAAAAGCAGACTAAACGAAGCAGAGGATCGGATTAGTGAGTTAGAGGATAATGTAGGTAATAATTCTCAAATGATACAGCAAAATGAAAAAAGATTGAAAAAATATGAACAAAATGTAAGGGAATTACAGGATAGCATTAAAAAAAATAATATCAGGATCATAGGAATAAGAGAGGGAGAAGAAAAGGAGCATGGAATTGAAAATCTGATAGGAGAAATAGTGACAGAAAATTTTCCGAACCTGATGAGAGAAAAAGTTATGCAAGTCCAAGAAGCACTGAGAGTTCCAATAAAGAGGAACCTCCAAAAACCGACTCCAAGGTACATCATAGTTAAAATGGCAACATTCCAAGACAAAGAGAGAATCCTAAAAGCAGCAAGAGAAAAACAGCAAATAACTTACAAGTGAGCTCCAATAAGGCTATCGACCGATTTCTCAACAGAAACATTACAAGCCAGAAGGGAATGGTCAAAAATATTTCAAGCAATGAAAAACAAAGGCCTACAACCAAGAATACTCTACCCAGCAAAGCTCTCATTCAAAATAGAAGGGGAAATAAGGAGTTTCTCAGACAAAGGAAGACTAAAAGAATACATCTCCAAAAAACCAGCATTGCAAGAGATGCTAAAGGGAATATTCTAAGAAAAAGGAAGAGAAAAAACAAAAAACAAAAAAAGAGTAGAGGAACAGAGTTACAAAGGGAGATGAATAAATGCATGTAAATAATAACTTTAAATGTAAATGGATTAAATGCTCCCATTAAAAAACATAGGGTAACGGAATGGATAAGAAAACAAGACCCACATATTTGCTGTCTACAAGAAACACACCTGAAAACAAAAGATTTACATAGACTGAAAGTAAAGGGATATAAAAAACTATTCCAAGTAAATGGACCTGAAAAACAAGCTGGGGTAGCAGTCCTCATATCAGACAAAACGGATTTCAAAGCAAGGGCAATAAAAAGAGACAAAGAAGGACATTTCATAATACTTAAAGGAACGATTCATCAAGAAGATATAACACTGATAAACATATATGCAGCCAACATAGGAGCACCCAAATACATAAAGCAAATACTAGAAGACCACAAGAAGGATATTAACAACAACACACTCATAGTAGGGGACTTCAACACTCCATTATCAACAATAGACAGATCATCCAAGCAAAGAAACACCAAGGATATACAGGCATTGAACAACACACTAAACCACATGGACTTAACTGATATATATAGAACTTTTCACCCCAAAGAAGCAAAATATACAATCTTTTCAAAGGCACATGGGACATTTTCAAAGATAGACCACATAATAGGACACAAAACAAGCCTCAACAAATTCAAGAAAATTGAAATCATTTCAAGCATCTTTTCAGACCACAATGCCTTGAAACTAAAAATCAACCTCAGGGAAAAAAATCAAAGACACCCAAATTCATGGAGAATGAATAACACGCTCTTAAATAACGAATGGGTTAACAATGACATCAAAGAGGAGATCAAGAAATTTCTAGAAACTAATGACAATGAACACACAACAGCCCAAAACCTATGGGACACAGCAAAAGCAGTCCTGAGAGGGAAGTTCATAGTAATACAGGCATATCTGAAAAGGCTAGAAGAATCTCAAATAAAAAAACCTAACCATAAAGCTACAAGAACTAGAACAGCAACAACAAGCAAAGCGTAGGGCAAAAACAAGAAAGGAAATCATCAAGATCAAAGCAGAATTAAACGACATAGAAACGAAACGAACAATCCAAAAAATCAACAAAACTAGGAGCTGGTTCTTTGAAAAAATAAACAAAATTGACAAGCCTCTAGCCAGGCTCATTAAGAAAAAAAGAGAGAATACCCAAATAAGCAAAATCAGAAATGAAAGAGGAGAAATCACGACTGATACCACAGAAATACAAACAATTATTAGAAATTACTACAAACAACTATATGGCAAGAAATTTGACAACCTAGTAGAAATGGACAGATTTCGAGAAACATATAACCTTCCAAAACTGAATCAAGAAGAAGGAGAAAGTCTCAACAGACCAATAACAAAGAAGGAAATTGAAACAGTAATCCAAAATCTCCCTGCACACAAAAGCCCTGGACCGGATGGCTTCACAGGCGAATTTTACAAAACATTTAGGGAAGAACTAACTCCTACCCTCCTCAAACTATTCCAAAAAATCCAAGAAGAGGGAAAAATTCCAGACTCTTTCTATGAAGCCAGTATTACCCTAATCCAAAAACCAGGTCAAGACACAGCACAGAAAGAAAACTACAGACCAATATCACTGATGCACATAGATGCTAAAATCCTCAATAAAATTTTGGCAAACAGGATCCAACAATACATCAAAAAGATCATACACCATGATCAAGTGGGATTCATCCCAGGGATGCAAGGATGGTTTAATATTCACAAATCAATAAATATAATACATCACCTAAACAAAATGAAAGACAAAAATCACATGATCATATCTATAGATGCAGAAAAAGCATTTGATAAAGTACAACACCTATTTATGTTGAAAACACTCAGCAAAATGGGAATAGAGGGAGCATACCTTAACATAATTAAAGCTATATATGAGAAGCCTGAAGCCAACATCAGACTCAATGGATAAAAACTGAAAGCATTCCCCCTGAACTCAGGAACTAGACAAGGTTGTCCACTCTCTCCACTTCTATTCAACATAGTGTTGGAAGTCCTAGCCACAGCAATCAGAAAAGACAAAGAAATAAAAGGCATCCAAATTGGGAAAGAAGAAGTAAAACTATCACTATTTGCAGACGACATGATAGTATACCTAGAAAACCCTATAAAATCCACTAAAAGACTACTTGATCTAATCAGTGAATTTGGCAAAATAGCAGGGTAAAAAATAAATATACAGAAATCTAAGGCATTTCTGTACACCAACAATAAAATATCAGAGACAGAAGCAAAAAAGAAAATACCATTACTATAGCAACAAGAAAAATAAAGTACCTAGGAATAAACTTAACCAAAGAGATAAAAGACCTGTACACTGAAAATTATGCAACATTGAAGAAAGAAATTAAGGAAGATACAAATAAATGGAGGCAAATACCATGTTCTTGGATGGTAAGAATCAACATCATCAAAATGGCCATACTACCCAAAGCAATTTACAAATTCAATGCAATCCCTATTAAAATACCAATGACATATTTCACTGACCTAGAACAAATCCTCCAAAAATTCATATGGAACCAAAAAGACCTCCAATAGCAAAAGCAATGTTGAAACAGAAGAACACAGCAGGAGGAATCACGATACCAGACATCAAACAATACTACAAAGCCACTGTGATCAAAACAGTCTGGTACTGGCATAAGAACAGACATATAGATCAGTGGAACAGAATTGAAAGCCCAGAAATAAACCCAGGCCTCTATGGTCAACTAATATTTGATAAAGGAGGAAGGAACATAAAATGGAGTGAGAAGAGCCTCTTTAACAAGTGGTGCTGGGAGAACTGGACAGGGACGTGCAAAAAAATGAAACTAGACCACCAACTTACACTGCACACGAGAATAAACTCAAGATGGATTAAAGACTTAAATGTAAGCCGTGATACCATAAAAGTCCTATAGGAAAACATAGGCAGGAAAATTTCAGATATCACACGTAACAATATCTTCACGGATACATCTCCCAAGGCAAGAGAAATAAAGGAAAAAATAAACAAATGGGACTACATCAAACTAATAAGTTTCTGCTCATCAAAAGAAAACATCAGCAAGATGAAAAGGAAACCAACCATATGGGAAAACATATTTGCCAATGATATCACAGACAGGAGACTGATCTCCAAAATACATAAAGAGCTTATACAACTCAACATCAAGAAAACAAACAACCCAATTAAAAAATGGGCAAAGGACCTGAACAAACACTTCTCCGAAGAGGACATACAGAAGGTCCATAGGCACATGAAAAAATGCTCAACATCATTGGCCATCAGAGAAATGCAAGTAAAAACCATAATGAGATACCACCTTACACCTGTCAGAATGGCCATCATCAACAAATCAACACACAACAAATGCTGGCGAGGATGTGGAGAAACGGGAACCCTACTGCACTGTTGGTGGGAATGCAGACTGGTGCAGCCGCTATGGAAAATAGTATGGAATTACCTCAAAAAACTAAAAGTGGAACTGCCATTTGAACCAGTGATTCCACTGCTAGGATTATACCCGAAAAATCCTAAAACCCTAATTCAAAAAACTTTTGAACCCCTATGTTCCTAGCAGCCCTGTTTACAATAGCTAAGTGCTGGAAACAGCCTAAGTGCCCATCTGTAGATGAGTGGATCAAAAAACAGTGGTACATCTACACAATGGAATACTATGCAGCAGAAAGAAAGAAGGAACTCCTGCCATTTGTGACAACATGGATGAAACTAGAGAGAATTATGCTTAGTGAAATACGCCAGGCAAAGAAAGCAAAATACCATATGACATCACCCAATACAGGAAACTAAAGAGCAACACAAAGAAACGAACTAAATAGGCAAAGACTAGAATAGTAGTCAGTAGGGGGGAGGGGGGAGGGAGAGAAGGGGGATAAGTAAGGGAAGGGTCTAGTCAAGGAACGTATATGAATGACTCATGGACATGGACAACGGGGAGGGATATAATTGTGTGAGAAGGGATGGGCTGGGAGGGTGGTGCAATGGGGGAAAAATGGGACAACTGTAATTGAATAACCAAAAAATAAAATTAAAAAAATTAAAAAATAAAAATAAAAACAATAGCCTCAACTTCCTCAAATTCTTCTAGCCATCAAGGTACCAGGATACCTTATCACTTAATTTCAGTTTAGACACATGTAAAGTCCAAGAGCAGTATTATATACATTTGCATCATAAAATAAGAATTGTATGCTCCACTGCCTAGTACAAAATCAGGAACAGTGTAGGCACTCAGCAAGTGTTAGCTATGAGGAAACCAAATATGTTTATTCATTACATCATTCCAATAATCCTACAAAATTAGATTAAAATGCATTCCTAAGAAATATGAAATGTGTCTCTCATCATGAAGATGAAAATAAATTATAATATGCAATTAAATGGAGCAGTTTATTCAGAAACAAATATGGATATATTCATAGACTATATGCACTTTTATAGGTGTGCATGCACATGTGTGTGTTTGTATCATGAAGGAAAAATTTAATAGGTGTCTAGCATTAATTAAATTATTTATTTAGCAGAGGAAGCCACTTGATATTAATTGCTATACTGTTGTCATTAAAATTAATTGACAAGGCTTTTAAATGGGTGTTCTCAGCATCTTGTTTTTGCAGCCATAAGTATCGATTGTGCCTCCTGGATAAAGCTGTAGCTACATTTGATCTTTTCCAGCCATAAGACTCCCACGATATCAGATGCTTGTTGCCTAGACTCATCTGTCATGGTATAACAGTTAATATTTCACACCACAATACCAACTGTATTTGAAGGATAGCCCATCTCGGCAAAGGGCATTGAAAATCTTTGTTAGAATATCACAGTTAGGAAATGGTCAGAATTATTTATGTGAATGACCACTGCAGGTTTAAGATCTTCTTAGCCATTTCTTGATGATCCATGTACCTTTTTACTAACCCCCTATGCCCAGATCTTTAGAATTCATTTAACTATGTAACTTTATATTCATATCTTAGAGTTGTGTGATGAGAGCTTCCATGTATACATTTTCATGACTTTTTAGATTAACGATGTGCTTTTTTCCTACCGTAAGTGTTTCACATTAAAAGGAAAATGAACCATTCTGACATATGTTGCAAAAATGTAATTTTCTAGAGATATCTTCCACTTGATATAGCAACTCCTTTTTCAGTAATTTTCATTAAAAATTGAGTTTGATTTAAGAAAATATAAATTATAAATTGAGCTAGGGAGTGAAGATATGAATTTTGTGCCTATTCTGCAACTGACCTACTTGTAACTCTTGTTCCCTATTTTTTTCTCTCAACCATCTTCCCTTTATCTTGTCTCTGGAGTTTACAGAGTATCTTCCTTTCAGTTTTTCAAACTCCAGTATTGACATAAAAACTGATGATACTCACTACCACCAAATTTACCTTTATAAAGTGTTTTTATCATATGTGTTCTCCTCCAAAGTAATAGTTTCCAACTAACTGTTGAATACCATGAAAAGATTTTAATTTGGTAGTCAAGGCCACAACCAGCAGTTTCAGCCTATACTTTTTACCATGCATTCTACATTGGCCAGTCAACCAGCTTATACTCAAAGATGAAAAATCTCAATAAATATGCTGAATATGCTGTCATCTTTACCTGCATTGGTGAGGTATTTTTACTTGCCTGGGTAAAAGTATATAGCCCAGTGAAAAAAATAAATTAATTAAACTGTCTGTCTCAATTTCCTTAGCTCTAAAATGGAGATATCAATTCAATCCTTGTAGGGTTGTTTTTAAAATGTACAAATAAGTTATCACAATCAGTCTTCAATAAAGTTACTGCTTACATTTCCCCTTCTAGAATATAAGTTCTGGAGGCAGATGTACCTGGGTTAAGACACTGTCATTTCTCAGCTGTGTACCTTTAGGAGAGTCACATAACTTCTCTGAGTCTCATTTCTCTTATCTGTAAAACAGAAATGTAGCAGTGCCTTTCATAGGAGTGTTGCAATGAATAATTCCTTTGAAGCATTCCACAATACATAAAAGCCATAATTTACTGAATATTCATGATTATCACTATCTTCTTCTTCCAATTTCCACTCAAATGACCTTCTCTAGGATGCCATTCCTCATCTGCACATCCAAAAATAACTTATTTTTGCTTTGCAAACTTGTAAAACTTTCCTTATTTCTTTATACAGCAGATAGTCGATAACCACATCACACTAAGTTCAACATAGTTGTTCTGTCAGAGTATGCTACACAACTATCAACAAAGCCAAAAATTATGAAAAGAATACCAATAATGAAAAGCACTAATAAGGATATAGAGCAACAATAATTCTCATATATTTTCAGTGGGAGCATCTACTTTGGAAAACATCTTGATTTTGCCTATTGTTCTAGTAAAGTGACACTAAATAGACATGTGACTAGATGTTCACCAAAAAATATGTAAGATAATATTTATGACAAATCATTCACAAAAATCCCAAACTGGAAATACTCTAATATCCATTGATAATAGTATCAAACAGTAAAATTGTGGTACACTCACATTATAGGGGACTTTACACAGGAATTAAAAGGATGAATTTCACAAACATGATATTATGCAATGAAATTCAGATACAACATTCATACTTAAGACTTTATCTATGTAAAGTAGAAAAAACAGGAAAAATTAATCTGTACCTGCCATGCATACTTTGGCAAGGCAAGCATTTTAGAAATTGTGATAAAATGTAGAATACTGACTTACTTCAGTGAATCGGGGGAAGAATTGTGATTACAAAGCAACATATGGGGTACTCCTGAGTTCCTGGCAATGTTGTATTTCTTAAACTGAATAGTAGTTAAACGAGTGTTTTCTTTATGACAATTCATTAAGCTCTACATGTGTGTTTTATAGATTTTTCTATCTATTTCAAAATTAAAATTCACAGAATGAGAAAAGACACAGATCTTCAGATTGATAAGCCCTAACATTCTGAAAGCTTTCAAAATGCTAACAATAAAGTAAGCATCCTAAGTTAAAGAAAACAATTCCCCTTAAGTTGCGAAAGAATGAAAATCAGACTGATCTTAAACCTCTTAGCTGTGACATCAAAAACTTGAATACAATGGATTCATGTCTTTGAAATTCAAAAAGTAAATTATTTTAAACTTTGGCTTCTAAAATTAGGGAAGACATTTCTTTATTCTTTTTTTAAAGAAGTCATCTGACTTTTTTATTGTAAAAAATCTTAATATTAGGTTTATCTACTTAACCATTTAAGTGTACAGTTCAGTAATAGAAAATATACTTACATTGTTGTGTAACAGATCTTTAGAACTTTTACATCTAGCAATGCAAACTCTTTATCTGTTAAACAAGAATGCTCCCTTTCACATTCCCCCAGACCTTGGTAAACACCTTCCTACTTTGTTTTTATGATTTTGGTTACTTTATGCATTTCATGTAATTGAAATCATATAATGAAGAGTTTATTTTGCTTAGCATAATGTCCTTGAGGTTCATTCATATTGTCGCTTATTACAGGATTTTCTACTTATATTTTTAATACTTGTTTAAAGATGAAATTTGTACTTTTTAAATTTATGCATCAATAAGATTTTCTTCTTTTTAAGGCTGCATAATATTCCATTGTATGTGTATACCATATATGTTTCACCAATATTTGAATTTTATTTTATTTTTTAATTTATTGTGTTAGACAATCATATATTTTATGTAGTTTCTACTTGATATTTCCAGTACTTAGCTGGCACCATACACAAATTTTACAATATTATTGACTATATTCCTTATGCTTTATTTACATCCCCGTGACTATTTTGTAATTATGAATCTATACTTCTTAGTCCTTTCAGCTCTTTCACCCAGTCCCCCAAAGCCCCCCCCACTTGACAACCACCAGTTTTCTCTAATGTTAATGAGTATGTCCAAATTTGTTCATTTATTTTATGTTTTAGATTCTACATATAAGTAAAATTATATGGTATTTTTCTTTCTCTGGCTGATTTCTTTCACTGAGTATATGATACCCTCTAGGTCCATCCATGCTGTCACAAATGGTAAGATTTCATTCCTTTTTATGGCTAAGTAGTGTTCCAGTTTATATATGTACCACCACTTTTTATCCACGCATCTATTGGTAGGCACTTGCATTGCCTCAGTAACTTTGCTATTCTAAATGATGCTGCAAAAACATAGAGGTGTATAAATTCTTTCAAACTAGTGTTCTGAGTTTCTTCGGATATATACCCAGAATTGGAATCACTTGGTTATAAGGCAGAGCTATTGTTAATTTTTGATGAGCCTCCACAATGTTTTCCATAGTGGCTGCACCAGTCTGCCTTCCCACCAACAATGCACAAGAGTTCCCTTTTCTCTATCTTCTAGCCAAATGTTTTTCATTTATGTTCATTATATTTTAAGTGTGCACTAAAGGGAAAAATCTAGACTCCGTCGTCGTCGTCGGCAGCCGTCCGTCTCGAGAGACGATGGCGTAGCTTCTTGAGAGTCTATCTGCACCGCCAAGAATGGCTGTGCAGTCCGACTCGGGAGTGACAATCCCTGCCGCACTTGTTACAGGTGAAGGCAGATGGCTGTTGTTGCTGCTGTTGACGCTGCTTCCGCCTCGATCTTTTCTGGACCACCTCCTCGTTGCGCGCAGCCTCTGCGCGTGATGTACCTTGCCTGACCGCGAGCCTCCAGGCTAGGCAGTCGTCTGCTTGAACTTCCCAAGTGTTGAGATTGAAGGAGCATTGTGTCATGTCCTTTTTGCAGATGTCTTTGAACCGCAGTTTTGGGCGCCCTGTCATCCTCTGGCCTTCTGCTAGCTCGCCGTAGAGGAGGTCTTTGGGAATACGGCCTGCATCCATTCTTTTGACATGGCTGAGCCACCTGAGGCGTCTCTCACTAAGAACTGCATGCAAACTGCTCATGTTGGCTCGCTTCAGCACCTCCTAAATATAGGAGAAAATGTTGACAAGTTCGATGACTCTAAGATAGTGTTTTATAGTACTATATTTAAGTGTCTTTAATAATCATTTTTCAGAATTTAGGGTGTTTTTGGTATATTGAACATCCTGCAATCACCATTACACATTCATCTGCTCCATTAATCTGTTAGACAAAAGAAATTTCTCTTATGCAGTTTCCCATTTGTTATCACCAAAGTAAGTATAATTTAAAAGGATAAGGAACTTGGTCTTTATCATGTAGAAAATGGGGCACACTTGAAAGGTTTTAAACAGGAAAATGATATGGTCAGATCCATACAACAAACAAGGTGTTGTGAAATTGTGCACCTGAAACCTGCATAATGTTGTTGACCAGGTAACCCCAATAAATTCAATAAAAAGGGGAAATTAATTAATTAATTAAACTGCCTTCAAAAAAGAAAGATCACTCTGGAATAAATGGAACATAAGAATCAATGCATCTTGATTTTCCCCAAGTTTATCACTGAACATCCTGGGGAAACCAAGATAGTTGGTGAATGTACAATCAGACTTTTTTTTCTCTTTCCTTAATCCTCTACTTGAAGACATTGAAATTAAAGAGAACTAGTCTCTGTTTCTTTCTTGCACTAGCCCTTACAATCAAAACTGTTTCCAACTCTATCTTTAATTTTGTTTTAATAGACACTATTCTGGAGGAAAATGCCACTACCACTCAGAATAAATGAATGAGAATATGGGGCCAGATCTGCCTGGTTCTTCCACATACTATTAATTAATTACTCTGATAATTGCTGCATGATCTACACCTTTTATTTATGGTCATTTACTCCAAATTTCCAGTAGATTATTGTGAAAAACACTAATTGCCTGGTTTTGGATTGCACGTGTATGTGTTTGCTCTAATTTTTCAAATACTTTTTACTATTTTCATCTTTTCATTCAAATCTTTATTTTTGTCTTGATTAAATTAATAATATAAAATTAATTGAATAATAAAAATGAAAATATTTAGATTATCTAGAATGCTTCTATATAAGAAGATATTAACATTTTGGGGACCAGCACCTTATGTATCTCTTCAGTCATACTCACCAGTGCAAAAACACACGTGTGAACACACATGTACAGACAGCACCAACTATTAACATAACTGTGATTACATACATGCTGTCTTTGTCATGACCACCTTTTTTTTATTACCTTTTCTTCTTCCCTTCTATCTTCACCCAGAACCCTCCCATATACATGCAGAAGTAAACAATGATCATTAATAAAGTATTTCATTCAGCATTTTCTCCCTACTTATATAGAAAGCTTGATTTTAATTAAAATAGCTTTATTTTTACACCATTTAGAGCAATTTGCTTCTGTCTTTTAAGATATAAGGACCTTTTCTTGTTTACATATCTGAGGTAAGTATGCCTCTATGAATGTATGTATACTGTCAGTAACTGTGGAGCATTGACTGAGAAAGTCAATATCCCTTCTTACTGTTTTTTTTTCATTTAGATATTTTAGCCAAAATATTCCATTTACACTTGAGTGGTTTCCAAATCTGGGCTATTTTAAATAATACTACAATGAACATAAGGGTGCACAATTCTTTTAAATTATTGTTTTGGGTTTCTTCAAATAAATTTCCACAAGTGGAACTGCTGGATCATAAGGCAGTTACATTTTTAATTTTTTGAGGAAATTCCATAGTGTTTTCCACAGTGGCTGCACCAATCTGCATTCCCACCAACAGAGCATGCAGGTTCCCTGGTTCCTTTTTCTCCACATCCTTGCTAACACATTTGTTGATTTATTGTTGATAACCATCCTGACAGGTGTGAAGTGATATCTCATGTGGTTTTAATTTTCATTTCTCTGATGATTAGTGACATTGAGCATCTTTTAATATGCCTATTGCCCATCTGTATGTCTTTTTGGATAAGTGATTATTCAAGTCATTTGCCCTGTTTTTTTATTGCACTCTTTGTTTTTTTGGTGTTGAATTTTTAAAGTTTTTTTTTTATAAATTTTGGATATTTATCCATTATCAGATGTATTGATGAATATGTTCTCCCATTCAGTGAGCTGTCTTTTCATTTTGTTGATGGTTTCCTTTGCTGTGCAAAAGCTTTTTGGTTGATGTTGTACCATTTGTTTATTATTATTTTTTGCTTCTCTTGCCTGAAGACATATAACAGAATAAATGTTGCTACAAGCAATGTCCAGATTTTACTGCCTCTGTTTTCTTCTAGGATTTTTATGGTTTTGAGTTTAGCATTTAAGTCTTTACTACATTTTGAGTTTCAGTAAGTAAGTGGACAAAACAGCTATGGTACATTTATGTAATGGAACACTACGTACTCAGACATAAAAAGGTTGAAAATTTTACCCTTGGTGACAGCATGGATGGGCCTGGAGAACATTATGCTAAATGAAATAATCCAGTGATATAAAGATGACTACCATATGATTTCACTCATATGTGGAATCTAATGAACAAACTAAAGTAGCAAGCAAAATAGAGGCATACTCAGAGATACAGAGAAGGGTAAAAGCTCTGTGGAGGGAGTGTTGGAGTGTGGAGGGATTGAGCAAAAAAGAGAAGAGGAAGAACTCATTGACAAGCACAACCATGTGGTGATTGTGGGGGAAAGGAGGGTGGATGGAGATGGAAGAGGGTATGGGGGGATAGATAATATTGGAAAAATACAATAAAAATAATATAAACAAAGATTAATAAGAAAATAGAGGTTATAATAAAACAAAACCTCACAAGCCAAAACATTTTTTGTAATTAGTTTTGTAAAATCCATATGTCAATTAATTTATAAGGAATATGCATATAAGCATTTGCCTCTGGATACAAAACACATTTTAACAGTAATTATCCAATATTTAAAACATGATAAATGACACAAACATGAAAGCAAAAGTAGGTCTGTGAAAAAAAATCCATTCAAAAAAAATCAAGTAACTTAAAGGATCACTTTTATGGATATTTTCAATTGTTGATACATTCAATACTAAATTATCTATAATAATGTAATGGTTACCATTGCAATGTTATTCCAACTGGACTTCTGATATTTTAAGAGAGAAATTGTAAACCCTTGAATTTTAAATGAAATCAGTCTGTCTGTCTGTTTCTATCTCTGTTTCTCTTCACACACACACACACACACACACACACACACACACACACATGCAAAATAAGAGCTGTTTTCTTTACTTACCTAACACATATTTTCCCTTGTCCTACTTTATCAGAATATCTAATGCAATAAAGACTCCAAAAATTTTCCCTAAAGAAAAAACATCATTTTACCATTTATGTGGTTAATTTTTCACTATTCATATTTTGGTGTACATCAAGAAAGGAAGAATAATACAAACAAAATATAAGTAAAAACATAAAATATGTATCAAAAAGAGATCCAAAATGCAAAATGCATAATTGCTCATGAATGAATAAATAGCCCTAAGGGTTGGTAAGCATCTGACAAATTTAATTCATCAAACATATCAATGTTCACATAAAGTAATGGTAGGTGTCTTAAATACGTTAGAATAAATATCTCTGTTAAAAAATTTGTGCACTAATATATATTTTAAAGAACATTAAGTTTTATGTGCACTTTGCAACATTATATCAATTTTAAAGTCCTATATTAACTTTTCAAGTTGTTCAGAATCTTAGAAATTACTGTCAGGCTCATCTTCCTAAATTACCTGTTTCATCAAGACATCACGTTTTCAATAACTACAATACTCACTGAACTAAGACCCATTTCTTCATCTTGACTTTTAAGGCCATCAATCTTAGTATCTTGCTGAATATTTGTTACTCAATTTTATTCTGAATTTTACTCAAAATATAACCTCTTAGTCTTGCAATCCATTTTCTTTCTTATCTTCCAAACACAGAAGACTGCTTTCTTTCTCGGGGCTTGAGATACATGCCATAATGAAAATAACCCTTTTCATAGGTTTTGCCTATGCAATCTATTCCCCAAAATTTGAGTAATAACAGCAGCTATTACCAGTAAATCATGTCATGACCTTGGAAACCTCTCTCATTCTCCAATTTCTTTTTTCAAAATAAGATTAATTTATACGTATGTACCGGAACTGTGTGAAGATTAAAGTGATATTTATAAAATACTTAGCAATACCCAGAACAAAGGAAATAAAGGAAAAAATAAGCAAATGGAACTACATAAAATTAAAAAGCTTTTGCACAGATAAAGAAGCCATTGTCAAAATGCAAAGGAAACTGACCATATGGGAGACCATATTTGCCAATGACACGTTGGACAACAATTTGATCACTAGAATGTATAAGGAGCTTGCATGACTCAACACTAGGAAGACAATCCAATCAAAAAATGGGCAAAGGACCTGAATAGACATTTTCCCAAGGAGAACATACAGATGGCCCACAGCATATGAAAGGATGCTCAACATCACTAATCATTTAGAAGATGCAAATTAAAGTCACAATGAAATACCACCTAACGTCTGTCAGAATGGCTATCAATAATAAGTCAACAAACAATAACTGTTGGTGAGAGTGTGGAGAAAAGAGAACCCCTGTGCTCTGTTGATGGGAATGCAGACTGGTGCAGTCTCTGTGGAAAACAGTATGGAGTTTCCTCAATAAAACTAAAAATGGAACCTCCTTATGAGCCAGTGATTTCAATTCTGGGCATATACCTGAAGAAACCCCAAGCCCTAATTCAAAAGAATATATGCACCCCTACATTCACAGCAGTGCTGTTTACAATAGCCAAATGCTGGAAACAGCCTAAGTGCCCATCAGTAGATGAGTGGATTAAAAACTGTGATACATTTACACAGTGGAATACTACACAACATAAAGAAAGAATTCCTACTTTCTGACAACATGGTTGGAACTGGAGACTATAATGCTAAGTGAAATAAGCCAGTTGGTGAAACACATATACCATGTGATCTCACTTATAAGAGGAACCTAATGAACAAATTAAACTAATAAGCAAAATAGAACCATAGGCATAGAATCATGGAATAGACAGCTGTAAGAGGGGATGGGGTAGGTGGTGACTGATTTAAAGAAGGTAAAGAAATTAGTTAAAGAACATACATTAAGGACCCATGGACATGGACAACAGTGCAGAGATTGACTATAGAAGTGGGGGGTGGGCTGAGTGGAGGGGGGAAAAGGGGAAAAATTGGGACTTTAATAGTGTAAACAAAATATTTTTTAAAAGAAAGAAGAAAATACCTAGCAAAATGTCTTACAAGTATGAAGTACCCAATTGAATGTCCATTTAAATACAAATTTCAAAGATAACAACTTCAAAGGGGCACTTTACACTTAGATGACTAAGTTCCAGATATATTTAACACTATCACAGTTATAGTTTAAACACAGATAAAATTGGTAATAAAGTGATAGTTATTACATTTTTGTTTTGATCTATAAGTTGTTTAAAATTTATATATGGGACTCTAATGGATAATTCCTATATGTAATATATTTATACAGCATCTTATCACTTACGGCTATATTTTCCACACATTCTCTTATTTGAACATAGGTGGGAAAATAAGGAAGTATTATTATTATTACTATTTTACTGATGTGAACACTGAGACTTAAAGAGACTAAGTGATTAACTTATATGGAGAAGATATCATTCAAATTAGGCCACCTGACAATAAATCGCTTTAAGAATCCTGTACAAGAATTACATTTAGAGAATATATCACAGAGATTTTTACTTTTAAGGGGTTTGTGTTTATATGATGATACGATCTTTTTTGCAACTATTACACAGTGGGTGTGTATATGAGCATATATACAACTTAGTGAGGGTTCAATTAATAGAGCAATTAATATGTCATTTTTGGAGTTGTCTAATTAGCCCTGAAAGATAGTTTGCAGTTTTGACATTATCATCACTTATTACCTTGGGATAATGTGCTATGAACACGGATGAAAAAATATCTTTAAGTAAACCCATGTTTATCTCTCATCTATTATTTCATGACATTTA
The DNA here is from genome assembly GCF_987537825.1 of Furipterus horrens. Classification (NCBI taxonomy): domain Eukaryota; kingdom Metazoa; phylum Chordata; class Mammalia; order Chiroptera; family Furipteridae; genus Furipterus; species Furipterus horrens. The sequence goes on from NW_028327187.1 coordinate 16,464,530, forward strand.
GGGCCACAGTTTGATTATTATTCACTTTGCTTGGCTGCTCAGTGAATGTGAATTAAGTCACAATATGTCATATTGTCATGGAGGATCCAGTGGTCAATAAGGAATAATGATGCCTGGATTACTGAGTATTACCTCTTTGCCCACTTGTCTCTACTCTCTATATAATTGCCTTTGACATTTAAGTATAGCAAGATTTTCTTCTAAGAGAAGTATCCAGAAGAATTTCATATAAAGGAAAAGGAGTAAAAAAATATTATTGTAAAAAATTTGAAAGAAAAATAATGGAATAGAATTTGAAAAGACTTGTACAAATGTTGAGATGGCAACACATTACTCATTGCAGCATAAATAAGCAATATAAAATGTAGATATAGAAATCTTGAAAATGTGTCATTTTAATTTTCCTTAATGTGTATAATCTCAAGATACTCATTTCATGTCTTTCATAATTAGTGCTTATTAAAACATATGAACATTCTTTCTACCAATAGAAATTTGCAACTTGTTATTAAATAAGAAAATAAAACTATCTTTGTTTATGTTCAAGGCAAAGATATTTTATCAAGACCCATGAGAAAGAATGTAAGGTGAGAATGCATGGGATTATAATGTAGCCCAGCATTGGAGCAACCAGGAGTCAGGTATCACTGTAGATACTGTGCTTTTTCTCTTGAATTTTTTTTTTTTCTGAAACTGGCAGCTTGACCCTTTTTTTTTTTTTTTTTTAATGCATTTCATCTTGCACTTGCAGCCAGATCCTAATCCCTTGAAAAAAAATTCAAAATGACTTGCAGTCGAAATATAAACACCTATGTTTCTAACCCTCCTTTCTGTTGCCAGTGCCGGCTACTTAACTGGCAAGTTGACGTAATTATTCATTGTTCTTTCTTTTGATAGTGTTCACCCAATGTTTCACTCCCTGGTCTATATCCAAGATCTGATTACTCTTATCATACTGACTCTGCTGAAAAAGTGTCCACATGCTGTCATATGACTAAAAATGAATAATCAGGAAAATGTTATCATCTGTGCAAGAAATTTATGCACAAAATGGACCTTGAAAATTTTAGCATAAATGTCAATGAAAAATTGAAGTTTTCTAGCATGGAAAATGCTGTGTTTAATTTGTTGCAGCACAAACTCTTCATTCTTTTAGCTATTCATATTATCTAGGTAAAGTTCCTATATAATATCCATGTTGTGTTTATATTTTGATTCAATTAACATTTATCAGACATTTTCAATGAACCAGACAATGTTCAAATGTTCTTTATGCATTACCTCTTTTTAGAAAACTTATTAACCTACAGAATGGACAAGGGTAGTTTTATCCTATAATGAGTAAGAAAATGGAGATTCAGAAGTCAGTTAAGTTGCTCAAGGTTATATAGCTAGTAAGTAACAGAACCACCCTGAAAGGTCTCTTCCAGATCCAAACACCAAGGCTATTTCTACTTTACCACAAGTTTATATAACTATGCATTGTAAAGTATGTAACAATGAAATGTCTCCTTTTTGCATATGTAATTGTACTTATTTTTCATTTGACAAAGGTATGAGGTTAGTTACTTTTAGCTTCAAAAATCTGAAAATATTTTTAACAGGAATAAATTTCAATGCCCTGTAGGGAAGTAAAAACTAAATTAGCACAATAGAAATATAATAATATATTAGGATTTAGGTAGTAGGTTGGAAGTAGTAGGAATTGTAATATCTATAGGGGAAGTACAGAGCTCTCTTTTAAGCATAATATATCTACCTGAAAATCACCCTCAGGTGTCATGCCTTTATCCTAAGTCAGTTAAGCTTTAGATCCATGAGAAAATATAGTTGAGATTATGCCAAAATCAAATGAAGTTAGAGAGGTAACTGGATTAAAAAGTCACAATACAAATAATTCCTCATCCCATATATTTGGTTCTGTTAACACTTAAGTTAAAATATGTATTGAGACTGTACAATGCTAGATGTGTTCTAGATACTAAGAATTGGTGACTTAATTTAATTTTCATAATTTGAAAAATAGCTCTCTCCATTATCATCAGCAGCAGCAGCAGCATCATATCATCATCCCTGTGATTGTAAGTTGTATGTGTCAGCTTAGCTAGGTTATAGAACCCAGTTATTCAAACACTCATCTAGGTTTTACTGTAAAAGTATTTTTTAGATGTGGTTATTTATCATGCACAATCATTTCACTTTAAGTAAAGGAGATTGTCTTGGTAATGTTGTTGGGCCTCATCCAATCAGATGAAAGACTTTAAGAGCAACCCTGAGGTGTCCTTAAAGAAGAAGAAATTCTGCCTCAAGACCGCAGCATCAGCTCCTGTCCAAGAGTTCCTTGGTGTGGGTTTTTTTTTTAACTTAACAGCACCCGCAATTTCATAAGCCTATTTCTTGAAATATATTTCTTAGTGTGTGTGTGTGCATATCTTTTTAACTACTTCTGTTTCTTTCAAGATTTCTGATAAAATCAGCATCTTAAAAATAGAAAACTAAGCTTCAGATGTGCTCAAGACTGCATGGCCCATTAATGAGGGGATCCAAAAAGATTTTTCTTTCAACTTTCTTTAGCTTTAAAGCTGTTTGGTAGCTCTAGGACAGTGCTCACACATATGCTTATACATATGAGTGCTATTGAGGAAAGTTGAAGTCCACATTTGCCTTAGCACAGAACCTGATTTGCTGACACATGGTGTGTACACAAGCAAATGACTAGAAGATACAGTGTGCTAACAGGAAAGCCCTTGGCAGATAGTCCAGCAGATAGCAAAGCTAATGTAGGAACTCCCAAAGTACTACTCATGTTTATTAACACTTGTGATAGGTGTTGTGGTAAAAACTCACAACAGCAGGGTTTAGAAAGAGGGCATGGTTGAACTGCTGCATTCTGAAAGCGAATTAGCTCCATTTCTACGAGATAGCTTTAAAGGCAAGAGAAATGGAATAAGATCATACTTTTGCCCTTGCTAGCTAGGTTTCACTAATGAAATCACTCTATTTTTATAATATTTAATTTACTAATCTGTGATTTTTTTTGTTTATTTATTTTATTATTTTAAGAGAGAGTGGAAAGGAGAGAGGGAGAAAAACATCACTGTGTGGCTGCCTCTCACTTGCGCCCCCAACTGGGGACCTGATGTGCAACCTAGTCATGTGCCCTGACTGTCATCTGTGATTTGAAGATCATCACAAAACCTACTTTATGAGATGAAATTGATAAAAAAGCTTCTGTTAGCTAAAGCACTATACAAAGTAGAATTATAATTATACATAGTTAAGCATATCTTTCCTCTTGCTGTGTTCATAGCACTGAATTATACATTGCAGGTAATGTAATGAAAGCACGGTAGTTCTCCCCCTCCCCTGGAAAGCATTCTCATTTTATGAATGAGGGATAAATGCATGAAATACTGAGAACTATAATCTAGATGTATATGTGTGTCTAGGTAGTGTTTCTTTCAACATTCACAGCATGTAAGATGGTAATGGTACAGCAGCTGAATATAAAAAGGGTGAGTGACATTTTGGTACATTTTGTCCTTGCAAAGACCTGGATAGGTCCTATGCCAATGTAATGATAAGCCTTATCTTGTCACTAGCTACTGTTCTATGTTGTATGGTTCCAAAATGTAGTCTTTCTTGTTGCTCACCATTTTACTAGTTCCTATATATGTGAATAATGATTTACTGTATTCAGTTATTATTATAATGTATCATGTATTATGCTAGTCATTTTCAAATATATATCTGATTTTACCCTCACAATAGCCTTAAAAGTTATAATGGTAGGCGATCCAAGATGGTTGCAGAGTACCTGAAAGCTCTGTCTATTTGCTCCCAGACATGGGCTGGTCTTGCAGCTTAACCACAGAAAAATGGACTTAAAAATCTAGCTGAGAGTGAGTGAGAGTGTGTGTGAGTGAGTCTGTACATGGATGACTGTGCAGGGCATATGCATAAGTGGACAAGAGCTTGTCTGCTTGCAGAATACTTGGGAGTGGGCAGCCTGGGCTCTCCTTGTGGAGCAGCTATTGGTGCCACTGCCTAACCTAGCACTTCTGGCTGCACAGATTCTGGGCGGGAGCCATTTGAATGAATGTAAAAGATCTTCCTCAGGAAGAAGTCTCCGGTGTTCCCACACTTCAGCATCCAGATGTGTTTTTGTTCCTTCTGCCCTGGCAGGGCGATGAACACTGCTGCTGCCACCAGGATCCAGGATCCAGGGTCCAGGGACTGCGGTACTTACTGGGAAAGAGGCTGGTGCTTCCCTGACCATAGGTGCCACAGGGACTGCAAACAAATCAGAAGCTGACTGAGGAGTCCATGTTTTGGCTCAGGAGTGGGGAGCTCTTGGGGTGGATAGACACAGCAAGGATGGTGCTGGCTGCAGAAACAGCCTGGCAGGAGCAGGTTCACCAGAGGCTGAGAATCGCTGGAAGGAGAGAGGAGAGCACCCTGCCACTGCCTCATGTTATAGCATCACTGTGGGACTCTTCCCAGCACCATCCTGGAGAGATCCAGAAAGAAACTTTATTTAAAACTGTCAGAGGGTCTGGTAGGCTGTGGCCAGCACTGACCAAGAAAGATATCATTTAGGGGCACTAGATATTTCCTGTAAAAAGTTGCAGAGGTCTGCTAAATATATAAATATGTAGGGGCTTCAGATGTTCTCTGTAAGAAGTAGCAAAGGCCTGCTAAAATGTCTTAAAGGGAGGAATGTTATAGCCACTCAGTGATTTACAAGCTTGAAGACCCCAGCTTAGCCTCTATCTCCTTCCATTTGCTTGTGACTTGTTTATAACTCTTGTAAAGTTATGTCTTACAGAATTTCTAGCCTTTTTGCAAAAATAATTGGTTTACAAAGAATTTGACCTAAGAGGCTGCAGCTGCAGCTAATGATAACCTTATAGACTTGCAGATTTCTGTTCTTGTTACTGCCAAGACATTCCTGCAGCCCAGCCCAGCCCCCGTTTCCCAGGGCTGCTTCCTGCTATAGGAGAAACAAATAAACAAACCCCCTATATAACCCCTGCCCTAAAATCCATTCAACGTCAGTGCTATTTTGGAGACTTGATCTTGGCCCGACTGCCGGCAAATAAACCTTTTTGCTTACTTTATACACTGCTTCAGAGTGTTCAATCCCACTTATGCAGCCACAACAATCATGTTTTTTAGGAAGGGTGAGCAAGCATGCACAGAATAGGCACCCCAAAGCTCAGTGCTGCAGGGCGGGGGCCAAGTGAGATTCAGCCCAGGAATTCAAAGATGATATAATATTTGCAAATCAATAAATGTAATACATCACATAAACAAAATGGAAGACAAATTACGTGATAATATCAATAGATACTAAAAAAGCATTTGATAAAGTACAGCACCATTTATAGTAAAAACACTCAGCAAAGAGGGAATACAGGAAGCATAACACAACATAATAAAGGCCATATATACGAAAACTACAGCCAACATCATACTCAACAGGCAAAAACTAAAAGCTTTCCCCTTAAGATCAGGAAGAAGACAAGGGTGTCTGCTTTAACCACTTTTATTCAGCCAAAGTGATCAGACAAGGAAAAGAAATAAAAGGCATCCAAATTGGAAAAGAGAAGTAAACCCGTCATTATTTGCAGATGACATAATAGTGTACATAGAAACCCTTATAGTCGCCACCTAAAAAGTACTCAACCTAATAAGTGATCTTGGCAAAATTGTGGGATAGAAGTCAATATTTATAAATCAAAGGTATTTTTGCATACCAACAATGAAATATCAGAAACAGAAAACAGAGAAAATATCCATTTTACTATAGCAACAACAAGTAAAAGTACTTAGGAATAAATTTAACCAAGGAGGTAAGAGACCTATACTTAGAAAACTATACAACACTGAAGAAAGAAATTAAGGAAGATACAAGCAAATAAAAGCATGTACCGTGTTCATGGATTGAAAGAATTAACATCATTAAAATGTCCATACTACCCAAAGCAATCTATAGGTTCAATGCAATCCCTGTTAAAATACCAATGGCATATTTCACAAATCTAGAACAAATATTTCAAAATGTGTATGCGAGACTTCCAGCCAAGATGGAGGCCTAGACTGACATGCTCTGTCTCCCTCCACAACTAAGAAGGAATATATCTACCGCAAAACCAGAAATAACCAGAAATTCCAAAAAATAAACCTACATGGAAGTCGAACATATGAAGTTATAAAGAAGTGGTATTCGTCTGGATGGGTAGGAGGGGTGAAGCTGGGGCAGAGAGCTCAAGCTGTGCTGGCAGTGCCAGCTGTGGCGACAGCGGTGGGATGGCAGTAAGCATAGACACCTGTATTTTAAAAGAGGTGAGAAACACCTGGGGAGTACCCCCGGCTGCAGACCAGATGTGTCAGCTTGTAATTCAAATGCCGGGAAAAGCAGACCCCCATTGCCTTGGACTGTGAAGGTTAGAGGGGGTGGGAATGGAGGAAGAAGCTCCCAGTCTCTCAGCAGAGAGTAAACAGCAATAATCCATCTTGGAACCCAACCCTGACACAAAACGCCACAGCATGGTGAGAAAGGTTGCCTGGTAGTGATGAGTGCACAGAGCTCCACCTCCTATAGTATAGGAGGTGTGACAGCCCCGCCCAGGAAGCAAAGGTAAACACAAAACCGTCAGGATGGCACAGATCATGATAGAGATCCTGGTGATGCATCTGACCAGCAAGCAAATATCTGATCTAGTGGCTCAGCAGATAGGAAATCTTTCTGAGACACAGTTCAGAGCTTTGGTTATAAAAATGCTTACAGACCTGACAGCAGATCTTAAACAAAATGAGGAAGGAATGAAGGCTAGTCCTGCTGAAATGAATGAAAATAGATATGAAACTAGTGGTGAGGGAAAGAAAACCAGGGATCAAATCAAGAAATCAGAACGTAGGGAAGGAACAGTCAACCAGTGCAGAAAGAGGAAACAAAAAGTGAAGAAAATGAGGAAAGGCTCAGAAACCTATGGGACAGATATAAACGGGCCAACACCCGAATCATAGGGTTGCCAGAAAGGGAAGAAGAAGAACTAGAAATTAAAAAATTATGTGAAAAAACAATGAAGCAGATCTTCCCTAACTTGGGGAAGGAAATAGACCTACAGGTCCAGGAAGCACAGAGAGTTCCAAAAAACTGGACCTAGGGAGAACCACACCAAGACACATTATAATCAAAATGTCAAAAATTAAGGATACAGACAGAATCTTAAAAGCAGCAAGAGAGAAGAAGAGAATTACATACAAAAGCATCCCAATAAGACTATTAGCTGATTTCTCAAAGGAAACTCTGCAGGCAAGAAGGGACTGGCAAGAAATATTCAAAGTAATGAAAAGTAAAAATCTACAACCATGATTACTTGATCTAGTAAAGCTGTCATTCAGAATGGAAGAGCAGAGAAAGTGGTTCCAGGACAAAGTAAAACTGAAGGAGTTCATCAGATCCAAACCACTGTTATATGAAATGTTAAAGGGACTTGTTTAGGAGAAAGAGGATCAGAACTATGAACATTCAAATGAAAACTGCATCACAACAACCAACAACAGAAGCTAGGGAACCGAAACAAAGGCAAACCAAGTAGGCAAGGAGAGTGGGAAAAGAATTATAGGTATGGAGAACATTATGGGGGGAGGTCAGCAGGGAGGGGGGCAGGGGGGAAAGGGAGGGAGATGGTACAGGAATTAAGAAGCATAGTAGGAGGGAGTGGAGTAGATAGGAAGATGTTGAATACTATATGCACAACCAATGGTCATGGACTAAGGGGGGGACACCTGGAGGGAGAGGGATTACTGGGTGGAGGGGGATAAAAGGAAAAATAAATTGGGACAGCTGTAACAGCATAATCAATAAAACATATTTAAAAAATGTATATGGAACCAAAAATGACCCTGAATAACCTCAGAAATCTTGAAAAGAAGAACAAAGCAGGAGGGATCAGAGTACCTAATATCAAACTATACTACTACAAGGCCGCTATAATCAAAAGGGTCTGGTACTGGCATAGGAACAGACACATAGATCAATGGACTGAAATAGAGACCTCAGAAATAAACCCATGTCTCTATGTCACTTAATAATTGAAAAAGGGGGCAGGTGCAAGACATGGAGTAAAAATGGCCTCTTCAATAAATGGTGTTTGGAGAACGGGACAGTGATATTCACAAAAATGAAACTAGATCACCAACTTACACCCAACATCAAAATAAATTCAAGACAGATAAAAGACTTAAATGTAAACCATGACACCGTAAAAGTCCTAGCGGAAAACATAGGCAGGAAAATTTCAGATATCCCACACAGCAATATTATCACCAATATATCTCCTAAGGCAAGGGAAATAAAGGAAAAAATAAACACACGGGACTACATCAAATTAAAAAGCTTCTGCACAGCTAATGAAATCATATGAAAATGAAAAGGGAACTGACTGTATGGGAAAATATATTTGCCAATCATACATTGGACAAGGGTTTGATCTCTAAAATATATAAAGAACTTGTATAACTCAACATCAGGAAGACAATCCAATTAAAAAATGGGCAAATTGACTAAATAGACACTTCTCCAAGAAGGACATACAGTGGGCGCATAGACATATGAAAGTATGCTCAACATCACTAGCCATCAGAAAGATGCAAATTAAAACCTCAATGATACCATCTTACACTGATCATAATGGCCATCTTTAACAAATCAACAACTGTTGTTGATGATGTGAAAAAAAGGGAACCCTAGTGCACTGTTGGTGGGAATGCAGACTGGTGCAGCCACTGTGGAAAACAGTATGGAATTTCCCAAAAAAACTAAAAATGGAACTGCCTTATGAGCCAGCTGTTCCACTTCTAGGAATATATTTGAAGAAACCCCAAACCCTAATTCAAAAGAATATATGCACATCTATGTTCATAGCAGTGCTATTTACAATAGCCAAGTGTTGAAAACAGCCTAAGTGCCTTTTTATAGATGAATGGATTAAAAAACTGATACATTTACACAGTGGAATACTACACAGCATAAAGAAGGCATTCTTACCTTTTGTGACGGCATGGATCGAACTGGAAACTATTATGTTAAGTGAAATAATCCAGGGAGTGAAAGACAAATACCACATGATCTCACCAGAAGAGGAACCTAATGAACAAAAAAAACAAATGAGCAAAATAGAACCAGAAGCATGGAAATTAGGAACAGACTGACAGCGTCCAGAGGGGAGGTGGGAGAGAGAGAAGGATGGAAAGAAGGGAAAGGAACTAGTCAGGGAATATGTATGAATGGCCCATAAACATGGTCAACAAGATAGGGATTAACCATGTGAGCATGGGGTGGGCTGGGCAGAGAGCAAAGGGAAAAATATTAGGACAAGTGTAATAGAAGAGAGATAAAATATTTTTAAAAACTTTGCTAAAGATGAGAACCCATATGATCACACAATTAGAGATGTATGTGTGTATCAGTCATAAGTGAACAATTTCTCACTATAGTAAGTACATATTTTTCTGTCGTAACTGCAATCTGGTTTATTAAAGAGTTAAATTATACAAGAAAAGAAGATGTAACATTGGTTAGTAAAATTATATAGTATTTTGCATTCACCAACTAAGGTCAAATCCTCTGTAACCATTTACCCCCTTTTATCCACTACCTACCTCCACCCCCCTTTCCCTGTGGTGATCATCATACTGTTGTTTTTGTCTATGAGGTTTTTATTTTTGGTTTAATCCCTTCACCTATTTCATCCAGCCCCCTCCCCCAGTCTCTTTCCCCTCTGACAGCTGTCAGTCTGTTTCTATTTTTCATTCAATTTCCAGAACATTACAATCTTCTGGTTTTATTCCTATTTGACTGTCCATGCTTCTCAGTCTCCTTTATCTGGTTCCTCTTCATCATCTATCCTTTTAATGCTGGAATACCCAAGGGCGCAGTTCTTGAACCTATTCTCATCTACACTCACTCCTTAGATGAACACATACAATTCCACTGCTTTAAATACCATCTATATACTACTGATTCCAAAATGTGTATCTGTAGGCCATACTTCTCACTTCAACTCCACATGCCTGTATCCAACTGCCTGCCTGTATATCCATTTAGATGATTAGTAAATATCTCAGACTTGTGCTTTCAAAAATAGAGCTCTTTATTTTCTATTCAAAGACTTTTCTACCCACAGACTTACACAGTTCAATCAATCACAACTTCATTCTACTTGCTTGAACCCAAATCCTCAAAGTTCATCATTTACCACTCTTTTCATACATCCCACATCTAAACTTTCAAAAGTTTTTTTCTTAGTTATATCTTCAAAATGTATATATAGAGATAACAGTTCTATCTTGAAATCATATATTGTTTTTCTAAAGAACCCTAATATATTCTCAAAAAAATTTTTCTTGCCTTGTAACATGGAGAAGATAGTGATATGTGTCTATTAAAATTTGTGTTATGACTCAATAAATAACCTACTGCATGTAAAATACTTAGTGTGCTGTCCAAAACACATAGTAAGCCTGTCTAAACATTAGCTATATTTAATAGCATAGTTTCTGAAATCAGATGTCCTGGGATCAAATACAATTGGGTACATTACCTAACCTCTCTTGAACTTATTTTATTCATGAATAAAATAGAAATAACACTTTTTACCTCATGAGGGAAATATGGTAACACATATCAGACCATAGTTCAGTAATTGTGTCAGTATTACCAAAAATATTCCTTTACGACTACAACAATGAAATGCATGCTCTAATCTTGATGGTCTAGAGAAAAGAAAGGAAAAACATGGAGTAGGAAGCAAAAAGCTTGACTATCTAATTTACTCCATGTGCTTGGGAAGATGAGTTAACTTTTTCAAAATGAGGACAATACCATCCGTGTTGCTTATTTTTCAAGTATATTTTATTCATTATGTTGTTACAGTAGTCCCAATTGTCATTTTAATGTTCATAATTTTGAACTTCTTTTTCATATAATAATGGCTTGATGATAATGAACTCCTTTAGCTTTATCTTGTCTAGGAAGCACATTATCTGCCCTTCCATTCTAAATGATAACTTTGCTGAATAGAGTAATCTTGGTTGTGGGTCCTTGCTTTTCATCACCTTGAATACTTCTTGCCAGTCCCTTCTTGCCTGCAAAGTTTCTTCTGAGGACTCAGCTGATAGTCTCACAGGCATCCCTTTGTAGGTAACTCTCTGCTTTTCTCTTGTTGCTTTTAAGATTCTCTCTTTATCTTGAACCTTTGGCATTTTAATTATGATGTCTCTTGGTGTGGTCCTCCTTGGCTCTAGCTTGTTTGAGACTCTCTGTGTTTCCTGGACTTGTATGTCTATGTTCTTCACCAAATTAAGGAAGTTTCCCTTCATTATTTTTCACATAAGCTTTCAATTTCTTGCTCTTCCTCTTCTCCTTCCGGCACCCCTATGATTCAGATGTTGGCATGTTTAAAGTTGTCCCAGAGGTTCCTAAGCCTCTCCTCGTGTTTTTCAATACTTGTTTCCTCATTCTGTACTGGTTGAATGTTTATTCTTCTTTATGTTCAAAATCACTGATTTGAACCCCAGTTTCCTTCTCTTCACCATTGGTTTTGTGTGGATTTTCCTTCATCTCATTTTAGCATAGCCTTCACTTCTTCATTTATGCATTTGCCATACTTAAGCATATCTGTCAAGCCTGTGACCATCTTAATCACCAGTCTGTTAGGTTGGCTATCTCCTCATCCCTTAGTTCTCCCACTGAACCTTGTTCCATTCTCTCTTTTGGGACATACTTCTTTGTCTCCTCATCTTGACAGGCTCCTGTTTTTGTTTGCCTATGTGTCTTAGGTAGAGCTGTCATACTTGTTACCTTGTAAGGGGCGGAGCCTTATGTATTCATCAGTAACACGGGACCTGTTTTACCATGCTGTGGCACTGTGTGGGGGGGAGGAGTCTGAGAAGGAACAGTGCAGCCTGCTCAGCACTTGCCCCTTTTCCAGGCACTTCTTCCACTTCCATATAGGATTGGCACCTCTCTAGCTGTTGCCCTGGCTGTCATTCCCAGAGTGGGTGGGTTTGTGGATGTTCTAGGACTGTGGGGGCCCTTTAAACAAGTGAACTCTGGTGAGAGATGGGCTGTTTCTTCCTCTGCCCCAACCCCCACTGGTTTTCACGGTCAGAAGCAATGAGGCTTTATTTTCCCTGATGCTGGAAACATGAGCTTTAGGTCTGGCCTGGTGCTGGGAGTGCCCCCCAGGTGTCCCTCCCTGGTTTTTAAAATGTGTGGCCATGCTTTATGCAGGCCTGAAGCTGCCACCGCTGCTGGTGCCAGCACACCATGTCCTCTCCTACCTGTCTGGATGAGTATTTATTCTTTTTTGTTGTTGTTGTTGGACTTCCATGTAGCTTGATTTTTTGGAACTTCTGGTTGTCTCTAGTTTTGAGGTAGTTGTATTCCTTCTTAGTTGTAGAGGGAAATTCAGTGTGTCTGTCTAAGCCTCCATCTTTGCCGGAGGTCCTCCATGTTGCTTATTTTAATGTGATTTTAAAAATACTTCCATAAAATATAATGAAACATAAGACTCAATCAAATAGTATGTAATACTACCATTGGTATCTGAATTATAGCAATGGCTATGTGTGGACAGGCTAACATTAAAACTCATGTCAATTTCCCAAAATAATGAAATGATATAAATACAATCACTTTGTAAAAGGAAAATGAGGAAAATGACTGTGGTAAGAGATTTTGGCCAAGAAAAGAACTCCATTGACCATCCTCTGCACATCTAAAGAAGCATTTGTGGGTAATAAATAAATATCATGTAAACTTTTCTCCCCCTCACAAGAATTGCAAACTATCAATGCTACTAATTTAAATCAGACATAGACATTTAGTTGGGTAGCTAGTCTGTGCCAAATCACATTTTAGGTCCTAGAACACAAACTACCAGGTAAAAGAAATTGAAGAAAAATCAAACTCTAAATTACTATAATAAACATGATAATAAAGTTATGATCAAAGAAAGAAAATCAAAACCACAAGCAGCAACTTTAGGTATATATATGTGTGTGTGTGTGTGTGTGTGTGTGTGTGTGTGTGTGTGTGTGTGTGTGTGTGTGGTGTGTACATTTAAATTATAATTCACTGTTTTTGCTTTTTTTTTCTAGCATTTTATTTCTGAGAACAATGTTATTTTTGAGTGCACTCTTTTGTTCTTAGAATTTGAGTTGCTTTTGGGCAAAAACTATTACTTTTTGTTCCTTGTCTCTCTATTGCCTGAGACAGAGTAGGATCTCCGCATCTTCTTTAAGAAAGGAGGAAGGGAGGGAAGGAAGAGGAGAAAAGGAGGAAATGTTGATTGTAAATAAAACCTGTGGGACATATTCAGGGATAAATCAAAGAGCCTGAATATTTCCTGCAGTTTCTTTTAAGCAAGAGGCCACAAATGGACTATTTTCAAAACTGCATTGTGTATCTTGGGCTGCATTTATGCAAAATGGTTTGATTTGGCTGAACAACTGTGGCTTCTGTAAATATGCAAGTAAAAACAAATATGAACAGGATCTTTTATTGTAATAACAATTCAAAGTGACACACCAGCATCTGGATAAAAATTTCTCCAGCTGCACAGCTCACTCTTTATTGTAAGCAAAATAATCACTTCAACCATAGAACTGGGCCTCAGGAGTGGATAGAGACTATTTGGTGGTACACCATAGGACCAGCTAATGACATTCCTTCTGAATCTATGAAAAGGAAAGAGAAAATTCTTATGTGTAGTTAGTGTAGTGGAAAAAGCATGCTCGGCATCAAACAGACTTGTTATTAAACCCTGGATTTACCACTTGTGAGAATTATAAAAACTTTTAGAGTCCCAATTTTCTTGTCTGCAAGATGAGAAGAATAATGATATTTATCTCAAAGGATTGTTAGTATTAAATAAAATAATGCACAAAGTAAGATTGGCAATAAATGAAGTCTATATGTATCCAGCGCGGTATAAATGGTAACTGCTATTCCTATAGGCTTAGAAAGGAAAATACTCCAACAGGATGGAGTATAAGTTCTATGAAGGTAAAGCTGTTTGGTTCACTACAGTATCACAACACAGCATATGAAATTGATAAATACAAGTTGAATGACTGAAGATGATTTAGGAGTGAGGGGAGGCTGTGCTTGTTTCCTCCTGAGACGAATCTGTGGTTTCGGCTAATTGTGGGTAGAGCATGTAAGTTAACATCTGGATACTGGAGAGAGTTGAGACTTGGCGCTGTTGGCGGCAAAGGATGCCATCTCCAAGTGATCTGTCTGGTGAGGATCGCGGAGGAGAAAGGGGCAAGACGTGAATTCTGGATGGCTTGGATCCCCAGGCTGCAGTTGGCAGTGCACAAAGATTTTTAAATGTCCCTAGGTTTTCCCTGAGAGGAGTCAGGGGTGGAGATTGAGGCTCTGCCCATTTGGCAGAGTAGGAGTTGGCCAAGTGGCATCTGACTCTGAGAGGCAAGGAGCAGCGTAGTGTGTGTGTGTGTGTGTGTGTGTGTGTGTGTGTGTGTGTGCGTGTGTGTGTGTGTGTTTTATTGTTTTATTCTTTTTTGAAGATCAGGGAGGAAAGGCTAGGGGCAGCACAAGACTCTTGAGGAGTGAACGCACAGGAGCTCACTCACCCACTCCCTCCCCACCCTACCCTGAGTTGTGTGCTCTGGAGTGCTCCACCTTCAGGCTGCCCTGGGCCTGTGTCTGCACGTGGGAGTGACTCAGGACTGCCTACCCCAGCGCCCCACTGGCCCACTCTTGGCCTGCCCCCAACTGGTGAGAGGGAGTGCACTCACCCCAGGCTGTGGGAAGGTGAAGTGAGCTAGAGGAGGTTTGGAAAAATTTGGAGCAGTAGTTCTAGAGAAAAGCTGGGGGAACAGTGGACCAGATCCCAGTGCAGACTTATCCCCAGTGCTACAGGGGAAATCTCTTAAGCAGAATCCTCCCCTCCAGGTGTATTCAACTGAAGGAAGCAGCTCAAAAACTCTCTACAAGAAAGTCACACCACAAAGACAGGAAATAAAAGCAGATCAATCTTAGAAGCATAAACAAACAAGAAGAGCCATCTAAAATGGAGAGACAAAAAAACAATACCCCATCAAAAGGAAAAGAGAAATTCCCAGAAGGAGGGATAGATGAAATAGAAGCAAGCAAACTGTCAGGGATGCAATTGAAAACAATGGTCATGAGGAACCTCAATAAACTCGGCAAACTCAGAGAAAACTACAATGAACTCCAGGGAAACTACAAAGAACTCCAGGGAAACTATAAAGAACTCCAGGGAAGCAACAAGGAACTTACTGAGAACTACACCAGCATGAAAAAGGATATGAAAACTATCAATAAGAGCAAGAAAGAAATGAAGAATACCATTTCTGAACTGAAGAACACAATGGAAGCAATCAAAAGCAGGCCAAATGAAGCAGAGGATCAGATCAGTGAGTCAGAGGACAAAATAGAAAAAAATTCTCAGATACTGCAACAAAATGAAAAAAGATTGAAAAAGAGTGAAAAGGGTTTAAGAGAGCTCCAGTACAACATGAAACATAATATTATCCATATCATAAGGGTACCAGAAGGAGTAGAAGAGCAAAGGATAGGAAACCTGATTGAAAAAGTAATGACAGAGAACTTCCTGAACATGAGGAGAGAAAAAGTCTCACAAGTACAAGAAGCACAGAGGGTCCCAATGAAGACGAATCCAAGGAGGCCCACTCCAAGGCACATCATAATTTAAATGGCAACAGTCAAAGACAAAGAGAGAATCCTAAAGGCAGCAAGAGAAAAACAGCAAATAACATAAAAGGGAGCTCTGATAAGGTTATCAGCTGATTTCTCATCAGAAACACTACAAGCCGGAAGGGAATGGCAAAAAATATTGCAAGAAATGAAATAAAAAAGCCTATAGCCAAGACTCCTCTACCCAGCAAGGCTCTTTTTCAAAATTGAAGGTGAAAAAAGGAGTTTCCTAGACAAGAAAGACTAAAAGAATACATCTCCACAAAACCAGCATTACAAGAGATGCTAAAGGAAATAATTTAAGACAAGAAGAAAAAGAGAGAGGGAGTGGAACAGAGGTACAAAGAGAAATGAATAAATACCTATCAATAATAACCTTAAATATAAATGGATTAGATACTTAAGTGAAAAGACATATGGTAGAGGCATGGATATGAAAATATGACCCACATATATGCTGTCTACAAGAGACACACCTGAAAACAAAAGAACTACACAGAATGTAAGTGAAGGATTGGAAAAAAATATTTTAAGCAAATGGACGTGACAAGAAAGCTGGTGTAGCAACACTTATATCAGACAAAAATATTTCACAGCAAAGGCCATAAAAAGAGACAAAGAAGGACATTTTATTATACTTAAGGGAACAATACATCAAGAAGATATAACCCCAATAAACATATATGCATCCAACATAGGAGCAAGAAAATATATAAGGAAAATCTTAGGAGACAACAAGAAGGATATCAACAGCTATACACTCATAGTAGAGAACTTTAACACCCCATTGTCAGCAATGGAGATATCTTCCAAACAAAGAAACACGAAGGATATTGAGGCATTGAACAACACTCTAGATCAAATGGACTTAGTTGATATATACAGAACATTTCACCCCAAAGAAGCAACATATACATTCTTTTCAAGTGCACATAGAACATTTCGAAAGATAGACCACATAGTAGGACACAAAACAAGCCCCAACAAATTCAAGAAAATTGAAATTATATCAAGTATCTTCTCAGACCACAATGCCTTGAAACTAGAAAATTACCTCAAAGAAAAAAGTCAAAGACATTGAAACTCATGAAGAATAAATAACATGCTATTAAATAATGAATGGGTTAACAATGACATCAGGAAGAAATTAAGAAATTTCTGTAAACAAATGATAATGAACACACAACAGCCCAAAACCAATGGGACACAGCAAAACCAGTCCTGAGAAGGAAATTCATAGCAATACAGGCCTACCTAAAAAAGATAGAAAAATCTCAAATTAAAAATCTAACCCTACAGCTACAAGAACTAGAAGAACAACAACAAGCAAAGCCCAGAGCAAGTAGAAGGAAGAAAATCATCAAGATCAGAGCAGAATTAAATGACATAGAGAATAAACAAACAATTCAAAAGATGAACAAAAGTAGGAGCTGGTTCTTTCAAAAGATAAACAAAATCGACAAGCCTTTAGCCAGGCTCATCAAGAAAAAAAGAGAGAGGACCCAAATAAATAAAATCAGAAACGAAAGAGGAGAAATCACAACCGATACCACAGACATAAAGGATTTTAAGAAATTACTACGAACAACTGTCTGATAAGAAACTTGACAACCTAGATGAAATGGAAAAATGTTTAGAAACATATAATCTTCAAAAACTGAATGAAGAAGAAGTAGAAAGCCTGGATAGATCAATAACAACTAATAAAATTGAGGCAGCAATCAAAAACACCCGGCACAGAAAAGCCTTTGATGCGATGGCTTGACAGGTGAATTTTACAAAACATTTAGGGAAGAACTAATGTCTACCCTTCTCAAATCATTACAAAAAAAATCAAGAAGAGGGAAGACTCCCAAACTCTTTCCATGAAGCCAGTATTACCATAATTCCAAAACCAGTTCCAGACACAACAGAGAAAGAAAACTACAGACCAATATTTCTGATGAACATAGATACTAAAATCCTCAACAAAATATTATCAAAATCATCGCTTCTCGGCCTTTTGGCTAAGATCAAGTGTAAAATATTATCAAACCGGATCAAGTACACACTAAAAAGTTCATACACCATGATCAAGTGGGATTCATTCCAGGAATGCAAGGATGGTTTAATACTCACAAATCAATAAAAGTAATGCACCGCATAAAAAAAATGAAAAACGTAAATCAAATGATCATATCAATAGATCCTGAAAAAGCATTTTATAAAGTACAACACCCATTTATGATAAAAATACTCAGCGAAATGGGAGTAGAGGGAGCATACCTCAACATAATAAAGGCCATATAGGAGAAACCTGAAGCCAATATCATACTCTATGGACAAAAATTGAAAGCATTCCCCTTGATATCAGGAACAAGACAAAGAGGTATAATCTCTCCGCCCCTATTGAACATAGCTCTGAAAGTTCTAGCCACAGCAATCAGACAAGAAAAATAAATAAAAGGCATCCAAATTGGAAAAGAGGAAGTAAAACTGTAATTATTTGCAGATGACATGCTAGTATACATAGAAAACCCTATAGTGTCCATGAAAAAACTACTTGATCTAATAACTAAATTTGGAAAAAAAGCAAGGTACAAAGTCAATATTCAGAAATTGAAGGCATTTCTGTATACCAACAATAAAATATCAGAGATAGAAATTAGAAAAAAAATCCCATTTACTATAACAACGAGAAAAATAAAGTACCTAGGAATAAACTTAACCAAGGAGTTAAGATACCTTTACTCAGAAATCTACATAACATTGAAGAAAGAAATTAAGGAAAATACAAATAAATGGAAGCATATACCATGTTCATGGATGGAAAAAAATCAACATCATTAAAATGTTCATACTACCCAAAGCAATTTATAGATTCAGCGCAATTCCTATTAAAATATCAGCGACATATTTCACAGAGCTAGAACAAATACTTCAAAAATTTATATGGAACCAAAAAAGACCCCGAATAGCTACAACAATCTAGAGGCAGAAGAACGCAATAGGAGGAATCACAGTACCTGACATCAAACTATACTACAAAGCCACTGTAATCAAAACAGCCTCATACTGGCATAAGAACAGACATACAGATGAATGGAACAGAATAGAAAGCCCACAAATAAGCCCCAGTTTATAAGACCAACTACTATTTTACAAAGGGGGAAGGAACATAAAATGGAGTGAGAAGAGCGTCTTCAACAAATGGTGTTGGGAGAACTGGACAGGGACGTGCAAAAAAATGAAACTAGACCACCAACTTACATCACACACCAGACTAAACTCAAGATGGATCAAAGACTTGAATGTAAGCCATGACACCAAAAAAGTCTTAGAGGAAAACATAGGCAGGAAAATTTCAGATATCCCACATAACAATATTTTCACTGATACATCTCCTAAGGCAAAGAAATAAAGGGAAAAAAATAAACAAATGGGACTACATCAAACTAAAGATTTTCTGCTCAGCAAAAGAAAACATCAGCAAGATGAATAGGAAACTAATCATATGGGAAAACATATTTGCCAGTAATACCACAAGTAAGGGATTACTCTCCTTAATATATAAAGAACTTATATGTCTCAACACCAAGAAGACAAACAGCCCAGTTAAAAAATGAGCAATGGACCTGAATAAACATTTCTCCAAAAAGGACATACAGAAGGCCCATAAGCATATGAAAAAATGCTCAACATCACTAGCCATCAGAGAGATGCAAATAAAAACCACAATGAGATTCCACTTTACACCTGTCAGAACGGCCATCATCAACAAATCAACAAACAGCAAGTGCTGGCGAGGATGTGGAGAAAAGGAAACCCTAGTGCACTGTTGGTGGAAATGCAGAGTGGTGCAGCCACTATTTGAAACACTATGGAATTTCCTCAAAAAGCTAAACATGGAACTGCGTTTTGATCCAGCAATTCCATTACTAGGATTATATCTGAAGAATCCTGAAATACCAATTCAAAAGAACTCTTGCACCCCTATGTTTATAGCAGCACTATTTAAAATAGCCAAGTGCTGGAAACAGCCTCAGTGCCCATCTGTAGATGAGTGGATTAAAAAAAAAAAAAAAAACTGTGGTATATTTACACAATGGAATATATGCAGCAGAAAGAAAGAAGGAACTTCTACAATTTGAGGAAACATGGATGGGACTAGAGAGAATTATGCTTAGCGAAATAAGCCAGGCAATGAAAGACATATACCATATGATATCAGTTAATACAGGAAACTAATGAACAACACAAACAAATGAGCAAATTGAACCAGGAGCAGACTTAACAGTTACTGGGGATGGGGTGGAGAAAGGGGGTAAGTAGGGGATGGGTCTAGTAAAAAATTAGTATAAATGACCCAAGAACATGGACAACGGGGTGGAGATTGACTGTAGGAGAAAGGGTGGGCTGGGTGGGAGGGGAGCAATGGTAGAAAAGTGGGACAACTGTAATAGAAAAACAATAAATAAATTTAAAATAAAAAAAATATTTTCATCTTAAGTGCATGCCTCCATGTCTTTAATAACTAATTCTAATACAATATAATTTAATTATCTTTCAAAGATAACATTGCACAGTGGCTATGGTGCCAGCATTCAGAGCTGTACTGCTAAGTGTCTTAACAAGCAGAGATTTTATCTTAACTCTGGATTTTACATATTCCTTTGTCCTCATATCTTCAGTTTAAATATATGAACTTGCTCTTTTAATAGGTTGAAATTGTCAAAGTCTGTAATTTCATATGATTCATCTCAATAAGAAATGAGGATAATAGTACTTTCCTCATAAAGTTTTAAAGGTTGAAGAGGTTGATACATGAAGTACTGAGAAACAAACCTGACACATAGAAAAAAAAAAATATATATATATATATATTCTTAATTTATATATGTATATAAGTATATCTATATATATACACATATATACATAATCATTGTCTTTATTCTTTGACAAAAACTCATTAAACATTTGAAGTACTAGATCAAAATTAAGATATGGCAAAAAGCACGATGTGTCATCAAAACATCCCTATGTAATAGTTTTTTTAAAGTTAACTCTTACTCATGTTTTCATAGCTTTCAAACTACATAAAACAATTAAATAAATGTTTTAGTCAAACTCAACTGCACATAAATGTTTTTGAAACTATGAGATGCTATGAGATAGTGGTAGGATTATTCACTCAAAATTGAAAAATGAATTAAAGTGTCCTATGTAGTAGTTTTGATGCAGAGCTACCCAAGTGGTGTACTGAGAGTCTTTCAAGTATTCTAAGATATTGATTCCCCAACCTTGAAGGCTGCCAGGACAGGATTGAAGAGACCTGAGCCCCCCCATTGGCCATCCTTGGCTATAATCAGTCTTCTCAGTTTGCCACAGTATTTCTTATAACTAAATATTATTTCTCTATGTGTCATGAGATGAAAGGGTTGGGAAGCATGAGGCTTGAAGTATGCCCAGGGCAGAATAAATAATTTGTGAGAACCAATGCAAATGGAAATGAGGAACGTTGAGGGGAAAAGTATCATTAAAGATGCTAAAATATAAAGATTTTGTTTTTTCTCTGTGATCTCTTCTTGATTTGTCATTGTATTTTTATGTGCTACATTTTTATGTGCTACTTAATACCACTCTAAGTAAAGAAAAATTAAAATTGTAAATTGTTAGCATGTATTTTACTATTCTTCTCTATATTAGGCAATGTCCATTGATAAGAGCATTTAACTTGGATGCAGAATCACCAAAAACACAAATTCATATTTTATAGCTCATATATGTGCATGTATTTAGGCTTACTAGTATATAAAGAATGACTAAACAGAAAACGAACTATGTGTTACCCTATCTTTCCTTTTCCTTCCATGTCATCATTTTCAGTGTAAACAGTTGGCTGATACTGGTAAATAAGAGTAGGAAAGAGGATGATGAAGTTAATTAGTTGTTTGTATTTCTTAAAATACCATTGCGTTCTTTCTGTACTGGGAACAAGGAAAGAAGGAAAAGTGCCACCTTCCCAGAGATGTCAGCACAGAACTTACTCATAGACATAACATGCTTATCTTGTACTCTCTCTGAGCTTTATTCAACTCCCATGCTTCATGAGTCAATCAGAACTCCAAGAAAAACTCATGGGGCATCACAACAGTTACATGTCAGTGGGGAGGTAAGGAACAGCGGTGAATAAACATTGTGTGTATCACCTCTGGTCCCTTACATGTTCCATTTCAAAGTCCATTTACAAAACACAAGTTCAAAAATAAAATTATTAAGAATTTCTCCCTGACTGCTATGGCTCAGTTGGTTGGGTGTAGCCCCATAGAACAAAAGGTTGCTGGTTTGATTCCTGGTCAAGACACATGCCTGGGTCATGGGTCAGGTTCCCAGTTGGTGTTTGATGTTTCTTTTATGTCTGGTGATTGATGTTTCCCTCACACATCAATGTTTCTCTCCCTTTCTTTCTCCCTTCCTTCCCCTCTCTCTAAAATAAATAAATAAAATAATTAAAACAAATTTAATGACGGCAACATCAGAGTATTAAACCAAGTATGGATCCTTAGTACTAGGTTAGCTATAATTGGAGATGGATGGTGGGTATTGCAAATGCTAAATGTTAAGGTAAAAGCAAGGAACAGCAGCAGATCCACATAGTTCATATCTCCTCTGCTCATATTCAAGTCCCATTGCCCAGTAACGACTTATAAAACACAAGTTCAAAGATAAAATTATTAAGAATATTAGGATGTTGACAGCTAGGCATTAAATCAAGTGTCCAAGGCCCTACTGAGTGCTGGACTCTTTGCAAATGCCCTGATAACATACCCAGGTTTGGCCCTGAGATAACAATGTGATCTTAGGAAGACCACTTTGCTAGGCTGTGCCTCAGTTTTCTGATTTTGAATACAAAGATAACTTCTACCACCTCATAGTCTTCTTATAAAAAGTAAAAGAGGTAGTATACTTGGCACAATGTTTGTTACATAAGAACAATGATGGTTATAATAATAATTAATGCATTTACTGAATGCTTATACACACACACACACACACACACACACACACATATATATATATTTATTTATTTATTTATTATGAGAATTACTGTAAAGCCTTTATTAGGAGGTCAAATTTAAATTAAATTGGTAACGTTGTTACCAATCTCAGTGGAACCATTACATTCAATGTCAGCATCCTCTTAACCTTTTTTACTCCACATGCAATGCCAAATTATAAGTTACATCAAAATCAGACAGAAAGTGGGAAATGATAACTAGTTGGAGCAGAGAAGACTTTTAGGGTAATGAAACTATTCTGTTTGACACTAATGGATCCATAGTACTGTACAACACAAAGAATGAATCTTAATATAAACTATGATTTTTAGTCTACAAAAATGTATAAGCATCGGTTTATTAAGTTTAACAAATTATCAGAGTAATGCAAAATAATAATAGGCGAACGGTGGACAGGGGGACATGGAGTATCATGGAGTATATTAGAACTATTTTCTGCTCTTTTTTTTGTAAACTTAAAACTTCTCTAAAAATGAAATTTATTAATAAAATCCAGAAATACTATAAATGAATTCTGACTGCAAGTTATTTTTGAAGATGTAGCAAGGTGTTCCCCCCTCCCACCCACCCCTCTGCCGAACACTGAACATAAGCTTGCCCTCTGAGAATTATGCAAAGACCATAAAAGGTCTTAATTGATGTAATAACAATCTGGTCTAAAGATTGTGCTAGATCTGGTCTTTAAGTGGTATTTTGAACAATGAT
Source organism: Furipterus horrens (assembly GCF_987537825.1). Lineage (NCBI taxonomy): Eukaryota > Metazoa > Chordata > Mammalia > Chiroptera > Furipteridae > Furipterus > Furipterus horrens. Next base: position 16,488,071 of record NW_028327187.1, read on the forward strand.
CTCACAAGTGCTCGTTTTTTTTTTTTTTTATAAGGTATTAGAATCTAGGGTTATACCTTTTGATTTTGCTTAGTTTTGCTTTTATTCCATGCTCTAATTAATGCAGCATGAATATAATTATTCTCTAAGATTACAAACCCCTGAGGGGGCATAGATTATGTCTACTCCTGGTTTTAAAAAATTCATATAAAACATGGTAGTAATGATAGCTTTCGTGCATATTGCTTCCTATAGCTTATACAGCACTTTCATGTATATTTATTTGCTTTGCCACTTGTTCTACAGTTAGAAGCTAAGGCCCCAAGCCAAGTGTTTTGTTTTATTTTGTTTTGTTTTTGACAAAAACACCATGTAATAAGACAGTATGCCAGAATCCAGTAGTTATCTAGTCCATATCCATTTTCTGTTTCTGTCCTGCTAATAGAATCTCAATTTTTTCCAGGACACTAACTACAATATTTTCAGCTTCCCTTACAGCTACAATGACTATGTGACCAATATATTTCTAATGAGATATAAGGATAAATTGTTGGGTGAGACATTCAGGAAGAATCCTTAAAAGGGAAATCATTGACCAAGACCAGTTCTTTCACCTTTATTCTGATCCCTGCTTGGAACATCGATATGATGACTGGTGCTTTAGCAGTTACACAATATATTTTTGAAACATAAAAAAAACTATGAATTTATTCTTGGGGATGCAGGGAGGTAATCAGTTTATGTTTCATATTTTCTTGTGAAAAAATACATTGCTTAGTATGAAATTGTCCAAGTATTTTAGTTATCTAACTAGAGAAAATACTATAAGTGTAATTCTGACTAGAATGCTTCAAGAAGTTTTTCAGTAAAAACAAGTGGTATTTATTATTTTTATATAGTTTTGCTGTAACAGATTTCTAAAAACAAATGTGTTTGCTATCCAAATGTTTTCATTCAGAACCATTTTTTTATTTTCTTTGGTTCAAATTATTCCACATGGTGATAATTTCTAATTTACTCTTCAAAGGGGCTATCCACAGGACACACACATAGTAACAATAAAAACACTGGGGAACATAATTTTCATTGAGCTATATCTGACATTTGTTTTTGACTAACTTTTGGCATCTGGATCCAAAAATAACCCAAATTTTTCTCTATCACACCAACTTTTTGAGGTACAGGATATCCTCCCTTTGTCCCCAAAACACAAAATACACAAAGGAAAATAAAGAAACAATTACTTGAATATACTGTTTATTTAGAGTTATTTTATTCATACAAAGGCTGTATATTGTTACTGTAAGTCAAGTTGTGTACAAGTAGTAAAGTTCTGCTACCAAACATACATATTAATGTATTTTATCTTTTTAAAGTATATTTTATTGATTATATTATTACAATAGTTCCAATTTTCCCCTTTACTCCCCTCCACCCAGCACCCCCCTTCCCCAGCAATGCCCCCCCAAGTCCATGCCCGTGGTTCGTACATACAAGCTCTCCCGCTTCACCCTTTCATATATTCTTCTTCTTCTTTTTTAATAAATAAATGATTAATTATTTTAAAATAAAAAATAACAATCTCTCCCTCTCAGATATTAAGCCCCTTTATAATCTTATAAAGGACAATGGGTGAAGGTCTCAAGCTCCTCTAGCTGTTTGAAGCTGGACATGGTCTTCGTCCTACCTACCCTTGGGTCCAGAAATCCCTAATAAGAGTGGGGGTATGGAGAGTAGGGTGACCTTCACTCATGGGGAAGGATTGTGCAGACTCCAGGTCAGTTGAATGTCCCTGGACAATGGCGTGCTTAGTTTAACAGGCTGGCATCCTTGTTGTATTCTGGGGGAAACAGATTTGGCAAAAGGGTTAAAAGACATCATTCAATCCATAACCACTAGATGACAAAAGGCAGGTATTAATTTTTCAATGTTCCACATTAGGGAAAAAAAAGGGGGGCTTCTTTGGAGGAAGGTGTGCCAGGCACATCTCACCTGTCCAAAACCCTTTTGCCCATTATACTTAGTTTGGGCTGAGGGAAATATTTTAGGTTTCCCTCCTCTCAGACCTCTGGGCCCTTTCGGTCCAAGCCATTAGGATAGAAAAGAGAAACCAGTTTTAAAGTGAAGCCCACAGACCACCCCATTCTTCACCAACTCAGCCACTTAGTTCAGCCAAACCGTTGGGTCTCAGGAGGCAGCGCTGAAGACAGGATTAAGTGAGGCCTATACATACAGACAATCACTCAGGTAATGAGATCATAGGCTTATGCTCTTTGAAAACAAAAAACACATGTTAATTTATGTAACTTAACCCACAAACAAGTCTCTAAATCTGTAAGACTGTCTTATTGAAAAGAATTCCAGTTGCAAGGCATTTGACATTCTTCTTGCCTGTAACTTAAATATCTTTGATGATACCACAGACATAGTTTAACTTTCAAGTGAAAACATATTTTAAATGAAAAGAAACTTTAAAGACGGTTAGCTGCACTACTTTATAGTCTACCAATGATCATTATGATTTTCCTTGAATAATGATTTTTCTCCCTAAGATTACCCTCCTTGTCATTAAAGTGACTGCATTAAGTCCATTTTTAATTTATCCTGTTCATTTGCATAAACACAACAAGAGCAGCAAATGATCAATGTATTTTATCTTTCTAAATGACAGGCTAGGAAATGTCAAAATGAGATACTTGAAACAGTCTTCTTCAGTTGGCAAAGCTTTAACATATTGCTTCATGAGACCCAGTTTTATGTGCAGAGGTGGTAATAGAATGTTCTTTCTGTCAACATGTGGTTCATGCAGAATATTTGGATCACCAGGTTTGAGGTCAGATCTTGGAGGCCAATTCGACTCCACCCAGTGCTTCTCATGAGCTCTGCTATCCCACATAGACAGAAAATAGGGATACTTCGTGTATCCACATTGCTGACCAAGAAGGAAGCAGACCATTTTAAGGTCTACGCAGATGACCCAATTGTTCTTGTGATATTGCAACAGATCAATGACTCTCTTTATGTCTTCATATTCTTCACAAAAACAAACTGAATGACCAATTGGGACTGCACCAAATAAATTGCCATTGTGGAGGACACACTTCAAGCTCCATTTTGAGCTATCGATGAACAGTTGCCATTCAGTTGCATTATAGATCAGAATTCCCAATTCCTCCATTAAACAATGTATGTTATGGCAATATGCAAAGCCACCATCACTTCAAAAGTACTGCAGAAATGCACTTTCTCTTCATCTAAAGTAGGATGCCTTTGCTCCCTTTTCAAGCAAGTTTTTCTCATACAGTCTTGATGCTAGGAGTTCTGAAGCCCTTTTGGATAGTCCAAAATCTTGTGCCAAATCATTCAATTCACGCTGATCAAATCCCTTACGAAATGAGTCATCTTCAATTTCAAAATCTTTATCATTGTTGTCACTTAGTTCTTCACCATACTCCTGTTTTTTGAAAGAAGGTAGTTCAATGAAAACTGGCACTGGGATTTCAGCTGAATGAGGCATTGGGTGTATAGCTCATGATAGACTAGGATACTCTATTTTACATTTATTTTTCTTGTTATATCCTGACGTTTTCACTATACAAAAGTAACAGTCACTTGAATGATCTCTGGGCTCTGCCCAAACCATAGGTATACCAAATAGCAATTTATCACATGTTTCCTTCATCCACACCTGTAAGCTCTCAACACATTGCTTGCACACCTTTTGAGGGGCCCAAGGCTTCTCTTGATCACTAAGTTTTACTTTAAATTATGAAAAATAGGCTTGCCTGACAAATGCGCTGATGTTTGTCCCTTTACTGGGAATGGTGAACCTGCCACAGATATAAGAAAACGTATCAGGGTCCTTTAGGCACTTATGATGAGAAATAGCAGAGGTAGACATGATCTGAAGGAAAAGAAATAGTATGTATATAAATAAAAAATAAATTCTGCTAACTCCTGTATACAGACAAGAAATCAGACTACACTTTGGAATATGATTCACTATATAGAGCGGCACGCAGCCTCTCACCACACTGTCTCATGTGTAACTGAATAGCCTAGACAAGTATGAACTTGTTGCTGGTCCCAAGGTTGTCCCCCATCCCTCCCCACTCTAAGGAGGTTTGCTCTCAGCCAATAGGAAAGCACTAGTGTTTGCCTCCATTCAGGCTCAATCCAGCCTAGAGTGGTCACATGAAGATAAGCTGTAGAGAAAAACGATGTGATAGAAGAAAACTAACTGCAGTTTTGAAATCAGCATGCCTATTTAAGTCTAAATAGCTGAAAAATTAAACTCCAGAGGAATTATGTTAAAAATTGTTCCCCTGTGTAACTTATACTCTATTCTAAGAGGTATATGATTTATCAGTCCTACTCACAAACTCTCACAGCACTGCTACTGGCAGTGATAGTAAATAATCTTTCTTAATTTGCCATGTGTTGGTGTTTCAATATTCATAAGTTTGAACAGACTCTTTGGAGAAACAGTCAATTCAAAATTCAGCCCCTAAAAGGACTTCATTCTCTTTCTCCTCCTGCCCAAATGTTATCTGGATTTCAAGAACTTAAGCCTCCTCCAGCAGGCTCCTAACTTTGTTATAATCATGTTCTTTTTTTTTTTTTTTCTATCTGATATTTCAATGACAATGCTTATCCACTCCACTTTGAGCTTCCATATTGAAAGGGGAGCATATGAATGCATGCTTTCAATATCTTTACACTACCTGAGTTTTTTTTTGTTCTATTTCTTTACACTCTACCATGGCTAAATGTTATGTTTAGTTAATATTAACAACCTCGATGTTCAAATCAACCAGGCTTGGCACATAAGTGGGTTAAAGGTGATGAAAAACCAAAATCAGAAATTACTAAAGATGAAAATATATTGGTGTCAGGTGTCAATATATTATCTTACTTAAATTTATATATTTTAAAATCTACAGACATCTCATATACACATAACCAAATCAAACCTATAAAAAGTTTTAAAGCCATCATGCCTTCATGTAATGACAATGACAGGCCTAACATTTTTCCAATTTGTTTTAAGTGAGGAGCAGGTAACAGATGATAACTAGTGCAAGATGGTATATAAAAGAGGGGCAAGACAAGGTAATTGGAGTTACAACCAGCTAAAAAATGCAGAAAAGAAGTGGAATAAAAATAAGAAAAGCAGTAACATAGGAAGTTTTTAGAATATATTAAATATCACATTTGGGTTCAAATGTCCTGATATGAGCATAAGGGAATATATATATATATATATATATATATATATATAATTATTGAACTGTGTAATTTAAAAATGTTTAAAAACTTGCTGCTAATGAAGAAAAGATGTTATACCATGGTTCAAGTACATACAGTGAATTTCAGAGTTCAAAATTAATTTAATTAAACAATACCTAATCACTCATTTAGTCCACTGACATGACATCCACTTTGAGAATATATTAACATTATTACTGCAATTTTACAAAAATTTTAACAGCTTGGTATAGCATCAATGGTAATATTGGTTGGCTGGCCTGTTTCTAAAATAAGTTTAAGTTTTTAAATAAATGGTGTTCCAGACCATGAAATATTTCCCCACTTGGGCATTATTCAACTGAAAATTAATTAGCATGGGCAATCTTTTTTCCAAACAGATGATCCTAGATCTTAAACCACATTAATATATATTTCTCCATTCTCTCATGAAAAAGTGTGTCCCTATTATGTATGATTTCAGACTTTCTGTAGTAATGCCATTATAGTTGAAAATGATATAGTTGTCAGATTCATCAGGTGCCTTTACCATGGAATAAATTTTGAACTATATACATTAATACCTCACTTAAATAGGAGTCAGCTCCCCAACAATCTAAACCACTGATAAAACAAATAAGCAAACAAACAAAGCCTCTTCACAAATCAAATATCACAAAAATAATTTGGTAATGAAAGCAATTTGGTAAGAAAAGGTTAATGTTATTGTGTGGCAGCATGTTGACTGTTAGGAGATATGAAAAGCGACAGCATGTGGAAGTAGAATGAAAGATAAAAATAAAGAAAAATTAGACATGTTTTACTATGTAAAATTAGGGAAATATCCCTTTACATACATCTTTGTGCAAATCTGTATTTCCTAAGAATAGAATTGTTTTTTAAATAAATGTGTATATAAATTTAAATAGTTTGGTATATGTTGTGGAACTATAACAATCTACCGCAACTATGTGGTCCTCTGCAGCAACAACTGTGGGGAGGTCTGCAGTTGCTACGAGAGCTGCTGGAATTCTTAATAGTGCTTCTGTATCCAGTGTCAAATGCACCTGGGTAGGCAAGGGCCATGGAAGGCGGTGGTAGAACTGAGGCCAATGGCATATGATTGTGGGAGCTTGTCGTGGGGATAGGGCTGGCTGTACACCATGTACATGTAGCAGTAAGAAACAGGGGTGTCTACATGTGCATGCACTCAGCTATGAGAGTGGTCTTCAGGTGTGTGCTCAGTACTGTGAGCTGGAGACCATATGGGGTCTGCAGCCAGCAGCAGGCTGTCATATGTATGATGGTGAAGGTCTGAGGTGAACACAAGTTTGTCAGCAATTACGTTGGATCCTAGGACCTAAGTACTTACAAACACCATTGGCTGGAGCAATTCCAGTGCATGGGGAAGTAATGGAGATGGCAGCTCAAGCAACTGGAGTCTCTGAAGGTGAAAATTGCAGTGCCCCAGGCAGTGAAAGCTGTGGGTCAACTGTGGCAGTTTTGATGAATGTTGGGTTCATCTGCTGTGAAAGACTCTGGGGTCTTCTGCAGAGCAGAAGATGACAAACACTGCAGGATCTTCGGCAGTGAAGTATGCATTGAGTGTGCAGTAGCTGTAAGGGTTGTTAAGGTCTTTAGTGGTGAAAGATGCTGGTGTCCTTTGCAAAGAAGGTCATTGAAGACCATGGTGGCATCTGTTGCATAGTTGTTCCTGAGAGTTCCAACCCTTCTTTGTTCATAATTATCTGCAGCTGTCTCAGCTATGCTGATCTCCCTAGTAATCTGTGTGGGGTGAAACCCAGGCAGGTTACTTTTGGCTGTGTCTTGAAAGGGTGAGGGAGCTGATCACTCACCTTGATCTCCTTTCTCCAGTGAGAAGAACTTGTAAGCTGAGCAGACCCCCTTGCCACTGGGCTGTGCTGACCAGAAGAATGGAATGATATGGACAGAAGGAAACTGTTCCTCCTACCCTTTATGTATGGTTATTCTTGGGGTTTTCTACTGTGTTTTTGCAGCTTCTGAATTGGACTCCAGAGCTCTTTAACAGCTATTTTGGTTCATGAATAGCTGCTGATTTTTTTTTCTGGTGAAATTAAGGTTGGGGTCACCTACTTTGCCATCTTGTTGACATAACTCTTGCTCCTCAATATTTTTTGTATTCTTCTTTTTCTTCTCTACTAAAGGGAGACTTACTTATAACCTCTGCATTAAATCTCATTTCTTTGTTCTCCATATATATGATACATCTATCTACTTATATTGCCATTTCTTTGTATTTTTTTCATAATATTTGGGAAAAGTTACTATTTTTACTTTGCTGTCATGGGTTTTATTATTTAGCTTTATCCTTCCCTTCTTGAGCTTTTGAAGGACATTTGGATGTCACTGGAGACAGAAACACTTTCCCAGTAGCTAAAACTTCTAATAAGTTCATCCTTTAGAAAATTTTGACATTTGTGAAGTAGAATAGGAAGGACCCCAAGCAAATACATTCAATAATATTTTAATACAATTACAGTTACATTTCCTTGAAAATATATCCACTGGTGATTAAATGAATATTTCCATTAACACTCTGAATGAAAATAGTTTTGAAGGGGAGCATTTTATAGTTAATATAATTCTTATATGTGTCTATGTTTTAACAATAAAACATTCACTTCAAATGCTCAAAACAATTGCCTTTGGACACTTCATAGAAAACAGTATTTCTCAAAATGAGGGTTCTACAGCATGAATCAGAATACCATTTGTGCTTATTAGTCCCACTCTATGTCTACTTATTCTGATTTTCTGGGAGGGACATACAGGAATCTACATTTTAAAAAGCTTTGAAATTAATATCAATGCACAAGATAATAACTCTTGTACACCTTCCAACTATCTGCCTAGATCTCTGCTCCTGTAGTATTTTTCTCCACACAGCCAGAACTATTTGATCTCATATCTATGCTTGGTCCTGTCTCTGTCTCTGCAACTGATCTTGTTCTTAGTGTTGGGGAATTTAAAGAGCTCTTATTCCATATTCAGGTGACAAAATATCAAGACATCTTGCTTGGGTCTTGAGTGAGTACCTAAGCAACTCATGGTAAAGGCTTTATTCCCTGGCTCATGACAACCTTGCTTGATAATGCAGCAGCACATAAAATCTCTGGAGTATATTTATTTAAAATCAATCAGCTTTGGGGAGACAAAGGTAAAACAAAACTGGGTAAAAAAAAATTATGCTTTTGTTATTATGTACAAAACAAAATGAGAAAATCAAGAGAAAATAAGATCAAGAGATTCACAGGGAGAAGACAACGACACACATCATTATGTGTTAGACTAAGCTGCTCCTGACAAGCTAGTAGTGCTCTGGAAGCCAAGAAATAGAAACTTCAATTATGCCAAAACCATCTCTTATTTAGTCACCAAAGTAGAAGTTACTAATGAAGAAATGGAGAGAGAATACTTATATTATGATTCCTGTTCTAAAATGACACTATCACCCAGAAAACTCAAAGTGGGGCCCACAGACCAACAAAATGGACATCACTGGAGAGACTTTTTAGAAATGTAGAATCTCAGGCCCCACTTCAGAACTTCTGAATCAGAATTTAAATTTTAGCAAGATCACCAGAGGATTTACATGTTCATTAAGTTTGAGAAGCAGAGCTCTACAAAACTACCTGCTCTAGAAAAGCCAGAATTTCCAGAATGTATTCAATAGTCTGTTAGAATGTCTTTAAGGTTTCAGAATTTTACTAACTGCCCAGAAGTCTCTCCACCTGAATTGTGAGACAAAACAGTAATGTGGCAATGATTGTGAATCTCACTGCAGAGTTGTATTGCTGTTTTGAAAAAGCAATTCAAATGTGTTCAAGGCCAGGCTCTATCATTTATTGGCTGTATGACATTTCGAACCTCAGTTTGTTAACCTACAGAATAAAACTTTTACAGAATATCAAATGATATAACATATATGTTAGTGCATTATAAATTCTTATATAATTTTTAATTTCATGGCTAGTTCCCCAAACTGCTTTCCTGATCCAAACTCCTCACTCAAGCTCAAATCCTAAATTTACACTGCAATGGTAAACTTAATGAAAGTTAATTTACAGGGTATGGAAAAGAACATCAATCAAGTTTTCAAGCAAAAGGAGGAATTGCGAACTTCAGATTAACACCCTGGAATCAGAAAGAACTGAAGAAAAAGGGGTAGAAACATAAGAGTTCTTATTTCTATTGCAAACAAAAGTTGTCAAATAAAAATTAAGAGCAGAAAAAACTAATCGCACTCAAAAGAGACATGGAGTATGTCATCATAGTATTGAATAAATAGTTGACATGTGATCATTTGAATGTACAGATACATATGTGGGAGAGTACCACTCTTACATCTGAGATTTCAACAAGGTTAAATCAAAGATGCAAATTATTAAATATTTATTTGAAAAATCATAAATTGTCTTTATAATCATCTGGTAAAAGAGAAATTTTTTTAAAGCTACATTTATTACACTTAGTATAATATTTTCAAGTTCCATCCATGCTGTTGCAAAAGATAGGGATTTTTTCTTTCTGCTGCGTTGTATTTTATTCAGTGAAAGACAAATATCATATGATCTCACCTATGAGAGAAATCTAATGAACAGAATAAACTAATGAACAAAATAGAACCAGAGGCATGGAAACATGGAACAGACTGAAAGTGACCAGAGGAGAGGGAGAGGGGGATACTGGTGGAAAGAAGGGGAAGGGACTAGACAAAGAACATGTATGAATGGCCCACAGACATGGACATCAGTGTGGGAATTGACTTTGGGAGTGAGAGATGGGATGAGCAGGAGAGGACAAAGGGGGAATTGGGACAACTGTAATAGAATAACAATTCAAAAAATGGAAAAAAAAAGTTACATTTATATGCCTGTTATCATACACTCTCAGGAATAGAGAATCTTATTACTGTGTGAATGTGGGCAAGTTACTCGACCTCTCTGAGCTTTAGTTTTCCCAACTAGAAAAAATGGAAAGGGTGTTAGAAAGAAATAAAGTAATCTGTCAGTATTCTTTGGTAAACAAGAGTAGAGAGGAGAAAGCTACCTCTATACACTGCTACAACACATGATAAGTAGGAATTAAGTGTTACAATTTAATGTTTAATACAAATTACACTTGAACATGTACAGACTTTTTTCTTCAAAAGAAACAATGAGTCCACACAAAAGAAACAATGAGAAATCATATAATTGCTACTATACAACCTATGTTTTAAATTGGATGTCTCACTGTGCTACTGTCTTCCCAAGATCATATATTTCCACAGTGACTTTAGAAACAAAACTGAAAGTAGTATCCTATCAAATGACATTATGTCTATCAAACACTGTTCTGTTGCTAATCTCTATGACTCTCCTTTCTTGTTTCTGTGTGAATATGGAGTTTTATATTTTTGATATGGCTTAATAACACTTCTATGTATGTGTTTACATAACACAATATCATCTCAAGATGTGTACATATACACAATTTCAGGTATCTCAATAAATCCTTCAGAGTGAATTGAACCAGATAGCCATGCACATTAATACAACATATTTTATCTCTGAAAATAAGGTCTGAATTCCATTTAGTTTGGCAGAAAAGTATTTTTTATGTAAGTCTTTTGGATAATCTTTCTTTTTCTCAGAGAAGTCAGAAGGATGGAATGCTTCTATCTCCCCTCTATCTCACATTGTAACTCAGAGCTTGCAAGTCAAACCTGGTGTTAATGCCTCCCCACCCTCTACCCTAAAGCAAGATGCTTCCTAGATAAAAATTAAATCCAGTTAACATCACAATACTTGCCAGTTCTTGGGGTAATGTTTTAGAGTTATTTGGCAACTTAAAAATAACAAAGATTAAAAACTTTGGTGGCCACCTTCTTATATGAATTGCTTTTAGGTATTAGACATTCCTCAAAAAATGACAAGACTTTCATCTACAATTGGCATTTAAGGAAAATTTGTTTCTTAATGGTTTTATAATGATGTTTCATGTTTTGAAGATGAACATAAGTATTTTTCATCATTACCTATTCATCAAGAAAACTGGCATTGCCTTGACTGAGCAATTACTCCTCATATTAGTATGCATCTATACTAGTATACTTGCATCCAGAATGGCAACATTAATACAAATGATAGTAACATCAGCAATGCAAATTTATGGAAATATTTGAAATTATTATGAATTTATACAAAACAATCCTAAAATGATTCAGTTGCAGGTAAGTTTCAAATAAAATATTAGGGACTCTCTTCCAACCACAATAATCCAAGATAGACAGTGATGCAGATGGCTGTATTTTATGGCACATAATTGTTTCATTCTCATCAGAGGTGGTTACAGTGTTTATCACATCAGCCAAATGGACAGAGATGATGCAAATTGTAGGCATCAAAGGAGAGGCAGTTTGGAGTCACTTTCTGAACAGCTAAAAATTAGGAATATAGTTTAAGTAAAAATTTTATTGTCATATTTAGTAATCACTAGTGTTAGCTACCTTTCCCACAAAATACACAGGTCTTTATAAAGTGATTTAAGGACAGGAATTCAGGGTTCTTGGTTGATAACATGTCGAACAGTGTTATTTGAGGTGCGGATATTTCCATAACTTTTTAGTTAGTGGATAATTGCAAGTGTCTTCATTAATGGCTATACACTAAGATGACTCCACTTTCCATCCATGACATTTAGGAGTTTCCTGGTGGCAGGAAGAAGGCTTTGTATAGTACAATATGATACTGGTTAGAAGACCTAGAATGAGTTGGAATAATGTAAAAATATAATCAGGTAGCAGATTTATCCAAATCCTAAGAAGACTGTGCAAGAAGTGGCTTAGATGCTTATTAATATATGAGGATGTGTGGGAAATGAAGGTAGGTTGGCAATTCTGAATCATTAACTTGCCTGTCTGAGGATTACTGTTGACAATATTAATAAAAATAATGTAAAATATACAGTTAAACTTTTTATAAACTACTACATTGGTGTGTTTGGTAGACATGACTTATGATCACCAGAGTTCTTTGTATCTTCTATATTGTTACAGATTTTGTCTACTTCTATCAATTACTGAGAGGTATAAATCTCCAATTATAATTATGGCTATGTGTGAACTTTTGGTATATGAAGTATGATGTTCTGTTACTAGGTATTTACATATTTAGCACTTCTTAATTCTTTCTAAATTATCCATATTATCATTATAAAGCATTTCTCTTAATCTCTGACTTGAAGTTTAATTTGTCTGATCTTTTTACCCCCTTTTTATTAAATTTATGAGGTGACATTGGTTAATAATACATAGGTTTCAGGTGTACAATTATCTCCAGATTTCTTACTCTTTCAGTATACATAGTATATGTCTTATTCCTTTCACTTTCAACCTATTTGTGTATGCAAAATCTCTTGTGATTCCTGTAAACAATTTCTAGTTAGGTTTTGATTCTTTTTATCTAATCTGATAGTTTCTGTCTTCTAATTGAAGTATTTGATCTACTTACATTTAATGAACTCCTTTTTTTCTCTCTTTCTCTCTGTTTCTCCATTGCTCCTTTCTTCTTATCTTTTGGTTTAAGTGAATGTTTTCAATTTTCCATTTTACTTCTTATAATGGTTTCTTTGTAAACTTTCTTTCATTATTTTTGAGTTAGGGCTAAAGATATTATTTAAAACTAATCAATACTGTGACTTTGCACTTTACCTTCTACACATTCCTTTTCACATTTTCTACTTCATGCTTCTTTTTGTTTAATAACAGATATTGCATACTTCTCATTTTCAAACTCCACTTGATACCATAAAATACTCATAGACCACTCCTACACAGACTTTGGGGGTCTCTCCTTGTACATCTCACTCCTCTCCTTACCTGTCCTGCAAATTTAGCAACTTCAGCTGCCCCAAACCCTGATTTCTGTATTCTCATCTAAGCAGGACTCTCATGCTTTCTTATACTCCAGCTCACTTCACTGTATGTATGTATGTATGTGTTTTTTTTGTTTTAATTATGTTTGTTTGTTTATTTATTTATTATTTTTATTGTTGGCACTATTACAGATGTCCACATTTCCTGCCCCTTTGCCTGCCTCCATCTATCCCTCACCTCCTTTTCCTTCTGGACATCACCACACTGATGTCTGTGTCTGTGAGTTATACATCTATGTTCTTTGGGAAATCCCTTAACCTTCATTCATGTAGTGCTCCCCTTGCCACTCTTCTCTGACAGGTGTCAATTTGTTCCATGCATCTATGCCTCCATTCTGATTTTGTTCATCAGTTTATTTTGTTCATTATGTTCCACATATAAGTGAAATCATATGGTATTTGTCTTTCTCTTACTGGTATATTTCTCATAGCACAATAATGTCCAGGTCCATCCATGCTGTCACAAAAGATAGGAACCCCTCCTTCTTTACACCCACATAGTATTCCACTGTGTAAATGTACCACAGCTTTTTTTTTTTCAGATTTAATGTGTTTTATTGATTAAAATATTACATTTGTGCCAATTTCCCTTCCCTCTGCTCCCCTCCACCCAGTGGCCCCCCTCCCTCCAGTTGTCCCCCCCTTTTAGATTATGTCCATTAGTTGTGCATACAGTTCCTCCCAACCTCTCTCCGTCTATTCCATTCCCTCCTACCTTGATCCCCAATTCCTATATCATCTCCCTCCCTTTCCCCATTCCCCCTCCCTGTTGACCTCCCCCCAATATGCTTCCCGTACCCACAGTTCCTCTTCCACTCTCGTTGCCTATTTAGTTTGCCTCTGTTTCATCTCCCTAGCTTCTGTTTTTTTTTAAACCAGTCCCTTTAACATCTCATATAACAGTGGTTTGGATCTAATGAACTCTTTCAGTTTTATTTTGTCCTGGAAACACTTTCTCTGTCCTTCTATTCTGAATGACAATTTCGCTGGGTAGAGTATTCGTGGTTGTAGGTTTTGGATTTTCATTACTTTGAATATTTCTTGCCAGTCCCTTCTTGCCTGTAGGGTTTCCCTTGAGAAGTCAGCTGATAGTCTAATTGGGACCCCTTTGTACATAATTCTTTTCTTCTCTCTTGCTGCTTTTAAGATTCTCTCTTTATCTTTAACTTTTGACATTTTGATTATAATGTGTCTTGGAGTGGTTCTCCCTGGGTCCAGTCTCTTGGGAACTCTCCTTGCTTCCTGGACCTGCAAGTCTATTCCCTTCCCCAAGTCTGGGAAGTTCTCCTTTATTATATTTTCACTCAATTTTTCAAGTTCTAGTTCATCTTCCTCACTCTCTGGCAAACCAATGATTCTTATGTTGGGCCTTTTATAGCTGTCCCAGAGGTTTCTGATCCTCTCATTGTTGCTTCCCATTTCCTCTCGCTGCATTGGTTGACTGCTTGTTCCTTCTCCATATTCCAGTTTGTTGAAATGAACTCTGGATTTTATTTCCTTTCCTTCTGTCTCGTATGCGGTTTTGTTCCTTTCGTTATGAAAGTTTTTCGCTTCTTTCATATCTTTTTCCTGCTCTTTTGTGAATTCTGTAAGCCATCTGTTAACAATGGCCCAGAACTGAGCCTCTGACAGGTTTCTTATCTGTTTATCTGTCAGGTTCTCTATCTGCTGTCTGGAGAGTTGTGTCACCAGGATTTCTATAGTTGTCTGCCTCATTTTGACAGATGCGTTTTGTTTTCTTGGGCCAGCTATAGGGGGGGCAGTGCCTGTGTACGCATCACAAATCAGCGACCGGCCGGCGCCTGCCTGTCCGCGACCTATTTCGCAGCCCTGTGGTGCTTTCTTTGGGGACGGGGGTCCAAGATGGATTCACACAGTTATTCAGCTAGGAGACCGGGATCCGTCCTCCCGCCCCCCTGGGCCTCACTGTTCAAGGCGATGCGGCGGCCGCTCTCCCCAGCGCCGGAGTCGCGCACCGGCAGGGTCTTGGCCGCAGCCGGGATTCCTCGCCGGGGTCGCGCACCGCCAGGGGCTTGATGGATCCGGGATTCCTCGCCGCCCGCCGTTGTCCAGGTGCGACCGCAAACAGCACTGCCCTCTTTAACTCTTACCTGCCCAAATGGCACCGCTGGTTTATAACTTCATATGTTGGACTTCCGTGTAGTTTTATTTTCTGGAATTTCTAGTTATCCTTTGTTTTGAAGTAGTTGTATTCCTCTCTAGTTGTAGAGGGAGACCTAGCGTGTCCGTCTAAGCCTCCATCTTGGCCGGAAGTCTGTACCACAGCTTTTTATCCATTCATTTACTGATGGGCACATGGCTATTTCCAGATCTTGATTATTGTAAACAATACTGCAGTAAACATGGGGTACATATATTCTTTTGAATTAGTGTTTTGGGTTCCTTTGGCTATATTCCCAGAATTGGAATTGCTGGATCATAAGGCAGTTCTATTTTTAATTTTTGAGGAAACTCCATACTGCTTTCCACAGTGGCTGTATCAATCTGCATTCCCACCAACAGTACCTGAAGGTCTCCTCTAATCCACATCCTAGCCAACACTTGTTGATTTATTGATGATAGTCATTCTGAGAGATGCACTATCTCATTGAGGTTTTAATTTGCATTTCTCTATTGATTAGTGACATTGAGCATCTTTTCATGTCTATGGGTCATCTGCATGTCATATTTGCAGAAGTGTATATTCAGGTTCTTTTCCCATTTATTAATTGGATTTTTTTCTCTTCTTGTTGTTGAGTTGTTTAAGTTATTTATAAATTTTGGACATTAACCCTTTATCAAATATATCATTGGCTAATATGTTCTTTTATTCAGTGGATTGTCTTTTCATTTGTTTGATGGTCTTCTTTGCAGTGCAAAACTTTTTTGGTTTGAAGTAGTCCTATTTGTTTCTTTTTTCTTTTGTTTTCTTTGCCTGAAGAGATATTTCAGAAAAAAATATTGCTGCAAGAAACATCTAGATTTTACTGCCTATGCTTTTTCTAGGATTTTTATGGTTTTGAGTCTCACATTTAAGTCTTTAATCTATTTTGAGTTTATCCTTGAGTAAGATGTAAGGAGGTGGCTTAAGTTTTTCTTTTCTTTTTTTTTTTTACTCAGTTTGCATCTGCTTTTTTATTATTTTCTTTCTTCTCACTTTGGATGGCTTTGCTGTTCTTTTTAGAATTCTTTCAAATGTAAATTCTTGGTTATAAGAGTTCTCAGCTGGTCTTCAGCTGGTTATTTATGTTGCTTGCTCTATATTTTAGTTGTAATTCCAGTTTGGTCCTGGGAGGATGTGAATGTAACATCCACCTACTCCACTGCTATCTTGTGTCTTTATCCTTTATTTTTTTAATTTTTTTTAATTTTTAAATTACAATTGATGTACAGTATTATCAATATATTAGTTTCAGTTGGACAGCTCACTGATTAGAAATTTGTGTAACTTATGAAGTGATCACCCTGTTAATCTAGTATCCATCTGATGCCATACATAGTTTGTACAATATTATTGACTATATTCCCTGTGCTATACTTCACAACACCTTGATAATTTTGTAGCTATCAATTTGTGCTTCTGTTTTTTCTTTTCTTTTTTCTAATATGCTTTATTGATTATGCTGTTACAGTTGTCCTATTTTTTTTCCTTTGTTCCCCTCCATCCAGTAAATCACCTCCCTCCAATTGTCCCACCCCTTAGTCCATGCCCATTGGTTGTGCATATAGTTCTTCTCAACATCTTCCTGTCTACTCCACTCCCTCCTACTATGCTTCTTAATTCTTATACCATCTCCCTCCCTTTTCCCCCTCCTTGCTGATCTCCTCCCATAATGTTCCCCAAAAGTATAATTCTTTTTCCACTCTCATTGTCTACTTAGTCTGCCTTTGTTTCAGTTCCTTAGCTTCTGTTTTAGGTTGTGATATGGTTTTCATTTTAATGTTCATACTTTTGATCCTCTTTCTCTAAACTAGTCCTTTTAACATTTCATATAACAGTGGTTTGGATCTGATGAACTCTTTCAGTTTTACTTTGTCCTGGAACCACTTTCTCTGCCCTTCTATTCTGAATGACAGCTTCGCTGGATAGAGTAATTTTTGTTGTAGTTTTTGCTTTTCATGACTTTGACTATTTCTTGCCAGTCCCTTCTTGCCTGCAGAGTTTTTTTTTTTTTTTTTTTTTTTTTTTTGAGAAATCAGCTGGTAGTCTTATTGCGATCCCTTTGTATGTAATTCTCTTCTTCTCTCTTGCTGGTTTTTAGATACTCTCTTTATCCTTAATTTTTGACATTTTGATTATAATGTGTCTTGGTGTGGTTCTCACTGGGTCCAGCTCTTTTGGAACTCTGTGCTTCCTGGACCTGTAAGTCTATTTCATTCCCCAAATTAGGGAAGTTCTGCTTCATTATTTTTTCACATAATTTTTCAATTTATAGTTCTTCTTCTTCACTTTCTGGCAGCCATATGATTTGGATGTTGGCTCACTTATAACTGTCTGATAGGCTTCTGAGCCTCTTCTTATTTTCCTCACTTTTTGTTTCCTCTTTCTGCACTGGTTGACTGTTCCTTCCCTATGTTCTGATTTGTTGGTTTGACCCCTGGTTTTCTTTCCCTCACCACTAGTTTTGTATGTGTTTTTGTTCATTTCAGCAGGATTAGCCATCATTCCTTCCCCGTCTTGTTTAAGATCTGCTGTTAGGTCTGTAAGCATTTTTATAACCAAAGCTCTGAACTGTGCCTCAGAGAAATGCTCTATCTCCTGCTTCATTAGATTAGATATTTGCTGGCTGGTAGCTGCGTCACCAGGATCTCTATCATGATCTGTGCTATCCTGCGTGTTTTGTATTTACCTTTACTTTCTGGGCGGGGCTGTCACACATCCAATGCTATAGGGGGTGGAGTCCCGTGCACTCATCACAACCAGGCAAACCTTCTCACCACGCTATGTTTTCTGTCGGGGTGGGGGTCCAAGATGGATTCCTGCTGTTCACTCTCCACTGAGAGACTGGGAGCCTCCTCCTCCATCCCCGCCCCTTCTGGGCCTCATAGTCCAAGGAAATGCATGTATTCCTTCCCTGGCATTGTAATTGCAAACTGACGCATCAGCTCTGCAGCCAGGTGTGTTCCCCAGGCGCTTCTTGTCTCCTCTTAAATATGGGTGTCTCTCCTTACTGCCATTCCTCCACCGTAGCCAATGCTGCCACCATCAACACAGCTTGACCTCTCCACCCCGGCTTCACCCCTCCTACCCATCTGGACGAGCACCACTTCTTTATAACTTCATATGTTGGACTTCCATTTATTTTCTGGAACTTCTGATTATTTCTGGTTTTGTGGTAGTTGTATTTCTTCTTAGTTGTGGAGGGAGACAGAGCATGTCAGTCTAGGCCTCCATCTTGGCTGGAAGTCCAAAGAGAGAATCTCAATTTGTGCTTCTTATTCCCTTCACCTTTTCCAGCCAACTCCCCAAACCCCTCCTCTCTAGGAACTGTCAAAATAATTTTTGTAACTTTGATTCTGCTTTTGTTTTATTTGTTTATTTTCTTTAGATTTCACATATAAGTGAAATCATAGGGCATTTCTCTTTCTCTGTCTGACATATTTCACTCAGTACCATACCCTCTATGTCCATCCATGTTGCAATTGAAAAGATTTTATTCAAGATATGTTCAGACTTCCAGCTAAGATGGAGGTGTAGGTAGACTCACTGCATCTCCCTCCACAACTAAGAAGGAGTACAACTACCTCAAAACTAGAGACAACCAGAAGTTCCAGAAAATTGAGCTGCATGGAAGTCCAACAAAAAGATATAAAGAAGAAATACACATCCATACAGGTATGACAGCTCTACCTACAACACAGGAACCTGTCAAGATGAGGAGACAGAGTACACCCCAAAAGGAGAAATGCATCAAGGTTCCAGTGGGAGAACTAAGAGATGAGAAGATAGCCAACCTAACAGATGTAGAGTTCAAAACACTGGTGATAAAGATGCTGACAGACTTGACCGATATGCTTGAGTATGGCAGATGCATAAGGGAAGAAGTGAAAGCTATGCTAAATGAAATGAAGGAAAATCCACATAAAACCAATGGTGAAGAGAAGGAAATCAGGGTTCAAATCAATGATTTGGAGTATAAGGAAGAAATGTACAGTCAACCAGTACAGGAGGAGGACACGAGAATTGAAAAAAATGAGAAGAGGCTTAGGAACCTCTGAGACAACTTTAAATGTGCCAACATCCAAACCATAGGGGTGCCAGAAGGAGAAGAGGAAGAACAAGAAATTGAAAGCTTATGTGAAAAAATAATGAAAAAAAAAACTTTCCAAATTTGGTGAAGGAAGTAGACATACAAGTCCAGGAAGCACAGAGAGTCCCAAAGAGGCTAGACCCAAAGAGGACCACACCAAGACACATCACCATTAAAATGCCAAAGGTGAAAGAAAAAGAGAGAATCTTAAAAGAAGCAAGAGAAACGCAGAGTTACCTGCAAAGGGATGCCTATAAGACTATCAGCTGATTTCTCAAAAGAAACTTTGTAGGCAAGAAGGGCCTAGCAAGAAATATTCAATGTGATGAAAAGCAAGGACATACAAGCAAGACTATTCTATCCAGCAAAGTTATCATTTAGAATGGAAGGGCAGAAAAAGTACTTCCCAGACAAGATAAAACTAAAGGAGTTCATCATCACCAAGGTGTTATAAAATGTTAAAGAGACTTACTTAAGAAAAAGATAAACACTATGAACATTAAAATAACAACAAATCTACAATCACCAACAACTGAATCTAAAAAAAATCAAACAAAAATAAACCAAGCCTACAACCAGAACAGGAATGGAATCATAAGTGTGGGATCATTTTCAGGGTTAGCTGGGAGAGGGAAGGGAAAGAAATGGGGAAATGATGCAGGGATTAAGAAGCATAATTGGTTGGTACAAAATAGGCAGGAGGAAGTTAAGTATAATATAAGAAAGAGTGAAGCCAAAGAACTTATATGCTGACCCATGGACATGAACTAAGAGAGGTGGGATTGCTGGAAGGGAAAGGAGTACTTGGAAGAAAGGAGCTAAGGGAAAAGAAATTGGGACAACTGTAACAACATAATCAATAAAATATACTTAAAATAGAAAAGATTTTATTCTTTTTATAGTGGAGTAGTATTCTATTATATATATACACCACATATTCTTTACCCATTTGTCTATTGATGGAGACTTAGGTTGTTTTCATATTTGCTACTGCAATAAACATATGGATGCCCATGTCCATGTGAATGATTGTTTTTGGTTTCTTTCGATCGATACCCAGAAATGAAATTTGAAATTTTTCTCTTATTATATAATTTATTTTAAAGCCTACTTTGTCTGATATAAGTATTGTTACCCCAGCTCTTTTTGTGTATCCATTTTTATGAAAGATCTTTTTTCATCCCTTTATTTTCAGTCTGTGTGTGTATCTTCTGATCTAAGTATCTCTTGTTGATAGCATATGCATGGGTCTTCTTTTCTTATCCATTCAGCCACTGTATATCTTTTGACTGGAACACTTAATTCATTTGCATTTAAAGTAATTGTTGATAGATATGCATTTATTGCTATTTTATTATTCATATTTTTAACCTTTTTGAATTGTAATTGAGAGTTACTCTAATTACCTTGCATTTCATGTTTTATTTTTGCATTCAATTTACCGTTAATCACAGCTTCCATCTTGAAAGTATGTACCATCCAATGCTCATATTACATATGAGGAAATTGAAGGTAAAATAGTTTATATGACTTGACAAAATTCATACAAGTTATAAAGAATAGATACAAAATAAACCCAGGACTGATGCCAAATACTGCATTTCTAACAATTTCATTATTGTACCTCATTTAATTTTGTGTAGTAGTGTTTAGTCACTTGTGTAAGATTTTCACATATTTTGCCTTATATTTTCTTTGAATTTTTATATCAAACCTCTGTAGCTTGAAGCAGAGCCAGACTATCAACTGAGGTTTATCAAATGACAGGTTAAGTGCTTTCTCCAGTAATTTACATTGTCTCCCTAACATGAACTGGGGTAGGCTTTTTACTCTTACCCATAAACTTCTGTCATAGTTCATTCTACCATGTTTCCCCTAGAGCAAATCAAGAGAAATGAGCTCCCAGAGTTTAGGCTTAAGAAAGTACTTTCTATTTACAGTATATTCTTCAGACATAATTTGAACTGATATATAGAATTGGTAATGCCCACAATAAAATGTAAAGCCAACATTACAGCATTTTGCCCTCATCCATCATTTATTTAATCCATATATTCACCACTCAGATAAACTTCTATTCAGCATATATGTTTTGATTACTAACATTGTCCCTAATGTTCTGGTAGGTACTGATGCAAAGTTTGTCTAGAAGTAGACTAAGATGCAGAAAGTTATAGGATTCAATCTGAGATTTAATAAAAATATATACAAATGCATCTGAAATATAAAGGAAGTGGCGATTAAATCTTATGGTGGGTAGGAATGTAGAGAATCAAAGATTTCACAGAAGATGTGGTAATCGAATTAAACTTTAAAGAATGATTTGAATTCCAACATGTGAAAAGTCAGGACATGTTTAACAGGTAAAGGAAATAGAATTTTAAAGAAAAAGATGTGGAAATCTATAGTATATTAGAGACAAGACAGATTAGCAGACTATTTTAGGTATTGAAATGGGAGATAAGGAAAGCCTGAATTATCTATGTGTTAGTGAAAGATTTGAGAGATCCTAAAATACTGAAATAAACAGTAATCATGATAGACTCAATGAGGGAAATAAGAAGATTCTAAGGTGACTTACAGGTTTTTTTTGTTTTTTTTTGTTTTTGTTTTTGGTTGTTTTTTGTTTTGTGACTGGACAGATAAAGTTCTGTTCAATGAAGTGATAAAAGTCAACTATGGCCTGTGACCAGGGAAAGAAATTAGGATGTTTCTGCCAGGTTTTGTATGAAGAGAATTGGATGTGTGTGTGCAGTTTTACAAGTTACTCACCTGAGCATGAGGAATCACACCTGAATCTGATGGGTTGAAATTCGTATCATCTAAAGATTCTGAATTGGGATGAATAAAATGACTGGTGAGCTCTTTGTCTTGGTTGAATAGAGGATGTGAAAGTTGTTTATATAAAATATATTTGCTACATACTGGGGAGAATGGTAAAGATGTGCATAGGTAGAAATGTGAGAGTGAATACCGAATGGCAAAAGTACTATGCCAATCCTGGGTGTGTTACACTTCATATCCATTTCTCCCCTGCTGAATTTTGCACTGAAAAGTAAAGAGGGGATGACCTTTGAAGTCTGTTTCCATGTCTTCACTGATAGCTGACTTCAAGCTGGGTTCATACAATTTGAGGCATTGACAGAAGATTGGAGGACAGCAAGAGGAGAAGAGCCAGAGTATTCATTCTTCTCACTTTGCCTCAAATAGAATCTTGAGTAGCAATTATCTGTCCTCTGTGGCTTTATCTCCTCCTGGAATGCTAGTTTTAGCCAGGTAACTTTACCTCTTGGGCTTCGGGAATCCTGTCTGTTCCCTTTGTCCTTCAGCCAAGGGATCTCATGGTTCATAGTCTTGGGTGACCTCACTGTGCACTCTGACTTTTCAGTTCTTCCATTATCTATGTAAATAATTCTTTATATTCAAGTCTTTGTTTTAAATATTCATGTTTTCTGTTTCTCTAGGTTAGAATCATAGTGATTCAAGTGGTCAATAATGCCAAATGCTAAAGAGTGATGAGAGAAGAAAATAATTTAAAAATCAATGGGTTTTACAATGAGACCTTGGGTGACCTTTGGGAAAGCAGTTTGAGGGGAAAGCCAGACTGTTCTGAGATGAGAAATTGATAGATGAGGAACTGAAAGTAGAAAATATGAGCAGCTTTTCCAAGAAGTCTAGCAGTAAAGAAAGAAATTTGTTGTAGTAACCTGACAGATAGAAAAACTCAGAGTAATCTTTTTTATTATGTTATGTTATGTTTTATGTTAGAGAGTCAATTATATATTTTAGATATTAAATTACTCATTAGGATTGCCCAGTCTCCGAGAATCACAGATCCATTGGGCTCAAAACAGCCATGTATGATCATTTGCTCCAGTGCATTACTTTCAGACAGAGCCAGATTTTGAGCATCTCTAAGGAAAATCCAGTTTCTAAATTTCCTCAGGATTTGTGTCAATAGTAGAATTTACCTGTCAAGAAAGCAATACAATTTCAGGATGTATTAATAAAAAGATATTCTACATCAAGAGAGTTCATAATAAGGACATAATATTTGGTGTAGATGGGATAATATTGATGATAGTGTGTTCCATTCTGAGCAGCCTATTTCTTAAGAAAGATATTAATACATTTGAGAATTTCTTAAAGACAGCAAGCCAGATGCTTTACCATATGAACGAGAGTTAAGGTAACTAAGTGGAGGGGTTTGGACTAAAGAGAATCAAGATTTAAGGAACTCAGCATAGAAAGGACAGGAAATAATGTCCTTAGATAATTGAAAGTTTTTTAACATGGACACATTATAGAGAATTAGTGTACAACAAGTACCTACTAGGTGCTAAATACTTTGTCAACGATTTTCATTCTCATAGAAACTCCCTGAGGTAATAATTATCTTTACTTTACAGATGGGAACATTTAAACCTTGGGGTGATTAAGTAACTTATGAATATCTCACAGCTGTTAAGAAGACCAAGTAAAAACTCAGAAGAAGACATACTCCTACTACAGATAATACTGATTAAATAAAAGAGTTAAATTTACAGAAAATGAGTTGAGTTGGTATCAAACAGAAACTCAGGATCTTTCCTTTTCAGTTAACTCATTTCTCAAACTGCAGTAAAAAAAAAAAGTGTCTAAGAAACCAATTTGACCAAACCACATTCTACCCCCAAGGGAAAGAAATTTGTAGAGGGAGAAGAAAAGATCATGATTAGAAATTAAATTGGGCCCTGACTGGTGTGGCTCAGTGGGTTGAGCATCATCCTGCAAAGTGAAAGATCCCAGTTCGATTCCCAGTTAGGGCACAAGCCTGGGTTACAGGCTATGTCCCCAGTTAGGGGTGACCAATTGATGTTTCTCTCCCTCCCTTCCCCTAGTTCTAAAATTGAATAAATAAAATATTTAAAATAAAGAAAGAAATTAAATTGAACCAGAACAAAAGTTTTCTGTATTCTTGTTTTTTTCAATTGCTTTGCCTTCCTCCCCACACCCACATGGGACTGGCTGGTGCAGTACATACTTCCCCACCACTGCCTCAATTCTACTCCAAAAAGTGAGAATGAAAAAATAGTTACACTTCCTTTGTCCTTGAGAAAAACGAGTTCTTATAACTTAATTTCATCTAGCCACCTTCCAAAGCCTATGTGCGCCCCTTCTTTCATGCTCATACTCCCACTCTATGCCTTCTTTGCCCTCTATCATATTGCACCAGTACCTATGTATCAATGTTAACTGACTTTATGTCATGCCACTTTAAGTATCTGCTTTCTGATTATTGAATTACTATTTCACTAGTTATACAAGTCAAATTATACTGATTTTTCTTCTAAGCCAATAGGTGAATCATATCAATGGCCTTCTAAGGTAAATATTTGCACATAATGACCTCTCAGAAAATATACCTTGAATTCATATGAATGGACTGAATGCTTGGAATTCCAGGTACACAGTCAGGATGTAGAGTCAAATGAACTGTGAACTGATATCCTATTCAATGTTTAACAACATTCCTTGTCAGAAGATTCTTTCTAGTACTTTGCTTAAATTCTTCATGATGCAATTTATATTCTTCTCCTTGTCCTGTCCTAAGAAAGATTGAGAGTAGCTGGTGAGCATTCTCTGTGTAATAGCTCTTTATATACTTAAAGACCATTTTTAAATCCCCTCTTGGTCTTCTATTTTTCCAAGTTGAACAACCCTGGTTTCATTAACCTTTCTTCATAGCCCTTATTTTCCAATGATTTAATCATTTTGATAGCACTCCTCTGAACCCTTTCCATATTCTACAAATCTTTTCATCCATGGAGCTCCAGAGTGGATACATTTTTACAAAGAATCAAGAAAATTCTGAATGTCAGGATAAAATTTTTTCAAAACCTTGGTTTATACAGATACTTGTTATTCAGCAATTTTCTAGTATTTAGCTATTCATGACGAACCCTGAACAATTTGCTACTTTATTGAATAAAGTTTAAAATTGTTAGCCCCACAAAGCTTGTTGTGTATAGGATCCCAGGCAGTGAATGAACCTGTCTGACCCCATAGCATCCACAGCTCAATAAGCTAGCTTGTTCTTAACTTATTTCTACAATATATATGCAATATGTCCTTGCAGTTTTAAAAATTCTGGCCAGGGCTGCAAGGGTGATGGATCAGTGAGGTGGGCTGTGCGTCAGAACGCAGTCGGTAGAGGGGGTGGGTTGCATCCTGGGGACACTTTCCAACTTGGTATGCTAGGTCGAACTCACCCTTGGAACTTCGCGGAGATGGATGGGCCTGGGACAGAGGAGGGGCACCTGCAATGGGGTCTGAGTCATTATTGCAGTCCTTATTGCAGAAGGTCTTGAGAGAGGGGCTGCCCAGGGTCCCTTTCAGATGGTGTGTGGTGGAAAAGTTTCTTCTCTCTCTCTCCTGTCACCTCAGTGCAACTATCTGCCTTATGTCTGCAGAAGATCCTCACTGCTTGTTTTGTAGATGGGAACATTGAGGGCTGCAGAGGACAAGGATCTCAAATAACAACCTACAAACCCCTTATTTGACTTTTTCCCCTCAAACAAAAGCCTCAGTTCCTGTCAAGTTTCCCTGGGACAGTAGAGTCAGGCCTCAGTGGTAGAGTGGAAGCTGACCCTCTGTCTGTGCCCCCAATATACCCACTTTCCTGTGTGGTGCAGCAGTATGCCTGGGGCAAGATGTGTTCCAAAAGTGAAGTGGCTCAGCTGCTTGCCAGCGCTGACCTACTGGCCTGCATCTCAGAGGACAAGCCATATGCAGAGGTGAGAGCTGGGTTGCATTTCAGCCCACTTTACTGGCTGGTGAGACCAAGGGACTCCTCCACTCAAAAGGCCTGAGCAACGTCACATGGATCACCTGGAAGGGGGAGGAAATAGAGAAGGAGACCCTCTAGGCTCTTCAGATCAGTGCAGGTTGATGAACCCAGATGGTGGCACCAAAAGAAGAAAGATTTTCTCTTAATGGCCTGTGATTTCCAATACCTCCTTTCTCAAAGAACTGGCAGAACTTACTGAATTTTAATTCAGTCTTCTTTGACAATTAAAAATTTTACTTTGACTTAAAAAATTAAAATTCTGATAGAACACTTCCACTAAAATTTATGCTATAATAACATTAGTAAAATTCATGAGTTGAGAATACTGTGGCTTCCACTCAGATATCTAGTGTTCATCTGATTCATAACTTATTTTGCGATATACTACTAGTTCTATACCATGATATTAATTTATTCTGTTCTTCAGGAAATGCATCCAGAGTCTGATTTTTCTCACTACCTTCATTGCCACCATTTTGATCTAAGCCATATCACCTGTCATCTGCATTACTGCAATTGCCTTCTACACATCTTCCTGTCTCCACCCTTGCACTTCTGGCCTATCTTCACAACAGAGCAGTCAGAGTGATCTTATTAAAATGTAAGTCAGATGATGGCACTCATCTGTTCAAACTTCACCCAAAGTGCTCCATTTTTCTCATGGTGTATCCAAAAACAAGGACAACAAAAACCTATCGATATATCATTCTACTACCTCTTTCTCCTCATATTTTATTGTCTAAATTTCTTCTTTCCTTGCTCCACTACAGCCACATCGATATCCTTGCAATTGTTTAAACCTGCTAGACACACCTCAGCTTCAGTTTTGCCATTTTTTCTTCTACCTGGAACACTCTTCTCCAAGCTATCTACATAGTTCATGCCCTCATCTCATTTAAGTCTTTATTCAGATGACACCTTTTCATTGAAGATGCCTTGACCACTCTATTTGAAATTGCAAACTATCTCCAGCAATCCCAATGTTTCTTTCTCTGTTCTGTCTTGTCCACACCACTTATACCTTATAACAATATTATATGTCACTTTTCATGTTTATTGTCCATTTCTCTTCCACTACGATTGAAGTTCTGCTGTTGTATTACTAGTACCTAGAGTGGTATCTGGTACTTGTTAATATTTTTTGAACAAATTAATGAGTGGAAGAATATTTATTATTTATCAGCTGTTGACCAATGACTAAAACACACACACATACACACACACATGCATGAATGCACCCTAAGAAGTGATATGAATTGAAAGTATAAATTTGATTGTAAAATATGATTGCATGTTTTGCAGGTATAAAAAAGTCTAAGATATGTCTTCTGGGAATCTAGGTATGTAAAATATACAGGAAACATGTCTATAATGGCATATGACAGGCTTGAAGATTGCTTAGGAGACACTTATAATTTTCTGAAGTTGATGCCACAAAGGATAAATTTATCTATCAAGCATTTGGCTTGACAAATAGAAAATACTCAACTTGATGACCTTTTCACAGGATTATAAAAATATTGTTGTACTGCTTTTTCCTATAAATTGGAACAATTTCTACCTCTAACAGTGTATCATTTTCAATGCAATAAAAATGTTCATGAATCTTATCTTTCTTTTTACTTGTCATCACTTATTTGATGGATTAGAATGATACTCCAGTTCTTTTCTTCTTTCTTTCTTTTTTATTTGCAAACAAAGAACAGACTGACAATGACAAGAAGGGTAGGGGAGGAAGGGGGAAAAAAGGGAAGGGTCTTGTCAGGGAACTAATATAAATGACCCATGGACATAGACAACAGGGTGGGGATTGACTGTGGGAGAGCAATGGGGAAAAATTGGGACAACTGTAATAAGATAATAAAAAAAGAAATTTAAAAGAATGATGGCATTTATATGTTTGTTCATCATTTGCATTTTTTCTTATGCACAATTCTAAGAGACTTAAACCATGCTACTGTACTGTGGAATCTCTTGCTTAATATAAACAATGCCAGGGGTCACTTCTAAGTTTCTGTGTATCCTAAAAAACTGTGTTTAAAAATCATATGTCAGTAGTACAGACATGCCAACCTCAAAATGAAGAAGTCATGACTTTTTTCTTTTTAATGACAGAACTCACACTAGTTCTTTCACACTTACAATGTGCATTGCAAATCAAGCTCCCTTTATGAAGGGGATGGGCAATAACAAATCAATTAGCCACTCTGCAAGCTGCACTTCTACTCTCTGCTGACATGGAAAGCAACATTCATATCAAGATTCTGTAGCTGTATGCCTCTGGTCTTGAAGGTTAATAATCATTGGGTGGTTAAGGCTGAACAGTATATCAAATCACCTCTTCCAAAGGCATAAACAGTAATGAAAATATGCTAGAGTGAATCAAGCTGCTGGTAAATAATGCCCAAATGTTTTTAACCTACAAGGAAATCTTTGCCATATAAGTGTGATCCTAACATAATTCAAATAAAAGACAACTAATAATTATTTCAGACTAAATCATTTAGATGCTTTCAATGTGGCAAAATTTTAAGTATAACTATTGAAATACCTCTGCATTTTGAATAACCATTTTTTCATTAGTCATGATGTAATTAACATTCAAATGATCCCCTTGCACCAACTTTAGCAATGGTTACACATTGATAGGACCTAGCTAGAGAGAAGATATTTGCCTTTCCAGCCACCACTGCTGAGACCAAAGCCATTTGTTAGCCACAATATTTTACTCTAAAACAGAAAATGGTCAGGGACACATGAGTGGTATGCATGTTTGTGTGTGTAGTATGTATATTATGTGCGTGTGTGTGTGTGTGTATAAAATAAACTTGCCTAGCTTGTTTTAGCTCTTTGAGGCCACAGCTTTGCCACTTTCATCTCACCCCATACTCCCATTACTCAAAAAATGTAAATAGTGAATTAATAATTGCATGCCATTGAGAATAAATTCCATCTCACAAACTTAGAATTTGCCTCCACTTTTCCCTTTGAAGAAGTTGTATGTTGTCCCTGCCTCCATCTTTAACAGTCATATAGTAATACACAACATATTTGCCACTACCAACTCAATGCCTGACTCATTTTTCTGTCCCTTTGACATAATCCTATATATTATTAAGAAGTTCAGTCTAATTTTCTCATCTCTATCCATGTATATGCTCCAAGTCTTCCACCAACTGGAATCAGAACTTTCTCCCCTGGTATTATTCCATGACATGTTTACTCCCCAGATTTGCTTACACCATGCTTCTCCCTTCCCCTAAAACAACTTCTGATAAATTATCATTCCCCTTCTGACTTTCTGTGCCTTCCAAGGAACTAGTACATAATGATAGCAACTGAGTGTGCTAATAAAAGTTACCCAGAAAATTCATATTTTGGCAAAAGCTATTGAGAATATAATGTTTATCATACCCCACACCCTCTTGTTTCATTCAAAGGACTAAGCCTACGAGTGGTAGGTCATGGAAGACAATGAGGGCAGCATCAGTAAGGGATGCCATGGGGGAAAAGATATAGGTAGGAGAGTCTCTGCAGTTCCCTGAAAAATAACTGGGCACAGCACAGCTACTGCCTCTGCTGTAGAAAATTCTCTCATTTTATTTTCCTTAGGATCAAATGAAGTACCTAATACTAATTGTATTTGTATTCTAATCATGAAATGCAATAGCCCTCCATGGCCCTTCTGGTACCCTGGTTTAAGCCTGTAGTTGTGAAGGAGTGTAATATGCTGCATTAGTTAGCAATCTACTTAATGGCATATTTTCGTAGAAATAAGGATCTATGTCCAGCCCACCTGGGAATAGGTTTGGGCAGCTCTCCAGGCTATTCGTTATTCAAAGCAGGTGCTCAGTACTTGGCTGTGCTCAAGAGGGAGGATTAGAATGCCAGGAGAGGCTTTCCCAGATAATACACTTTCCAATTATGCTTGGATGCAGGAGCCTCATCAGATATAACATAGCCTGAGAAAGAAAAATCCACCATCAAAAACACACAGAAATTTTATCAATATCTTCAAACTCCCAAAACAAAAAGGGCAATTTCAGGCCTGAAGGGATGAGACTGAATAAAGCAAAGAAATGCATGATATATGG
The DNA here is from genome assembly GCF_987537825.1 of Furipterus horrens. Taxonomy (NCBI): domain Eukaryota; kingdom Metazoa; phylum Chordata; class Mammalia; order Chiroptera; family Furipteridae; genus Furipterus; species Furipterus horrens. Next base: position 16,518,430 of record NW_028327187.1, read on the forward strand.
GAGTGGGGCTGGGAGACTGTCAATTAAAAAAGTCCATCCTGAACAGTTTTTTTGTTTGTTTGTTTGTTTTTGGAAGCATTTAACAAATTCTACATTTTGCAATATGTGCTTCAGTGGAACTTTGGAAGAGAATTGGGGTCAGGGCACAGAAACATACAGTGCTCACTCCTTGTGGAAAGGGTGCCAAATGAGAAGGGTGTCAGTGAGAGGGAGAGACAGAGAGATACACAGAGAGAAGATTGGGCTGACCTTTTTTTACTTTATTTTCTGGACCTTCAGAAAGATTTTAAGAAAATAGAACTGAGTACCTTTATTCCATATTGATAACTTAATCATTATAGAAAAAAGTAGACAAATTGGATGACATATTAAATGTAGAGAATATTCAGAACTGAGAAAATAGGGAGATATATAACTACTTCCAAATGTGCCACTAAGTCTTCTTCCCATTAAAGTTATGATCTAGGGCCATATGGAGCAAAGCAAACTTTTAGAGCCTTTAAATAGTTGAGAAATCTCAGAAGATGGGTAATTAGTCTTGCACATATTAAATTTTTTAAAAAGATGCGAAAGTACATAGTCATAATTAAAGCTTTATTAAACTATGTGTATGACAAGAGGCTGCAGAAGTAAGGAGAATATAAAATGAAATGCTAACAGAGTTTGAGGTAAAATCCTTAGACATACATCTTTTTTTTTCTTTTTCTCAAGTATTCAAATTCCCTGATATACACTGAAAATATAGAAATACCAAATATAAAAGAAGAAGAAGAAAAAGAAAGGTTAGTGAGCAGTCAGGCAGGTAGCAATGGAGGGAAAAAATAAAAGGTACCCAGAGATTAAGTCAGCTGGCAGTTTTCTAGTCTCCATGGCCCAATAAAATATTACAGAAATTCAGATTCAGATTCATAAGGTGTTTTTCCCTTCTTCTCAAACCCCCTTTAATTCCTAGGGACCATACTTAGCCCAGTCTGCATTTGCACAGTCTTAAGAGGAAGAAAGTCAGTGTGTAGTGGAGAACTGGATCCTACATGCTGCACAGTTAAACTTCTTCCCTAACATCTAGATTATTTAAAAATAGACCATCTATATTATCTAAGAAAAACTGCATAGTTTGGCCTTACAACAAATGGCTGCTACTTTAGCAATGAGTGTCAACAGTCTACAACAGAGTTTTCTGGTGTACCATAATATATACAGCAAATGGATGTACCTCTTTCTTTGGTTAGACTAGAGGAAAGCTTAAGAGCCTTGTTTTTATTTTTTTTATTTTATTTTTTTTCAGATTTAATGTGTTTTATTGATTAAAATATTACATTTGTGCCAATTTCCCTTCCCTCTGCTCCCCTCCACCCGGTGGCCCCCCTCCCTCCAGTTGTCCCCCCCTTTTAGATTATGTCCATTAGTTGTGCATACAGTTCCTCCCAAACTCTCTCCGTCTATTCCATTCCCTCCTACCATGATCCCCAATTCCTATATCATCTCCCTCCCTCTCCCCACTCCCCCTCCCTGTTGACCTCCCCCCAATATGCTTCCCATACCCACAGTTCCTTTTCCACTCTTGTTGCCTGTTTAGTTTGCCTTTGTTTCATCTCCCTAGCTTCTGTTTTTTAAACCAGTCCCTTTAACATCTCATATAACAGTGGTTTGGATCTAATGAACTCTTTCAGTTTTATTTTGTCCTGGAAACACTTTCTCTGTCCTTCTATTCTGAATGACAATTTCGCTGGATAGAATATTCGTGGTTGTAGGTTTTGGATTTTCATTACTTTGAATATTTCTTGCCAGTCCCTTCTTGCCTGTAGGGTCTCCCTTGAGAAGTCAGCTGATAGTCTAATTGGGACCCCTTTGTACATAATTCTTTTCTTCTCTCTTGCTGCTTTTAAGATTCTCTCTTTATCTTTAACTTTTGACATTTTGATTATAATGTGTCTTGGAGTGGTTCTCCCTGGGTCCAGTCTCTTGGGAACTCTCCTTGCTTCCTGGACCTGCAAGTCTATTCCCTTCCCCAAGTCTGGGAAGTTCTCCTTTATTATATTTTCACTCAATTTTTCAAGTTCTAGTTCATCTTCCTCACTCTCTGGCAAACCAATGATTCTTATGTTGGGCCTTTTATAGCTGTCCCAGAGGTTTCTGATCCTCTGATTGTTGCTTCCCATTTCCTCTCGCTGCATTGGTTGACTGCTTGTTCCTTCTCCATATTCCAGTTTGTTGAAATGAACTCTGGATTTTTTTTCCTCACCATCTGTCTCGTATGCGGTTTTGTTCCTTTCGTTATGAATGTTTTTCGCTTCTTTCTTATCTTTTTCCTGCTCTTTTGTGAATTCTGTAAGCCACCTGATAACAATGGCCCAGAACTGAGCCTCTGACAGGTTTCTTATCTGTTCATCTGTCAGGTTCTCTATCTGTTGCCTGGTGAGCTGTGTCACTGGGATTTCTATAGTTGTCTGCCTCATTTTGACAGATGCGTTTTGTTTTCTTGGGCTGGCTGTATGGGGCAGTGCCTGTGTACGCGTCACAAGTCAGCGACCGGCGCCTGTCTGCGACCTATTTCGCAGCCCTGTGGTGCTTTCTTTGGGGGCGGGGTCCAAGATGGATTCACACAGTTATTCAGCTAGGAGACCGGGATCCGTCCTCCCGCCCCCCTGGGCCTCACTGTTCAAGGCGATGCGGTGGCTGCTCTCCCCAGCGCCGGGGTCGCGCACCGCCAGGGGCTTGACTGCAGGCGGGATTCCTCGCCGCCCGCCGCGGTCTCAGGTGCGATCGCAAACAGCGCTGCCCTCTTTAACTCTTCCCTGCCCAAATGGCACCGCTGGTTTATAACTTCATATGTTGGGCTTCCGTGTAGTTTTATTTTCTGGAATTTCTAGTTATCCTTTGTTTTGAAGTAGTTGTATTCCTCTCTAGTTGTATAGGGAGACCTAGCGTGTCCGTCTAAGCCTCCATCTTGGCCGGAAGTCCAAGAGCCTTGTTTTTAAAAGTGATGTTTACTTCAGGTCTACAATCCTTTCTGAGTCCCACTATAATTTTGTTTTGTTTTGGACACTCTTGTGCCATAGGTAAAGAGCCCTATGTATTTATTTCTTAAACTGATGAAAAGAAATGTCTTATTTATTGAAATTTCCCTAATCCTTACCCTACATCCTTTTATCTGAAGGAGAAAGATGACCCTAGTTTCTGGAGTCAGGGATGTGATTTGACTCAAAGGAGAACATAATTAAACGTTTTTTCTTTCTCTCATTACAGTTACAGATGACTGAGCAGTAAGTAAGGTATATCTCATAGTGCTAGCAGTGACATAGCTGCTACTGATCCAATAGATTAAAAAGATCTAGCTGGTTTGAAAAAACAATAACATTAGAGCTGCAAATTAAGAAGCTAAAGAAGTAAATCAATCTTTTGATTACTGGATTCAAGTTAAAGGGCATGAGAAAAACTGTAATTTTCTCGGCATGGTTGGCTGTTTTTAGTCAGGCATGCTGACTGCAGCACAATGCCACACTCTTTTTATTAAAATGTCAAATTCTATTCAGCTGAATATTTTCTTAAATGCCAGGGAAGGTTTATACTGAACACACTTCACTAACACCTGGGTTTATATCAATTAAGTGAAATTTTTTCAGGTTGGATCACACTTCCTGTGAAAGAGTAGAAACATGGCCCACCTTTATATTCTCCTGTAATTTAGCTGCATAACATAAAAGAGAGCACTTGTTTTGACTAAAAATCTACTTAATGTTAAGACATAATTAAAATAAGGTGAGTTGGACAAAAGCAGTCAACACTGTATAAATATATAGAAAATATAGCGTTATATCATGCAAGGGCTCAGAGTCATTTTTTTCAAAACACAGAACTGATGGTGATGGCCAACATTGTAGAATTAATTGGTTTGTGCTTGTTTGTTTATTTTTACAAGATAAAACAATCCCAGAGAATAACCACCAATCTTCTTAGAAACTGAATCTAAATTTTCTGAAATGTGAGCATTTATTACTATCAAGTATTTTTTAAGTTATTGTTTATTCTATTACAGTTGTCCCAATTTTCTCCCTTCATCCTCTTTCACCCAGCCCACCCCCCGCTCCCAGAGTCAATCCCCACATCATTGTCAATATCTATGTTCTTTGACCACCATTCCTTCCCTCCACTCTCCCCTGTGGCTGTGCTCAGTGTGTTTCATGCTTCCATGTCTCTGGTTCTATTTCACTCATTAGTTTATTTTGTTCATTAGATTCCTCTTATAGAAAAGAGAACCCTAGTGCTGTTGGTGGGAATGCAGACTGTTGCAGACACTGTGGAAAAAAAGTATGGATTTTCTTCAAAATACTAAAAATGGAACTGCCTTTTGACCCAGTGATTCCACTACTAGGAATTACCCAAAGAATCCTGAAACACCAATTCAAAAGAACCTATGCACCCCTATGTTCATAGCAGAGTTATTTATATTAGTCAAGTGCTGGAAACAGCCTAAGTGCCCATCAATAGATGAGTGTATAAAAAACTGGTACATATACACAATGAAATACTATGCAGCGGAAAGAAAGAAGGAACTCCTACTTTTTATAACAGAATGGTTGGAACTGGAGACTATTATGCTGAGTGAAATAAGCCAGTCAGTGAAAGACAAGTACCATTAGATCTACATCTTAATCAGACACCAATATAGCAAATAAGAAGAGATATATACCTCCCCTCAATCAGAATCAACAAGGATACAGAGAGCTGTTTCCCATGAATCTTATCCATCAGTTTTTCAGAAAAGAAATTAAGAACAAGCAATTTCTCTTTTAGAATTTAATTTAAATCAGAGTACACCTGTGAATCTTTAGTAATTCTCTTTATTATTATATATAATTACCAGAATAATGTAGGGATTGGCAACTATTCCACTTATATGTAGTTTCACTGAAAAACAAACATTATTGTGAAGTTCTTAATCATCTTTCTTTTGGAGTATAGCAGACTTACATTTGCATTCATAGTTTTTAAATTCATTTTTATTTAATGATAGTTATTTGATACATAACTCAGAAAGAGTAAAATTCACCTTTTTACGATTTATAATTTTATTAATGTTAGTATATTCACAAAATTATGCAGCCATCACTACTGTATAATTCCGTGTATGTTAATCACCCCAAGAGAAACCCAATATCATTAATAGTCATTCACTATTTCCTTCTTTCTCAGCTCCTGGTAAACACTAATCAACTTTCTGATTCAATGACTTTGCCAATTCTGAATATTTAATATAAATTAAATTGTACAATATGTGTACTTTTGTGTCCAGACTTTTTTTTGGGGAGGGATCTGGCTTATTCAATTAGCATATGATTTTCACTGTTAATTCATGCTATAATATTTTCCAATAATTCATTCATCGTATGTGTAAATAATATTCCATTATATGAATATACAAGGATATGTTTAATCCCTTAATCAACTGATGGGCATTTAGGTGGTTTCCACTTTTTGGCTAGTATGAATAATTCTTCTGTGAATATTTATGTACAATCTTTTCATGTGGATGTATGTTTATATTTATTTTTTAAAGTATATTTTATGAATTATGTTGTTACAGTAGTTTCAATTTTTTTCCCTTTGCCCCTCCCTTCCCAGTACACCCCTTCCCTCCAGCAATCCCACCCTCCTTAGTTCATGTCCATGGCTCATGCATACCAATTCTTTGGCTTCACCCTTTCCTACACTATTCTTAACTTCCCCCTGTCTATTTTGTACCAATCAGTTATGCTTCTTAGTCCCTGCACTATTTCCCCATTTCTCTCCCTTCTCCCTCCCAGCTGATAACCTTCCAAATGATCCCCATACCTATGATTCTGTTCCTATTCTGGTTTGCTTAGTTGGATTTTGTTTTTATTTTTTAGATTCAGTTGTTGATAGTTATTAGTTTGTTGTCATTTTAGTGTTCATAATTTTGATCTTTTTTTTTTCTTAAATAACTCCCTTTAACATTTTATTTAATCATAGCTTAGTGATGAAGAACTCCTTTAGCTTCACTTTGCCTGGGAAGCACTTCATCTGCCCTTCCATTCCAAATGATAGCTTTGCTGGATAGAGTAATCTTGGTTGTAGGTTGTTTTTCATCACATTGAATAATGCTTGCCAGTCCCTTCCTGCTTGAAAGTGTCCTCTGAGAAATAACTGCTTTGTAGGCAACTCTCCGCCTCTCTGTTGCTGCCCCCGGGACTCTGTCTTTATCTTTCACCTTTGGCATCTCAATCATGATGCATCCTGGTGTGGTCCCCTCTGGGCCCAGCTTGCATGGGGACCTCCATGCTTCCCGGACCTGTATGTCCATCTCCTTCGCAAAAATTGGGAAGTTCTCCTCATTTTTTTCAATTCTTGCTTCCTTATTCTGCACTGGTTGACTGTTTTTTTCTTCCTTATGCTCCAAATCATTGATTTGAACCCCGGTTTCCTTCCCTTCATTTTTGGTTTTGTATGGATTTTCCTTTGTTTCACTTAGCATAGCCTTTACTTCTTCTCTTATAAATTTGCCATACTCAAGCATATCTGTGAAGTCTGTGAGCATCTTTATCACCAGTGTTTTGAATTCTGTGTCTGTTAGGTTATCTCCTCATCTGTTAGGTTGGCTATCTCCTTGTCACTTAGTTCTCCCACTGGAACCTTGATCCATTTCCCATTTTGGGCCATACTTCTCTGTCTCCTCATTCTGACAGGCTCCTGTGTTTGTTTGCCTCAGTGTCCCATGTAGAGCTGTCGCTCCTGTTACAATGTAAGGAATGGAGCCTTAGGGATTCGTCAGTCTAGGGTGACCTGTTTCACCATGTTGTGGTGCTGTATGTGGGGCAGGGGTCCAAGAGGAAACAATGCCATCTACCCAGCACTCATCCCTTTTCCAGGCACCTCTCCCACTTCCGCACTGGACTGGCACCCCTCTAGCTGCTGCCCTGGCCGTCGTTCCCAGAGTGGGTGGGTCTGAGTACATTCTAGGACCATGGGGACCCTTTAAACAAGTGGGCTCTGCTGAGACTGGCAGTTTCTGCCTCCAACCCAACCCCCATATATCTGCACAGTCAGAGGCAAAGAGGCTTGATTTTCCCTGGTGCTGGGACCATGGAATGCTCCCCAGGTGTCCCTCCTGACTTTTTAAAATATGTGACTGCACTTTCTGCTAGCCTGCCGCTGCTGCTGCTGCCGCTACTACTGTCACCACACTGGGTCCTCTCCCCCTGGCTCCGCCCCTCCTACCTGTCTGGATGAGTATTTATTCTTTATATGTTTTTTTATGGACTTCCATGCAGTTTGATTTTCTGGAACTTCTGGTTGTGTCTAGTTTTCAGGTAGTCATATTCTTTCTTAGTTGTGGAGGGAGACACAGTGTGTTTGTTTACACCTCCATATTGGCCAGAAGTCTCTGGATGTATGTTTTTAATGATCTTGGGTATATACTTAGATGTAGAACTACTTGGTCGTATGAAAATTCTATGAGTGACATTTTTAGAAAATGTCACTCTTTCATATAGTGATTGCATTTTTATTCCCACTAGCACTGAATGATGGTTCCATTTCTCCAAATACTCACCAACATTTCTTTTTCTCCCCCTCTGTCTCTTTTATTACCTCCCTCTCTCTTTTTATAATTTTAGCCATTTTAGGTGGTATTTTGTTATAGTTTTGATTTGAATTTAATTAATGGCTTATAATGTTGATCCCTTTTAATATGTTTATAGGCCATTTTCGGTTATAAAAGGACTGTAACTTTCCTCTTAAAAGCTCTCTCACTCTTTTATTCATTATTTGCCTCAGTCAGGTGGAGAGAACCTGCTTCTATGTCATGAGGCAATTATTTCAGGAGGCTCTCATGCAAGAAACTAGGGTCTGCCAAAACCACATGAGTGAAGTTGGAAGTAAATTCTCACTCCTTTAATAAGCCTTTAGATGAGACTTTATCCCAGTATACAAGTTGATTGTAACCTCATGAGAGATCTTGAACCAGAGGCATTGAAATAAGCCACTTCCAGATTCATAACTCAGGAAAAGCAGAAAATAATAGCTTGTTGTTTTAAACTACACAGTTTTCAAGTAATTTGCTTTACAACAATTGGTAACACATGACAATGACTATTGTAGATTAGCCTCTTCTTTATTTTCCTGACAAGAGAATTGTTTTTCATGAAAGTATAGAAATCAAAACATAGCCAACAAATGATTCATAAGTTTTATGTTAATTAAAAGTGAGAAAGAAAAATAAGTCATAATTTCTATTTACATTTTCTACTAACTACCATATTTTAACCATCTATTTTAATCACTTAAAGAAATATATTTTTCATCACCATTTATCCTCTGTATTTTCTCTTCCACCTAATTTATCTAACACAACACTTACCTATTAAGTTTGCTATCTTATATAGGCACAGTTGGTGGTGCCCAAAACAATTACAATAGTAACATCAAATATTAGAGATTACTGTAACAAAATATTAATAATAATAATCAAGTTTGAAATATTATGAAGATTACCAACATATGACACAGAGACATAAACTGAGCAAATGCTATTGGAAAATATAGCACAGAAAGAGTTTCCTAATGCAGGATTGCCACAAACCTTCAATTTTTAAAAAACACAATTTTTTACAAAGCATAATCAAGTGAAGTATAATAGAATGAGGTATACCTGTACACCATCTGATAAACCTAAGTAAATTAATTAAGTATAAAAAACAAGAAGGCAAGTAATTTTTTAATATTTTCATTTTTGTAGCAGAAACAACTCATAAAATTAGAAATCATTAGTATGCATTAAAAATACATGTATTATTATATTTCCTAAAATATTATTTTTCTATTTACATAATTTACTGTCTGGCATTATTGAACTGATGCTCAAAGCAAAATACCATTTGAAAGAAAATTTACTGTACTCTGTAGAGAATATCCATCATAATATCACTGCTGGACTAATTATGATTGCCTTTTCCATTTACTTAAAAAGAAAACAAAAAACATAAAAAACACAATGTAATGTTGTTGGCAGCCGTCCGTCTCGAGAGACGATGGTGTAGCTTCTTAAGAGTCCATCTGCACCGCCGAGAATGGCTGTGCAGTCCGACTCGGGAGTGACATGGTAGTATCTGTCTCCTCCCGTGTTGAATCGACATCTTGCGATGACGCTGAAGCTACAGAGCCTGGGCAGGGTAATATGGAGGGTCTGCTGTTGCCCATGCAGCAGACCCCCCCTCTCTTCGCAGCTGAAGGGTCCAAGGGAAAGACGGAGTTGATACAGCTTGGCTTCAGGTGCGCCGCAGGAGTTGCCGGTGTTGACTACAACGTCAAACCGCCTTAGGGACTCCGGCTCCAGATTTTCTGTCGGGGTTTACTCCCTTAGCCTTTCCCCTGAAGAGGTATGCCGCAAGGCAGCGGAGGTTTTTTGGAGTCAGAGTTTTCCTTCTCTGATGTACCCTGACTGGAAGATCGAACCAGCGACACTTAGCTCGCAGGCCGACGCTCAATCCACTGAGCTAAACCAGCCAGGGCAGATTAAATAAAGTTTATTACAATGTAATAAACCTTGTAAAAAAAAACAAAATGTCTTTTTTTGATCCCCATATTTAATTCACTAGAATGAGGGACTCTGACACTCATATATGCCAGAGGGGGGTATCTGAAAGGTTGGAAAAATGCTAAAAAACCCTAAAATTATTATTTTCAATATGCAGTGAAAGAGTCAGAGACCCTTTCAGAGAATATATTGTGCTAGCAGTAGGACTAGTCTAAATGATGAGAATGAAAATTTATTAGAACACCTGAGCAATGTATATCTTACTACCTACCATATTCCAGTGTATACAGGGACATAAATCAGATAGGAATGAATTTCAGATGTGCACAGATCCAATTTCATTTTATAGATCAATTTTCTTTTTTCACAGGCAGAGACATACAGGACAATATGTGCTCTCTGTTAGAGACAAAGAGGTCTTAACGATATTTTTATTGGCTAGCAAATCCTTACCTATATCCAAGACATTCCCAAGCTTTGGTGTTTCATCTGCTTCATCAGTACCACAAAACCAACTTTTCAGTGAGGTTGTGAGGAGATGTGATAGACCTTCAGTGTTCAGACTTTCTGGAGAATAAAATATAAATCTCTTGCAACCATGACATTAATTTGCAAGAGATATTCAATGCTTCACCACGGGTCCAAGAGTCACCTCTGTTCCAGGTCACTGCAAATGCATCTATTTCCATTTGCTGGATGGAGAAAATACTTGTGAAAGAATCAGTATCTGAAAAAACAGTTATAGTGCCCTTGCACATACATCCATTTTCTCCCCCAGACCAGGACTATGGCAATATGCCTAGTTGACCATGGTAATGCAGCACTCTTTCCTGCTAAGTTCCCACACAATCTAACGAGCCTTCACAATTCAACTCTCCAAGCAGCCATGAAGTAAAACCTATCTCACATCCTTCAGTTAGACCCTATATTTTGTACTCATCACCAAACCAAACAGGTTGCTAGAAATCAGTGCTCTATATTCAAGCTCAATGCTAATTACTATGCTACAGATGCCTGCTGCCATTGCTAGCTTTTCTATCAAATGGCACCTAACTGATATATATGTAATGATAAAATGTACAATGTATCATAGTAAAATGTATGTGAGAGTATATAAAATTCACGTAAGTTATGAAAAGTGCTCACTGTAAGTAAATATTCTCAAAAAACAATGGTTGTAATTCTTTCCAATGAAAGAAAAGTAAAGTTGCATTGATTCAACTGTCAATTATAACTTCACCAGTTATTCTTGACCTTGGCTGCATAATTCAGTATCTTAGGGAGCTTTTTAAAAATACTGGTACCTGGGTCCTACTCTAGTCCAATTGAAATCTAATTTCTGGAGGATGAGAGACTAAGACATCTGTATTTTTAAAAGATGCATAATATTTTGATACACCACTTAGAGCAATAAAATAATCAAGGAACAGATAGAATTATGAAAATGATCAAATCATTCTGGCTTACTGTTCAAATGTTATTCTACTATTACTTTTTAATTTTGAATAAATAAATGGCTAAATATATTATTGTCCTCAGAGCTGAAAATAAGTATTTTAGATAGTTAATGAACACAATATTGCTGGTTTGCTTATATTCCATGTGGTAGAGGGCAGGGCAGGAATAAAAGTTTACCAACTTTTACTATGTATCTGGCAGCATAAATAAACAAAGCAAAGATAAAACACATTTCCTGACCTTGGCTCTAGTGATAAAAGGAAGATATATAAAGAGATAAACTGCAAAACCACTTGGTGTTTGCCATACCAAAAGCCCTATAAGTGCTAGGGAACACAGAGCATAAATTAATCAATCTTGTCATGGGAGAAGGGACATGTAAGGGAAGTCTGGGATAACATGCAGAGTCTTGCAGAATGAGTTTTATGTGGCAGAGGAGGAGATGAGATGGCAATTATAACACACTGAACGAAAAATTTTAAAAAGGAATCAGGAAAGACCTGGGTATGACAGGTGACACTGTAGATAGCTCAGTGAGCTAGAATATAGATTATATGCAGGTGAGGGCACATTTGAAGAGGAAATCAGGTTGAGAAACTTAAGAAAAATATGCCTAACTTTTAAGTGATAGAATATCAAGAAAAGAAAGAAGTTTGTAAACTGGAGGGTAAATTGATCAGATTCCCATTAGCGCAATCATCAGTGGAATTCTATAAGATGTAATGAGAAAAGAAATTTTGGCCTACGTAGGTCTTTGCTGCAAGAGTTATTTCCTCCTTTGAGCAAAATCAAAGGGGCTTCCTGCTTATTGTGGGAGACTAGTCTGTATGGTATTGGAAACTCTGACCATTCTTTGAGCTGGGACCGTCCCAAGAGCCTATAAGTCTTAACGATAGCTGGTTGGCATGCTCCAATTCCTGCACAACTGTCCCTACACTCCAGAGAGTCTTAGGAAAAAATATAAGAATGCAATGCGCTCTTTGAAACTAGTAAAGCCTGCTCTGCTTTGTATAACTCCTAATCTATATCAGCTGAATGTTTAACTCCAGAACTGTAGTCTAAACTTTTGCAATGTACTCTGACCCTGAAAGTCTGAAGCACTTATCACTATATGTTGATTTATATTTCTCTTTGTCCTTTCTAAGGATAGTTAGGAGGGGGGCTGCCTCCTCAAGTCACACATTTCTGCATGTAGTCAACCTAATAAAAACTCGGACCTAGAGAAGTTTCGGCAGTGTCCTCTGAGAGGCACTCTCCTTTTTCCTCAGGCATTTTGCCTCTGAGTCAGTCATTTCATCCACATCGAGGGATCTGCATGACAACTTCCCTGCAGCTTATGATGGGGAAAGAATGTGAATATAAATGTTAAAATCAATAGCATGTGTACTTCAAGCTTTCATCACAAAGGTAAAACATAATGATTGGAAAAGCAGGTGTACTAGGTTTCTCATGGTTACAGAACTGCTAACTGGCTTTCAGGGTTTCATCAATAGTATATATCCAGTCTCTGCAGTGCTTTCCAACACAGACCCATTTCTTTTAGGCACTCTTAGCTGCTTCTTCTGCCAGTTTTTTCTCTATGGATTGGCAAGAAGCCTACTTATATCAGGGGGTCCTGTTTAAGGAGAATGTATTTTGAGGGGCTAACTCTGCAATGCTATTTGAAACAGTTCCATCTGCCCCCTGGTTGAACAGGTAGTAGTTGTGCTTTGTTGATTTCCTTGACAAGGAAAGGTCTTTGAGAAGCTCTTCTACAAAAGAATTTGAGAGGCAACTATGCACATCAATAAGCCAAATGATGGATTTCAGAACACATGCATTTTGCTGCAGTTATGGGAAATAATTTAAATAATTGTGACAAATATATAATTAAGTGTGTCATCTAAAAAAGTACAGTAATTCTATAATTGTCAAGCTAACCCCTGGAGACAAAGACTGCAACCACTGACAATTGCTTTTATATAATAGTGTCAGAAATGATGTTTTGAGAAATAAAACTATCTCATAGTGCCAGTCTCAGCGGCTGATTTTGTACCTAGCATTGAGGAGTGTACAAACAATTACACTTTGCAATTAGAATTTATGCAAAGCCTTAAACTAGTTTTTTAAAACAATACAAACTTCTGTTACAGATGCTTTTATATATGGAACTTTATCTGTAATATATGCCAAAAGAGTTATGAATAAAAATTGGCGTGTCAACACTTTGCAGTGAAAATACGACCTAGTATAGATAAGCAATATTTCACTCATATCTTCTGAGGAAAAAGACAAAAAATATTACAATAAACTGGTTAAGTGAAAAGAACAGCAGCCTAAACTCCATAAACTAAGGCCAAGGTGTGTGAGCTTTGGCAGTCTCTCCCCCTCTGTTTAGATATATTCTTCTTGGTACAGAGGTCAGGAGTTGGAATAGATAATCTCACCCACAAACACCCATTTTGCAAATGAAAAATAATGAAAGGAGCCCATTCTGAGTTATTGTGGCTACAAGAACCCCTAAATATAGTATATGTAATTGTGTGACCATATGCATTTTTATGTGGAGAAAGCTTTTTTTTCTCATGATGCTCAAAGAGGTCCTTAACCCCCTTAAATATTAGGGACAACTGATTCAAGGCTCCTTCCAGCTCTAATTGTCTATGGCTTAATATTGGGAAAATCCAAAATAGGTCTGCAAGTGGTTCCATGTGGAAGGCTCATTGTAAGTTGGTTCTATAATTATTTTTTATAATTATTCAATAAATGTAGTCCCATCAAACACACACACACACACACACACACCCCTACTAAAGTCATCAGACTTTTAAATCATTTTCCAGTTCACATCATGAAAAGAGGCCACCTTATAATGAGTTCCTTCTGAGTAAATCTCCAATGAGTTCTAATACAAGCCTACTTTATACTAAAGTGAAAAGAAAATAGTCTTGAAAACGATAGCCTGAGTTTTAGTCTCAATTCTACTACTAGCTACCTGTGCAACAACAACTAGTGCACTTGCTATCTCTTGACCTTAGCTTCCTCCTCAGTAAAATGGAAACTGTATGATGATGGCAAAAAGTTCCAAGTTCATTCTTTCCTCACAGTTGTATGATTCTGTTGTATAGTATTAAAGCAAAGATTCTCTGCTCTCTGCTGACCCAGAACTATAAATGTAATAATATCTGACAACCTAGTTTCTGTTCTCCTACATTTCTTTACAATTTTTTTTGGCTATCCAGGGAAGATTATAGCTAAAATATCCAAAATATATATCATAAGTCAAAATCAAGAAATCTTGATATAATATATAAGAAAATAGATGTAACATATCTCTGAACTCAAATGCTAAAACCCTCTAAAACAACTACTGTCTAGGGAAGTTTTATTGCTGCAGTCAGACATTTGAATACAATTAGTGCATAATATTAATTTATTAAAAGCATGTGAAAATGATTTGATATTTAATTAAATGTATCAAAAAAGTTATCCATAAATTGAGACAGTGTATACCAATGATTTTTAAGATGTTCAACATGCCAATAAGATATAACAGGAAGAATGCATATCAGAGCCCTATTTTCACCTAGTGAAAAAATGTACAATGCTCATGAATAGGTGTTTTTGTTGGCAGGTGGTCATGCTAATTTTGCACAATTCAGATGCAATGTGAACTGCAACAAGTGGTGATTAATAACGTAACTCTGTTGACCCTTGATTTAATAATGAAAGTTTCAGAGCCAATTCCCGATATCTAACTTTTTGCAGGCAGCTTTGTCACTCAGAAAGTGGACCAATTTTTACATGTGCTGTAACATAGATATTCTTTACCCTGAAGGATTTGATATTGGTGTGCAGAACGCTGAGATGGCATTTTAAGACAAGTAGTCTTATGACAAAATGATTTTCTGACACTCTTGGTAAATGTCTTCTTCTATGTTGGCTTCTACAGTACTTCCTGCCCAAGTAGTCAGTATGTATTTTTAAATCAATCAGTGAATGAAAAAATTACTTTCTATAAGCTACTTTAATTACTTATTAGATTGTATACTTCTTTTTAGTGGAATACTATTTTGTCATATCTTCAATACCACACAAAGTGAAAAATTGATATCTATATAAAGCCTATGAGTTCATTCTCAGAAACACTATAGAGATGAGGGGAATGTCAGGGCTTTGCCTGAAATTCACCTACTAGAAAGGACTGGAATTGAGGTACTGAACTAATTAGGCCAACAATGTAGCTGGCCTTGACAGTCCAAGAACTTGAGCCTTGGATTCAAGTGAATCCTTTTTCTTGGACCAGAGTGTCATAGTGTTGGGTTTGGGGGGGGGCAGATGAAGTTACACTGTAACTTAGGGCAAGAAAGCAGAGACACTGACCCAACATTTATGGAGGACTGACGCTCAGCTTTATTCCAGCAAACTGCAGTGAGAAGGTTTCTGCTACGCATCCCAATTTAATCATGTAGTAGACATAGACATTGAGTTTAGACTAACCTGACATGTGGAAGGATCGTTGTTTATCCAAGTGTGAGGAGTAAATGAAGGTAGGTATGTGGTCCCCAGTATAACACCTTATGATAAAACCTTTTCTATTTGCATATTACATTACATTTATAAGGTTTCTTCATACTATCAGTGGTAAGCACAAAGTAGGTATTAAGTAACTATCTGTGCAATTGAACAGAATTGTATGTTTTGATGAATAAGAATGTTGCAGATTTTCAAAATGTTCCAATGACACTTGATTTACAGAGGCCTATTATTTGATTCAGAACCATGTATAGACCATACTGGAGGAAAAGATAAACATCTTGTAAACATTCTTATTTCACAGAAACAGCCTCTACAGAGCTAAGCCATGACACCATAAAAGTCCTAGAAGAAAATATAGGCAGAAAAATTTCAAATGTCCTGTGCACCAACATTTTCACTGATATATCTCCTAAGGCAAGGGAAATAAAGGAAAAAATAAACAAATAGGACTACATTAAACTATAGAGTTTTTGTTCAGCAAAAGAAAACATCAGCAAGATGAAAAGGGAACCAACCATATGGGAAAATATATGTGCCAATAATACCTTAGACAAGGGATTGATCTCCAAAATATATAAAGAACTTACACATCTCACCACCATGAAGACAGACAGCTCAATTAAAAAGTGAGCAAAAGACCTGAACAAACACTTCTCCAAGGAGGATACATAGAGGGTCCATAAACGCATGAAAGAATGCTCAACATCACTAACCATCAGAGAGATGCAAATAGACACCACAATGAGATACCACATTCCACCTGTCAGAATGACCATCATCAACAAATCAACAAACAACAAGTGCTGGCGAGGATGTGGAGAAATGGGAATTCGAGTGCCTGTTGGTGAAAATGCAGACTGGTGTGGCCACTATAAAAAACAGTATGGAATTACCTCAAAAAACTAAAAATGGAACTGCCTTTTGAACCAGTGATTCCACTGCTAGGATTATACCCCCAAAACCTTGAAACCCCAATTCAAAATAACTTATGCACCCCTATGTTCGTAGCAGTGCTGTTTACAATAGCTAGTGCTGGAAACAGCCTAAGTGCCCATCTGTAGATGAGTGGATCAAAAAACTGTGGTACATTTACACAATGTAGTACTATGTAGCAGAAAGAAAGAAGGAACTCCTGCCATTTGCAGCAACATGGATGACACTAGAGAGAATTATGCTTAGTGAAATAAGCTAGGCAATGAAAGAAAAATACCATATGATATTATCTAATACAGGAGACTAAGGAACAACACAAACAAAAGAACGAAATTGAACAATGAACAGAAAAACAGTTATTGGGGGTGAGGGGATAAAGGGTAAGTAGGGGAAGGGTCTAGTATAAGAACTAGTATAAATAACCTATGGACATAAACAATGGGGTGGGGAATGACTGTGGGGGAAAGGTGGGTTGGGTGGGGGGGAGAAATGGGGGAAAAACTGGACAAGTGATAAAAGTTCCTATGTCCTTTATCATGCTGGTGTTATTCTCAGTAAGTTCCTTGTAGTTTCCCTGGAGTTCCTTGTAGTTTTTTTTTTTTTTTTTTTTTTTGTGCTCACTGAGCTCATTAAACTTCCCTATAATCCATGTGAACTCCATGTCTGATAGTTTGCTTCCTTATATTTCATTTAGCACTCTTTCTGGGGATTCCTCCTTTCTTTTCTATGGGGGGTTGTTTCCTTGTCTCCTCATTTTTGTGACTCTTCTTGTTTGTTGCCGCTTCTTAGGTTGATCTGCACTTCCTGGATCTTCCCCTGGTGGCATCAGATCATGTACCAGTCTGACCCTAGGCAGTCCATTGGGGACTACCAGAGATCTACTGCCTTTGTCTGTCTCCTTTAGTTGTTAATCTATTTAGTCTGTGATCAGCCATCAGGCTTATGAACTGAGGGTGGGGCAGATTAATTCCTGCAGGCTGCGGTTTTGCTTCCCCTTTGGCTGATGCCACTTGGAGGGGAATGTTCTGACTGCAGTATGGGGAATGAGTCAGCATGGGGATCTGGTCGGCTGCTCCCTCAGTTCTCTCCTCAAAGACATGGCCCCAAATTCTTCCCAAGCATCTCTAGTCCTCTCTGTCCTCCCTCTGCTTGAGCCCAGGGTAAGTAGGTGCCAAAATATTTTTGTACGTAATTTGTTTAAGAGCTCTTTGTCTCCAGCTATTCCTTTCAGGCCAGCAAAATACCCTGTGTTTTTCACTTTTCACAGCTGGATGCTATTTTACTTTCCACTCTTGTTGCTGTAGGCTGGAAAGCCCAGCTGGGGGTTTAGACCCTGCCCTTCTCAATGGGAACCCCTGGCTGCTGAACTGTTTCTCAGTCCCTTCAGCGGCTACTTGTGGGAACCCAGCCAGCCCTTTCACATCTCCGCACTTTTTACCAGTTATGTTGTGGTGAAGCAGCCTTTTCTGTCTCTCCATGGTTATAAAACTTCTCTCTAGCTAGTGTTCAGTTGGTTATTTAAGATGATTTCTCCACAATTAAGTTGTAACCCCAGATTAGTCCTAGGAGGAGGTTAGTGAAGCTTCCGCTTACTCCTTCACCATCTTGGGTATCCTGAGTTTAGCAGGATCTCTTCTTCTGTAACAAGGTTATCTCTGAAGTCCATTTACCAGGTAAAAATGGCATATAGCCAAATTATCCTTGAAAAATCCTTTGAAAAGGCACTACATTATCTGTCAGCTTGCTCCTTCAGGATCTAAGGTATGATGTCATTAGCCTCCATATAACAATCCAGGAAAACATGTGCCGTGCTGCACTGGATCATGCGTGGTTCTCTCTCTGCCCTTTCAAAGCTGCATGGATCTCTCTCTCTCTGCTTCCTTGCAAACCATGTGGAGTTTCCTCTACTCCTTCTACCTCCTTGCAAACCGCATGGTGTTCCTTACTCTCTCTCCAAACCATGTGGATCTCCTCTCCACTATCTAATGTCATTTTAAATTATATTTATACTACAATGATGATATAGCATAATGGCTAAACATACAGGCTAATATTGAGTCAAATTGCTTGATTAAATTGTTACTTTGGTACTTCCTAGTGATGTAACCTTAGGGAGGATATTAATGGTCTTGTGCATCACTTATCTCATTTGTGAAATGGGGTAATAGTAGTACTTTGCTGTCCTATAGGGGTGTTATAAAGTCACAATATGAACTTCATGTAAATGGGTCAAATATGAAAAGTGAATATGGTAAAGACCCAATAAATGTAAACTATTATTATTAAATGTATAACATTATATAAGCATGTTTACAAGAACTATAAGGGGATTTGAACCAATGACAAATAGAGGCTCAGTGGGGTGGTTTAAAACCATGCTTGGATTTATTTATTCTTTGTTTGATTTTAAATGCTTCTTTAATAATTTAACATTTTTTTCAAAACATATTACATTAACAGCTTAAACTATGTATCTTGTGTGTTCTATTAGAAATAACAAATAAAACTCCATCAAATCTATATATATGTATATGTATCAAATTCCTGTTCTAACCCCAATAGATAACTCTTCCATGGCAACACTGAAAATCACTCAATCTTTGACTTTGTACTTTCTCAACTGTCAAATGCAAGCATACAATTGATGCAGCACACAGGAGTGTGATTACAGTAGTCCCTCTCTATATCACAGTTCACTTACCATGGCCTCACTGTACCGAGGGAATTTGTGGTACTGTATACATATATCATTAAAATTTTAAGAGTTGTTAAGGTTTAAGAGTGTAGAATATGTTTAAGAACATAAGTAGCATTTGTAAAAGTGTGGAAAAGGTTAATAATGGAGTGGGAAAAATTAATAAAGGACTGGGAACACTTTATAAGTGTGTGGGAAGGGTTTATAAAGCCTTAAATATATATAAATACTAAAATAAATCTAAGGTTCCTACTTTGCGGATTTTCACCTATAGTGGAGGAGCAGGGGAGTCTAGAACATAATACCTGCGATAAGTAAGGGAATACTGTACAGGGATATATAAATTAAGTTCCTGCCTATATACAATGCATTTTATAATGTTGTTTTAAAAATGTTCTGGTACTGTTCATTAAAATTGATTGAAAATCACCTAAAAATTGACTCCTTTCATCCTGCCTTTGCTATGCTGACTTGTGGCCTTCAGTTATTTTCTCTGGATTACAGAAATACTAATTTGAATTCTGACACTGCATATTAGGAAATCACATTTCTCCCATAGTAAGTGTGTTTCCTTGGAGGCCAGTTTTTCTGTCTTATAGACAGAATGACACCTGATCTGGACCACAGTCCTTTACAAATTAGCTTGTCTTTGGTATTCTAGTGATGCTTCATTAGCTCAAACTTTCAATTTTATAGAGTAATATTTTGTATAATATGTAATATTTATGTAAATTCAACAGGATTTGGGAAATTTTACCCTGAAGAATAACAAGAACAACAACAACAACAAAAAACACCAGAAGAAAAAAGAACCTACAAAATAAGAATAAAAATTAACTGTGTGTATACAATGTAGGTCAAATGTGATCCATGAAATAATGTCATTGCTTTTTTGGAATTATTAACACAATTTATTTACTTACTATCTATTTTCCTGTAATCTATATTTCCAGTTTCCTCTTCTACAAGAGACATGAATTTCTGTCCCAAGATTGGTAACTTCTAGTATGATACTAAACTCTGATTCTGGGACTTTAAATCCAGTTAGGTGTAACCAATCAGCCAAAAAAAAAAAAAAAAAAAAAATCTTGTCGAGCTCCAGTCAATTAAGGTACCTACTGATAGTTCCCAACTTTGCCACCTGATATTTGAAGGGCTCTGCACTAAGCATCTCATGACAATTATTTTCTAAGAGCCCATTTACCTCCATTCATCCCTTACTCTAGTAACAAGAGAGCCTTCTGAGAACTTAAACCCAGGCAGTCACAGATATTTCTGTTGCTAAGGGAAGAAAAGTAATTTCAGATACATCAACTTCATTTATAAACTGGCAAGCACTGCTGAAGTTTATTCAATCACATTTAGAAGTGGACACTTTGCTATAAGCAGCTATTCGTCTTGGACTGAAGAAAAGAACTGTACTGTGAAGAATACACACCTGCAGTAGCAGGCAGTCTCTTTGAAAGAGCTTTAATGTTAATAAAATATTTATTTTGTATTTGTAAAATTTTGTATGTCACAATTTCATTTTCAGATAAAACCACATATAAATACTGCCTTAGTACTTAGATTCAACTGCACAATTTATGATATTTTATGAGCTTTATTCAGAAAATGTTTACAATTCCTATAGCAACAGGTGATTTTACTTATGAGTAAATACAGTAAGTTTCTAACGTGTTTCAAAATGCAGTCAGAAAGATGAGAGAGAGAGAGAGAGAGAGAGAGAGAGAGAGAGAGAGAGAGAGAGAGAGAGAGAGAGAGAGAGAGAGAGAGAGATGGACTTGGAGACAGAGATAGAAACAGAGAGAGACAAAGTCCAACAAACTTTTGGAGAAACAAAACTGAAATCCAACAAGGATGATTTCTGAGCTCTTGGCTTAGGGGAATGAATGCCACACTTCATCTCTAAATTTTGTGTTTGGTTGTGTATGTGATAAGCATTAAATTTCAGCTATGTAAGAAAATTGCTTGAGAAAGTTTTGTAATCCAACTTTACAAGATGCCAATATATTTCCTATAGGAGATATAGAAAAAAAGAAAATAAAAGAAACCTAGACTGAGTTATGTATGCTGTATTTGTTACTGGGATATTTTTTTCTTTTTCTTTTTTTTTTTTAATTTTTGGTTTTTCAAAATTTCTCTTCCCCACCCAACCCACCCACTCTCCCAAAATCATATCCCTCCCCGTTGTCCATGTCCATGAGCCATTCATACAGGTTCCTTGACTAAACCCTTCCCTTACTCATCCCCCTTCTCTCCCTCTCCCCTCCCCCCTATTGACTGCTATTCTGCTCTTTGTTCTATTTAGTTCCTTTGTTTGTGTTGTTCTTTAGTTTCCTGTATTAGGTGATATCATATGGTATTTTTCTTTCTTTGCCTGGCTTATTTCACTAAGCATAATTCTCTCTAGTTCCATCCATGTTGTTGCAAATGGCAGGAGTTCCTTCTTTCTTTCTGCTGCATAGTATTCCATTGTGTAAATGTACCACAGTTTTTTAATCCACTCATCTACAGATGGGCACTTAGGTTGTTTCCAGCACTTAGCTATTGTAAACAGTGCTGCAATGAACATAGGGGTGCATAAGTTCTTTTGAATTGGTGTTTCAAGATTCTTCAGGTATAATCCTAGTAGTGGAGTCGCTGGTTCAAAAGGCAGTTCCATTTTTAATCTTTAGAGGTAATTCCATACTGTTTTCCAGTTTTGTTTTGTTTTGTTTTGTTTTGTTTTGTTTTCTTAGGCAAATCGTTTTAATCTTTCTTTAACCAGCTAAATACCGAGCTGGTTCCTAGAACAGGTGACAGAAAGTTTCCCAATACTCCCAGATATGGAGTCTCTTGGGAGACAGGTATAGTTAATGCAAACTTTATTTATAAAAGACTCTTAAATTAGTTGTATCATGCCATGCATTCATACAGAATACAGTGACCCTTCAGGGCTACAGGGAGAAGAGCTCACGAACTCAAAGGAAGACTATCAAAGGGTTCCTAAGTTAAAAGCTAGGAAAGATTAAGACAACTTTACAAATGAGCAAGTAAAAAGAAAAAGGACATGGAACCTAGTCTGAGCTGAGCGGAGGGCAGCTGTTTACAACTCTGTACACTAAACTAATACACAGACAGTCTCCTAGAGAGGCCAGAGCTGATGGAGAAGCAGAGTATGTACAAACGCTGTGCCACGGCTCCTCCCCAGATCCACGGTTGGGTACAAATGACCAGTTTGTGTCCACCAGGCCCGCCGAGGCCCCTGTAAACTATGAGGACTCTAGTTTAGTGAACTAAAGCTGTGGCTGAACCAGTCTGCATTCTCACCAACAGTGCAGTAGGGTTCCCATTTCTCCACATCCTCACCAGCATTTGTTGTTTGTTGATTTGTTGATGATGGCCATTCTGACTGGTGTAAAATGGTATCTCATTGTGGTTTTTATTTGCATCTCCCTGATGGCTAATGATGTTGAGCATTTTTTCATGTGTCTATGGACCTTCTGTATGTCCTCTTTGGAGAAGTGTTTGTTCAGGTCCTTTGCCCATTTTTTAATTGGGTTGTTTGTTTTCTTGATAGTGAGTTGTATAATCTCTTTATATATTTTGGAAATGAGTCCCCTGTCTGTGATGTCATTGGCAAATATGTTTTCCCATATGGTTGGTTTCCTTTTCATCTTGCTGATGTTTTCTTTTGATGAGCAGAAACTCTTTAGTTTGATATAATCCCATTTATTTATTTTTTCCTTTATTTCTCTTGCTTTAAGAGATGTATCTGTGAAGAAATTGTTACGTGAGATATCTGATATTTTCTTGCCTATGTTTTCCTCTAGGACTTTTATGGTGTCATGGCTTACATTTAAGTCTTTGATCCATCTTGAGTTTATTCTCGTGTGTGGTGTAAGTTGGTGGTCTAGTTTCATTTTTTTGCAGGTCCCTATCCAGTTCTCCCAGCACCATTTGTTAAAGAGGCTCTTCTCACTCCATTTTATGTTCCCTCCTCCTTTATCAAATATTAGTTGACCATAGAGGCCTGGGTTTATATCTGGTATCTCTATTCTGTTCCACTGATCTATATGTCTGTTCTTATGCCAGTACCAGACTGTTTTGATCACAGTGGCTTTGTAGTATATTTTGATATCTGGTGTTGTGATTCCTCCTGCTGTGTTATTCTGTCTCAAGATTGGTTTTGCTATTTGGGGTCTTTTTTGGTTCCATATGAATTTTTGGAGTATTTGTTCTAGGTCTGTGAAATATGTTGCTGGTATTTTAATAGGGATTGCATTGAATCTGTAAATTGCTTTGGGTAGTATGGCCATTTTGATGATGTTGATTTTTTCCATCCAAGAACATGGTATTTGTTTCCATTTGTTTGTATCTTCCTTAATTTCTTTCTTCAATGTTACGTAATTTTCAGAGTACAGGTCTTTTATCTCTTTCGTTAAGTTTATTCCTAGGTACTTTATTTTTATTCTTGCTATAGCAAATGATATTTTCTTTTTTTTTTTGTCTTTGTCACTGCTATTTTATTGTTGGTGTACAGAAATGCCTTAGATTTTTGTATATTTATTTTGTACCCTGCTGTTTTTCCAAATTCACTTTTTATATCAAGTAGTTTTTTAGTGGAGTTTATAGGGTTTTCTAGGTATACTATCATGTCATCTGCACATAATGAAAGTTTTACTTCCTCTTTCTCAATTTGGATGCCTTTTATTTCTTTGTCTTGTCTGATTGCTGTGGCTAGGACTTCCAATACTATGTTGAATAGGAGTGGAGAGAGTAGACAACCTTGTCTAGTTCCTGAATTCAGGAGGAATGCTTTCAGTTTTTGTCCATTGAGCATGATGTTGGCCTCAGGCTTCTCATATATAGCCTTAATTACGTTAAGGTATGCTCTCTCTATTCCCATTTTGCTGAGTGTTTTCATCGTAAATGGGTGTTGTACTTTATCAAATGGTTTTTCTGCATCTATAGATATGATCATGTGATTTTTGTCTTTCATTTTGTTTAGGTGATGTATTATATTTCTTGATTTGTGAATATTAAACCATCCTTGCATCTCTGGAATGAAGCCCACTTGATCATGATGTATGATCTTTTTGATGTATTGCTGGATCCTGTTTGCCAAAATTTTATTGAGGATTTTAGCATCTATGTTCATCAGTGATATTGGCCTGTAGTTTTCTTTCTTTGTTGTGTCTTGACCTGGTTTGGGGATTACGATAATACTGGCTTCATAGAAAGAGTTTGGGATTTTCCCCTCTTCTTGGAATTTTCGGAACAGTTTGAGGAGGATAGGAGTTATTTCTTCCCTGAATGTTTTGTAGAATTCAGCTGTGAAGCCATCCGGTCCAGGGCTTTTGTGTGCAGGGAGATTTTGGATTACTGTTTCAATTTCCTTCTTTGTTATTGGTCTGTTGAGACTTTCCACTTCTTCTTGATTCAGTTTTGGACGGTTGTATGTCTCTAGAAATTTGTCCATTTGTTCTAGATTGTCAAATTTCTTGCCATACAGTTGTCTGTAGTAATTTCGAACTATCATTTGTATTTCTGTGCTATCAGTCGTGATTTTTCCTCTTTCATTTCCGATTTTGTTTACTTGAGTCTTCTCTCTTTTTTTCTTGATTAGATTGGCTAGAGGCTTGTCGATTTTGTTTATTTTTTCGAAGAACCAGCTCCCAGTTTTGTTGATCTTTTGGATTTTTTGTTTGGTCTCTATGTCATTTAGTTCTGCCCTGATCTTGATGATTTCGTTCCTTCTTCTTGCCCTAGGCTTTGGTTGTTGTTGTTGTTCTAGTTCTTATAACTTAATGGTTAGGTTTTTTTATTTGAGATTCTTCTAGCCTTTTCAGATATGCCTGTATTGCTATGAACTTCCCTCTCAGGAATGCTTTTGCTGTGTCCCACAGGTTTTGGGCTGTTGTGTGCTCATTATCATTAGTTTCTAGAAATTTCTTGATTTCTTTTTTGATGTCATGGTTAATGCATTCATTATTTAATAGCATGTTATTCAATCTCCATGGGTTTGGGTGTCTTAGATTTTTTTCTCTGAGGTTGATTTCTAGTTTCAAGGCATTGTGATCTGAAAAGATGTTTGATATGATTTTAATTTTCTTGAATTTGTTGAGGCTTGTTTTGTGTCCTATCATGTGGTCTATCTTTGAAAATGTCCCATGTGCATTTGAAAAGAATGTATATTTTGCTTCTTTGGGGTGGAAAGTTCTATATATATCAGTTAGGTCCATGTGGTTTAGTGTGTTGTTCAATACCTGTATATCCTTGGTGTTTCTTTGCTTGGATGATCTGTCCATTGTTGATAATGGAGTGTTGAAGTCCCCTACTATGAGTGTGTTGTTGTTGATATCCTTTTTGTGGTCTTCTAGTATTTGCTTTATGTATTTGGGTGCGCCCTTGTTGGGTGCATATATGTTTATCAATGTCATATCCTCTTGATGGATTGTTCCTTTAAGTATTATGAAATGTCCTTCTTTGTCTCTTTTTATTGCCCTTGTTTTGAAATCCGTTTTGTCTGATATGAGGACTGCTACCCTGGCTTTTTTTTCCGATCGTTGGCTTGGAATATTTTTTTATATCCCTTTACTTTCAGTCTGTGTAAATCTTTTGTTCTGAGGTGCGTTTCTTGTAGACAGCAAATATGTGGGTCCTGTTTTCTTATCCATTCCGTTACCCTATGTCTTTTAATGGGAGCATTTAATCTATTTACATTTAAGGTTATTATTGACGTGTATTTATTCATTGCCCTTTGTACCTCTGTTCCTCTCCTCTCTTGTTCTTTTCTTCTTCTTTTTTTTTTTAGAGCACTTCCTTTAGCATCTCTTGCAATGCTGGTTTCCTGTAGATGTATTCTTTTAGTCTTCTTTTTCTGAGAAACTCCTTATTTCACCTTCTATTTTGAATGAGAGCCTTGCTGGGTAGAGTATTCTTGGTTGTAGGCCTTTGTTTTTCATTGCTCGAAATATTTTTCACCATTCCCTTCTGGCTTATAATGTTTCTGTTGAGAAATCCGTTGACAGCCTTATCGGAGCTCCCTTGTACGTTATTTGCTGTTTTTCTCTTGCTGCTTTGAGGATTCTCTCTTTGTCTTGAAATGTTGCCATTTTAATTATGATGTGCCTTGGAGTGGGTTTTTGGGGGTTCCTCTTGATTGGAACTCTCTGTGCTTCCTGAACTTGTATAACCTTTTCTCTCATCAGGTTCAGAAAATTTTCTGTCACTATTTCTCCTATCAGTTTTTCAATTCCATGGTCCTTTTCTTCTCTCTCTCTAATTCCGATGATCCTGACATTATTTCTTCTCATGCTATCCTGTAATTCCTTTACATCTTGTTCATATTTTTTAAATCTTTTTTCATTTTGCTGTATTGTCTGGGAATTTTTTTCTACATTATCTTCTAACTCACTCATCCGATCCTCTGCTTCGTTTAGTCTGCTTTTGAATGATTCTACTGTGTTTTTCAGTTCAGAGATTGAATTTTTCAGTTCTTCCTGGTTCTTGTTAACAGTTTCTATGTCTTTTTTTATTCTGGTGTAGTTCTCTGCAAGTTCCCTGTAATTTTCTTGGAGCTGCTGGTAACTTCCTTGGAGGTTGTCATAGTTGTTTTTAAGGATGTCGAGTATATTGAGCTTCTTTACCACCATTGTTTTGAATTCCATGTCTGACATTTGGGCTATGTCTATTTCATCTATTTCTCTTTCTGAGGATTCCTCTTTTCTTTTCATTGAGGGGTTATTTTTGTGTCTCACAATGTTGGATTCTTTTTGTTTTTATTTATTTATTTGTTTGTT
Organism: Furipterus horrens; assembly: GCF_987537825.1. Lineage (NCBI taxonomy): Eukaryota > Metazoa > Chordata > Mammalia > Chiroptera > Furipteridae > Furipterus > Furipterus horrens. The sequence continues at coordinate 16,545,374 of NW_028327187.1, forward strand.
TTTTGTGTGGGATGGTCTTCTTTGACTTCCCTCCTTTGTGGTGTGAAATTCTTTATGGGAGATCTGGGGGCTTCAGTGGTGCAGTCTCTTTGATATCCAGAGCCTGATGTTCTTGAGTTACCCTTTATGTCGTTTGTTTATGCTGTCTGGTTATATTTCAGATGCTCTTTGGTAGGATCTTTTCTCTGACTAGTTGATTGAGAGTCACTGTATCTGGTTTGATCAGTCCAATTTTTCATTAATTTAATCTATATTTATTGTTGAAATAAATGGGAACTTGTCCAAAATTTTGAGTGTTCCAGGTGTATATAATGATCATTTTTCATCCTTACATTTCCAGATTGAAAAAGTCAGGTAAGTTGCTTAGGGTTCTTCTGAAATATAGCAATGTGCAAATGTCATGTACCAGGTTTTAAAAATATATATGGTCTTAATAGAAATAGAAAAAAATCATTGAAAATAAATATTACTTGTCACAGACATCTAATTAGAGGCCAGTATATAACTATAGAATGTCACAGTATTGTTGTCCTCTCTCTGAGTCTTATCCAGTGGCATTAATTAGGATAAAGGTAATTACTTTTTAGGGATAATTTTAACATAAAATGATACAAAACCACTATAAAATCTATTAGACTATTAGAAGATGGTGGCGGAGTAGGTAGCAGTGTTGTCTGCTTGCTCCCGTTGTGGAAGAACTTGGAGTACAAACAGGAAGTCGTGGCAGGCCCACGAGTGAGAATATAGCAGCCCCAGAATCCATCTAGATTCCCTCACAGCCAGCCAGCCGGAAAAGAAGATTTGAAACCTGTGGAATTTTGATCAGGGTCAGATCCACAAAAATAAGGACAGCTCCCAAAGTTTGTACTGGAGAAAAATATATTTCTTTAATCTGTTTCCTACTTTCTCTCCCTCTTATTCTTCTTCTTTAATTTTGTTTGTTTATTTTTCTGTTTTTTTATCCTCCTTCTTGCACTAAATATATAGCATATAACTGTAATATAAACCTAATACTATATACTTCTACTTTCTCTCTTCATTCTGCATTCTTCCCTCCCTTTTTCAACCTACAATGTAAACACTATTTACTGTCTCTCATAGCCTTGACCCTACTTGCTACTACTATTATTCTACCATCTTCTCTCTCAAAAATCATCTCTCTATCAGTTAAAACAACTCATCAGTTTTTCATACAGTGTAATAGTCTTAACCTCTTTACATCTATATTAATACCGGCTCATTTGTTATTTATAGTGTGATTGTGGGTGGGGGATATTTTTCAGGGTGTGGGTTTCTTGCCTGGGTTGTGTGTTCATGTTTTAACAGTGTCTCCACAAAAGAACTCAGAAAATGTGGGAAGAGTGACTCTCAATCAACTAGCAAGAGGGAAGGTTTCACCAAAGAGTAACTGAAATATAACCAGAGAGCTTAAACAAATGACATAAAAGACATCCCAAGAGCATGAAGCTCAGGAGATCAAAGAGACTGCACCACTGAATCCCCCAGGTCTCCTCTACAGAATCTCATACCACAAAGTAGGAAATCAAAGCAGAGAAATCCAATAAATAAAAACAAACAAGAAGCATAAAACATGGGGAGATACAGAAACAACCACCCAGTGAAAGGAAAAGAGAAATCCCCAGAAAGAGAGATAGATGGAACAGACATAAGCCAACTATCTGCCATGGAATTCAAAAGAATGGATATAAGGAAACTCAATGAACTTGACAAACTCAGAGGAAACTACAATGAACTCCAGGGAAACTACCAAGAACTGCAGGGAAGCTACAAGGAACTTATGGAAAACTACACCAGCATAAAAACATGTAGTGTTTCTACACTACATACAAACTATCAATAAGAGCCAAGAAGAAAGGAAGAATAAAATTTCTAAACTGAAAAAAAAGTAGAATCAATCACAAGCAGACTAAATGAAGCAGGGGATCATATCAGTGAGTTAGAGGACAGTGTAGAAAAAAATTCCCAGGCAATACAATGAAATGAAAAATATATATAAAAAGAATGAAGAGGGATTAAGAGAACTTCAGGACAACATGAGACTAAACACCATTAGAATCATAGGGATACAAGGAGGAGAAGAAGAGGAGCAAGGAATAGAAATCCTTATTGAAAAAAACAATAACATAAAATTTACCTAACTTGATGAAAGAAAAAGTCCTGCAAGTCCAGGAAGCACAGAGGGTCCCAATGAAGATGAACCCAAGGAGGCCCACTCCAAGGCACATCACAATTAAAATGGCAACATTCAAAGACAAGACAGAATCCTGAAAGCAGCAAGAGAAAAACAGCAAACAACATGCAAGGGAGCTCCAATAAGGCTATCAATTGATTTCTCAACAGAAACATACAAGTCAGAAATGATGGCAAAAAGTATTTCAAGCAATGAAAAACAAAGGCCTACAACCAAGACTACTCCACCCATCAAAGTTCTCCTTCAAAATGGAAGGTGAAATAAGGAGTTTCCCAGACAAAGGAAAACTAAAAGAATACATCTTCACTAAACCAGCATTACAAGACATGCTGAAGTGAATGCTTTAAGGAAAAAAAGAAAAAGAGAGAGAGAGAGGAACACAGGTACAAAGGGAAATAAATAAATACCTGTCAATAATAACCTTAAATGTAAATGGATTGTATATTCCAGTCAAAAGACATAGGGTAGTGGAATGGATATGAAAACATGACCCACATATAAACTGTCTACAAGAGACACACCTCAAAACAAAAGATTTACACAGACTGAAGGTGAAGGGATGGAAAAAATATTTCAGGCAAATGTACATGAAAAAAAAAAACCCAGCTGGGGTCGCAATACTTATATGAAACAAAGCAGATTTCACAGCAAAGGCCATAAAAAAAAGACAAAGAAGGATATTTCATAATACTTTAGGGAACAATGCATCAAGAAGATATAACCCTGGTAAACATATATGCACCAAACATAGGAGCACCCAAATATATAAGGAAAATATTAAAAGACGACAAGAAAGATATCAACAGCAACACACTCAGAGTAGGGGACTTTAATGCCACCTTATCAATGATAGATCTCCAAAACAAAGAAACACCAAGGATATTGAGGCACTGAACAACACACTAGATCAAATGGACTTAATTGATATATATATAGAACTTTTCACCCCAAGGTAGCAAAGTATACATTCTTTTAAAAATTTTCAAGGGACATTTTCAAAGACCACATGATAGGACATAAAACAAGCCTCAACAAATTCAAGAAAGTTGAAATCATATCAAGTATCTTCTCAAACTACAATGCCTTGAAACTAAAACCAAACTCAAGGAAAAAAACTAAAAGACATTCAAACTCATGGAGAATGAATAACATGGTATTAAATAAAGAATGGGTTAACAATATCAGGGAAGAAATCAAGAAGTTTCTGGTAACTAATGATAATGAACACAGAACAATCTACAACCTATGGGACACAGCAAAAGGAGTTCTAAGAGGGAAGTTCACAGCAATACAGGTCTACCTGAAAAGGATAGAAGAATCTCAAATAAAAAATCTAACTCTACAGATAAAAGAACTAGAACAACAACAACAAACAAAGCCCAGGGCTAGTATGAGGGAAGAAATCATCAAGATCAGAGCAGAATTAAATGACATAGAGACTAAACAACAATTCAAAAGATCAACAAGCATAGGAGTTGGTTCTTTGAAAAGATAAACAAAATTGACAAGCCTTTAGCCAGGCTCATCAAGAAAAACAGAGGGAAGACCTAAATAAACAAAATCAGAAATGAAAGAGAAGAAATCACAATGGATATCAAAGAAATACAAAAGATTGTAAGAAATTACCACAAACAACTATATGGCAAGAAACAGGACAACCTAAATGAAATGGACAAATATCTAGAAATATATAATCTTGCAAAACTGAATCAAGAAGAAGTAGAAAGCCTAAGCAGACCAATAACAAAGAGTGAAATTGAAATAGTAATTAAAAGACTCCTGGCACAAAAACCCTGGACTGGGTGGTTTCATGGCTGAATTTTACAAAACATTTAGGGAAGAACTAATGCCTACCCTTCTCAAGCTATTCCAAAATCCCAAGAAGAGGGAAGACTCCCAAACTCTTTATATGAAGCCAGTATTGCCCTAATTCCAAAACCAGGTCAAGACACAACAAAGAAAGAAAACTACAGGCCAATACCACTTATGAACACAGATGCTAAAATCCTCAACCAAATAGTGGCAAACAGGACCCAGCAACATGTTAAAAAGGTCATATGCCATGATCAAGTGGGATATTTCCCAGGGATTCAAGGATGCTTTAATATTCACAAATCAATAAACATAATACACCACATAAACAAAATGAAAGACAAAAATCACATGATCATATCCATAGATGCACAAAAAGCATTTGATAAAGTACAACACCCATTTATGATGAAAACTCAACAAAATGGGAATAGAGAGAGCATACCTCAACATAACAAAGGCTATATGTGAAAAACCTGAAGCCAAGATCATACTCAATGGACAAATACTGAAAGCATTTCCCCTGAGATCAGGAACAAGACAAGGATGTCCACTCTCTCTACTCCTATCCAAGATAGCATTGGAGGTTCTAGCCACAGCAATCAGGTAAAAAAAAGAAATAAAAGGAATCCAAATATGAAAAGAGGAAGTAAAACTGTCATTATTTGCAGATGACATAATAGTGTTCACGGAAAACCCTAGAGACTGCACTAATAAACTACTCAACATAATAAGTGAATTTGGCAAAATAGCAGGGCACAAATTCAATATTCAGAAATTGAAGGCATTTCTTTACACCAACAATAAAATGTCAGATATAAAAAAAATCCCATTTACTATAGCAACAAAAAAAATAAAGTACTTAGGTATAAAATTAACTAAAAAAATAAAATACCTGTATTTGGAAAACTACATAACACTGAAGAAAGGAAGTAAGGAAGATATAAATAAATGAAAGCAAATTTCATGTTCATAAATGGAAAGAATCAACATCATTAAAATGTCCATACTATCCAAAGCAATTTACAGATTCAACACAACCCCTATTAAAATACCACTGACATATTTCACAGACCTAGAAGAAATACTTCAAAAATTTATATGGAACCAAAAGTACCCTGAATAGCCACAGCAATCTTGAAACAGAAGAACACAGTAGGAGGAATCACAATATCTGACATCAAACTATACTACAAAGCCACTGTGATCAAGACAGTCTGGTACTGGCATAAGAACAGACATATAGATGAATAGAACAGAAAAGAGAGCCCAGAAATAAACCCAGATCTATGTGGTCAACTAACATTTGACAAAGGGGTAAGGAACATAAAATGTAGTGATAGGAGCCTCTTCAACAAATGGTGCTGGGAGTACTGGACAGGGACATACAAAGAAATGAAACTAGACCATCAACTTACACCGCACACCAGAATAAACTCAAGATGCATCAAAGACTTAAATGTAAGATGTGACACCATAAAAGTCCTAGAGGAATACATAGGCAGAAAAATTTCAGATATCCCATGTAGCAATATTTTTCCTAATATATATCCTAAAGTAAGGGAAATAAAGGAAAAAATAAACAAATGGGAAAACATACTTGCCAATCATACCTCATACAAGGAATTGATATCTAAAATATATAAAGAACTTACACATCTCAACCCCAAGAAGACTAATAGCCCTGTTAAAAAATGGACAAAAGACCTGAACAAATACTTCTCCAAGGAGGTTACACAGAGTATCCAGAGACATATGAAAGAATGGTCCACATAACTAACCATCAGAGAGATGCAAATAGAAACCACAGTGAGATACTACTTTATACCAGTTAGAATGGCCATCATCAAAAAATCAACAAACAACAAGTGCTGGCGAGGATGTGGAGAAACGGGAACCCTACTGCACTCTTGGTGGGAATGCAGACTGGTGCAGCCACTATGGAGAACAGTATGGAATTACCTCAAAAAACTAAAAATGGAACTGCCTTTTGAACCAGGGATTCCACTGCTAGGACTATACCCAAAGAATCCTGAGACCCCAATTCAAAAGAACCTATGAATCCTTATGTTCATAGCAACACTGTTTACAATAGCCAAGTGCTGGAAACCACCTAAGTGCCCATCTGTAGATGAGTGGATCAAAAATCTGTGGTACATTTACACCATGGAATACTATGCAGCAGAAAGGAAGAATGAACTCCTACCATTTGCAACAACATGGATGGAACTAGAGAGAATTATGTTTAGTGAGATAAGCCAGGCAATCAAAGAAAAATAGCATATGACATCACCTAATACAGGAGATTAATAAACAACACAAACAAGTGAACAAAATTGAACAAGGAACAGAAAAACAGTTATCAGGGTGGGGGGGAGAAAGGATAAATGGGGGAAGGGTCTAGTATAGGAAGTAGTATAAATAACCCATGGACATGGACAATGGTGTGGAAAATGACTGTGGGAGTAAGGTGGGCTTGGTGGGGGGGAGAAATGGGGGAAAATTGGACAACTGAAATAGAAAAACAATAAAATTAAAAAATATATGTCTGAGGTAGATAATTCATTACATTTATTACTTTACTTTGAGTTCCATAATATCATGCAAGTCTGGTAGAGAACTAGAAGTACAGTCATTCACAGAAGATACAGAAGCTCAGAAAGTTTAAATGATTTATAGATATGTTTAATAAATGCTGCTAAAATTTGCACTGATATTCTGACCCTGACACCAGTGTTGGTTTTCTTTTTCACTATATTTTGCCACCTATTGGATGAATGATTTAATGTAATGCCAAGAGGATCTCAGGTATTTCTGATCATATTACATGACATCATCATTTTAATAAAACATTACAATTCATACTAGCCAAATATCAGAGTTGAGTTTAACTCAGCCAAATGTGTAAGAACATCACTGCAGATATAAAAAAAAGTAGCTTGAATATTTGGTAGCACTGCAATCCTTTTCAAAATTGAAAAGTTCTTTGCAACATTTACCCTGCCTCATTCACTACAACTGAATCTTATTCATGTTCAGTTGGTGCTCAAGCAAGACAGAAAAAAAATCTATGTACAGAGTTTGATCTAAAAAATTTTTTAAAGACCAGAAGCTTGCAAGAAAGGAGCCACCTGAGGGGCCCCATTGATGAGTAAAAGAGAAAACCCAAGAGAAGTTGCATTCCTGCAGGTTCTTAGTCAGTTAAATTTTGAAATGTTGACTTATTGTTTGAATCACATTCTACCCAATTAATTACTTCTATTTCATACACTTATTACATGTAACATAGGTCATTAGTAGGCAAATGGTAATATATTCCTGACCTTTTTAATATGAAAAATTAATCAATAATAAAAGCACATTGATATTGCAATTATTAAGGTTGTTCTAGCATTTGAATTTTTAACTTCTGTTTCCACAGATTTATGAGTCATAAAATATGTCTCCAAGTTGCATACCAAAATATGAAACAGCTCCATTCAAAAACAGAATGCTTCATTGCAAAAAAATAATAAAAATAAAAACAAGACACACTCCACTCTTCTCAGTCTATTCTCTTGCTTTATCAAATTATTAGTAGCTAACTGATTCTCTTCTTGGGAGATTTCCACTTTTTACCACAAATTTTATAGGTCAGTTTTCTTACAGTGTTTTAGTTAGTATAGTACAAAATCTATTAAACAAATATTTGAAACAGCTAGCACAGATAAAGTTATTCCCCTGGTTCATCCATGGTCGTAAGATTGTTAAGTGAGTATTTGGTTTTATGAGTTTCCTATTGCTAGTGTAATAAATTACCACAAAAAAGTGGTTTATAACAATGCAAATTTATTATCTTCTCTAAGTCAGAATTCCAACATGGGTCTCACCAGACTAAAATCAAAATGTTGGCAGGATATCTAGAGACTGTCCGCATTCCTTCGCTCCAGGATCCATTTCTCCATCATCAAAGCGAACGACATTGTATTTCTCTGACTTAATCTGTAGTCACATATCTCTCTGACTGAAGATAAAAATATTTGTTCCAAATTACAATTTTTCATGTAATTAAATGGGTTCTACCTGGATAACCCAGGATAATCTCCCAATCTCAAATTCTTTAACCTTAATCCCATCTGCAAAGTTTTTTCCCATGTAAGGTAATATACTCTCATGTTTTGGGGATTAGAAGCAACTTTAGGAGCCTTTTATTATTCCTACCACAGTGGTAAAGATAAAATCAGAAGTTAGGATTTTTTATGTTGATCAGAGTGCTTGTGTCACAGGACACATTCAATGAGCTAAATAAAGGCAATAAATAAATTAAAGTAATCTTAGAAATCCAAGTGGCAAAATAGGGTTTGGGTAAATTTAACACAGTGATTGACCTCAAAAGGGAAATTATTTCTAGTTATTTTGTATTTAATTATACTTCAGCTTTTTAAAATGTTCACTTGATTTTTCTTTACTGAGGTCAAACAACAATAGTCAATGTCTGAACAAAGAGTAAGAAATTAACAAAAACTTAAACCCAAAGCAGAGTGTACAGACTTGAAATACAAATCACTTTATTGTCATGGGATTATTGCTCCTTTTCAAGGAAATAAATTCAGAGAGGCAAAAACAACAGAAATAATTATTAAAATCTGATCAACCAAATTAAGGAGAATTTAGAAGAAAACTTTAAAACATTTAGGAAATTGCTACATTTTCTTAAGATTTTGTTTATTAATCTTTACCAACACACTAATTAAAATGGTATTTTAAAAGGTTTCTGAGAATCATTCTGTGTAAGGGGTCTTAATTACATTCCTTGTTGACTTTTTATAACAGTCTTATTGCAAAGTAATTGACATACAATAAAATGAAATGCTTAAAATGTACAATTTGATAAGTTTTGATTTATGCATGCACCTGTGAAAATATCACCACAATCAAAGACAAAGTACATATAACCATCAGGACTAAAATTTCCTCATGCCTTTTTATAGTTTCTTGCTCCCATTATTCCCAAACCCTTTGCTTTAGGCAACCACTGATCTTTTTGTATACACCATAGATTAGTCTGCATTTTCTAGAATTTTATTGAAATTGAGCCTTGTCTGGCTTCTTTCACCTAAAATAATTGTTTTTAGATTTATCCATGTTGTTACTTCTATCAATAGTTTCAGTCTTTACAGACTGAAAACAGAAAACTAAGGGCAGTTAACTAGACATTGGGTAAAGAAGGTAAGATGAGAAAATTACTAGGTAGTATCTAAGAAGTCAAAAATGTATAACAGAAATTTGTTGGAGAGAAATGGATGATCTATATCCCTGCTGAGATTTAAATACAATCATATTAGCTTGAAGGATACCTGAAATAGTAGATTAAATCATGGAATGGCCATGGAGAATGGCTTGGAGGAAATACCCTCTCCCTGCAGTGTGTACCACAGAACTGAATCTAGTGAAAGGATAAGAGGTGGCAGGTCAGGTGGGGAAAAGTCTTTATGTGGTACTAAATAAAAGCCCTCCTTTTCCATCCAGAGAATCTTGGCCTCCCAGCTCCCACTCTTGCTTTTATTATTTGCTAGGTGAAACTAACACTGTGTTCAGTCTATGGCTAATTATTCCTGATTACAAAGGCAAAATCCTTTTGTGCAATCAACAAAATTTCCATGAATTTTGAGGTTTTTCAGGTTGGTTGATTGAGACTTGGCCCATGTTAGCATCAGGTAATGACTCCTTTTCTAATGATTATGTTTTTTCCACCCCACCCCATGCCTTGAATTTGGGTTAGTGTTCTCATGTGCATGCTCTGATGAGTGATCTGAATACTTGAGAGAGATAGTCTGCAGAGCTATTGAGTGCTTTCTCTGTATTGTTCTTTCCTTTCTTTCTGCTTTGGTTTTGCCAGACTCTCAATACACTGTGATTAAAATCTGGCTTCATCTGAGTTTTCCCACCCTGAACTGCAGCCTGGGAATTCTTACAAAACAGGTAGTGTGACAACTGTGGGGCTTACCTTGTTTATTTCTTATCTCTCAGGGATCCTTATCTTTCATTGACTGATGTTCAGTGTCTTGAAAAACATTGTTTCAAAGATTTTTCTGCTTTTGTTTCTGGTTCTTTTAGGGGACATAGACAATTTAATCCCAGCTACATATTTTTCTTGTAAGGAGACATTTCAAGACACAGTAAGTACTATTTTTTTGTGGTTAGTGCTAATTTTTGTTGACGAATAATGTAAATTAAAATGGTTATTATACGTCAGATACTCTACATACCTGATCTCACTGAACCCTCTTACCAGCTTTGCATAATAAACATTATTGTCATTATCACTGTTCAGATAAGGTAACTGAAGTTCAGTGAGGTCAAGTAGTTTGGGGAAAGTCACATACACCCAGTAAGTGAAGAAGTTCACCTAAGACTGAATTCAGGCCTGTCTGAAACCAAAGGCTCTGATCTTAATGGTATTGTTATCCATTCATGATAGTCAATTTACCCATAATTTTTGTGTTATCATTAGTACAAAGACAATCATTATCATTATCATTATTATGACATTTGGAAGCATGGTTAATTTTTCTCTAGTGCAGACTGCAAATGAGCTTATTAAGTCAAGAATAATTATCATACCAGAGATACTGTACCCCTTGGGTTTAGATACATAAAACTAGATGTCATTTCGTCAAGCCCAAATACCATTTCTGTGTGCAGCTTTCAGCAACTCAACATCAGAAAACTTGTTTTTCTTTAATTGCATAAAATACAAGATCTGTGGGAGTAACAGAATGCTTAATGTTGAGTGGTGCCAAATGCAGGTAAAACAGCTTGAGAAAAACAAGTACCATTTCGAAACTGCACCTAGGGCTGAGTATATAGTTATGTCATTTTATTTACAACAAATTATCCAGAGTCACTATAAAACTTTATTCCCCCAAACAAAGTGGTTTGGATGGAACTGTGGATGGAATGGCAAATGGGACCAGGGATCTGGAGAAGTAGGTTAGCCAAGGGCCCATCAGAAACTAGAGAATTAGCATCAGGGAAGCAAGATCTAGCAGATAAGTCTGAGAAGTTTAGGTCCAATGCTGTGTTGTATTTTTCTGTCTGAACAACCCACTAACCATATGGGGGAAAAAAAAACAAACTCTCAAATGCACCTAGTTTCATCATTTTTTTGTCTGGAAGTGAGAAGAACAGAAAGAAAAGATGGAGTCTTTCACCCTCCAAATTATCTTCAACGTTGCTGCCAGCATGATCTTTCTAAAACATGAGTCTGAGCATGTGGTTTCCCTGACTGAAACTTTAAGCTGTTTCCTTACCATGCCATACAAGGGTCTGGCATCTGTTATTGTTTGATCTCTTATTATGAATTCATGCCATGACATATTAAACTTCCTGCTGTTTTCTAAATGCGGCAAACTATTCAATGTCAAAATGCCTTACTTGGCTGTTTCATCTCTCCTTGGTATGGCCTGCCCCCTCTCCTTACTTTCCTAGGAAAAATCTTCCCTGTCCTTCAAATTACAGCTTAGAAGCCTCCTATTTGGTACATGTCTTTGACTTGCTCAAGTGAATGACATCACTTCCTCATTATTCTAAAACTGCACCTAACCCTCATCTTAATTGTTGAATTTGACATACTGTATCACATGTATATATGTACTGCCCAACTTGTTTAGTATACTTTTAGCTCCATGTTGGGCAGGGCTAATGATAGATAAGTAGGTAAATTGGCAAAAAAAGGGGGGGGATGAAGGAAGATGGAAAGAATAGACACATTGGGAAAGGGCATTGTTGAAAAAATTTTTGATAAATATTATAATAATATACAGTTAAAAGCAGATGGGAACTATGTTAGCCATCAGGAAAAAAATCCAAAGGCTATCCAGATCATTGAGAAGATACATCAGTACTATTAAGTTGATGAGAAGACTACAGAAATTATTCTAACTTACTCTTCATTGATTCTAATCGTTTTCTTCATTTTCTTTTTCTTTGGTGGCAACCATATTTTTCCTGTATTGGCAGTATGGAGTAAAAAATTATGGAGAAAATTTAAATAACATGTATGAAGTCACTTAAAGCCCAAATATGTTAGTATTCTCATGTAATATAGTAAATACAAAATGTATGATTTGATATATCATTTGGTAAAGTTTTTATGAAGCTGAGATCACTGTTGTCTTGACTTCAGAAAGGTCACAATGAATTGTCATTCAATATTAAGAAAAATACTGAGCATAGCAATACTCTCCAGGTCCATTCATGCTGTCTCATAAGGTAAGATTTCCTTCTTTTTGATGAACAAGTAGAATTCCATTGTGTAAATGTACTACAACTTTTTAAGATACCATATGGTTTAACTTATATGTGGAATCTAATGAACAAAATTAAATAATGAAGTAGAAACAGACTCATAGATACAGAGAACTAACTGACAGTTGTCAGAGGAGAGATGGTTGGGAATGAAAAAGGTGAAAAGATTAAGCAAAAAAACCTCATAGGCAACAGTATGGTGATTACCAGAGGGAAAAGGGGGTGGGAGAGGCAGAAGACAGTACAGGGGGAATAAATGGTGCTGGAAGGGAATGTGACTCAGGGTGGTGAACGCACAATACAACATACAGATGATGTGTTGTAGAATTGTACACCTGAAACATATATAATTTTACTAATCAATGTCACCCTAATATATTCATTAAAAATTTTAAAAGATACTAATAAAAATAAGAAAGTCCATGTGTTGCTATTATAGAACTTTTATAATGTCAAGAAATAGAAACACATTTATGGAAGAGCCCTTAAAAGCAGCTAATTACTAGGCAAAAGTTTTACTTCATAAATGAGAAAACTACATCTGAGGAACATTAAAACTAACCTGCTCAAAATAACACTATGAACTGACAGGGAAGTGGAAAGAGGAACTCAGGCCATCTGATTCCTAGTCAAGGATACCTTTTACCATACACAGGATGGTAAACTTGGTATACACAAAAATATTTTACACCACACTGTTTCCATAAACAAATCCCTGACAAGCACCATGTAGTTAACATAAATGACTGAGTTGACCCAGATTCAGAGCAATGAGAAGTGCTTGGCATGTGAATAAACTGGATAGTAAATGTCCCATGTAAAAGGGGCAGCCATCAACTGATGGTTTCATATGGGGATATAGACCCAGCATTTCTTAATCCTCTGATTATTCACAGAGTCAGAAATCCAGATAATAATGTGATATCTCTTGATGACAACTAATCATTTTTTTTCTTTATTTAAATATTGAGCTGTCCATGGACAGCTCATGGACAGCCTGCACCGTCACTGAAACTATATATAAATGTGATACCAGAGGAACATGGTTGACAATGAGGAATGTTAATGTATCAAAATTTTAATCCTTTAGAGAAGCTCCAAAAGTGCAACAGTTACTAAAGCAACCACTGTAACTATTATGATATAAAATTATACCACATATATACACCACATATATAAAATATTTCTCCCTGCAAAGAGTTCACTTTAGTTTTTCTTAGTGAGTTTCTCTAATGCATTCAAAATAGGAATCTATTTTATGAAACAATTGATATGCACACACATTTTTGGTACACATCTGACATCTAAATAGACACATATTTTCATTTTTCATAACAATTTAGATTTGGTATTAAAATTATACAGTAAGCCCTGAGTTAGTTTTTCTTCATTTCCTATAAATAATAAAAAAGATATATATTTCAAGTATTGTGTTTAACTATAAAGCTTCTCATATCTTTGAAATTATATTATCCTAACACACATTTTCTTCAAATGTTAGCTGCAAGTACAAAATGTATAAAATATGTGGAAATTTAATTTTAGTGTAAATATAATTGAATTGTAGATATCAGTCAGAGAAGGAAAACTCTGATTCCAAAAAACCTCCGCTGCCTTGCGGCATACCTCTTCAGGGGAAAGGCTACGGGAGTAAACCCCGACAGAAAATCCGGAGCCGGAGTCCCTAAGGCGGTTTGACGTTGTAGTCAACACCGGCAACTCCTGCGGCGCACCTGAAGCCAAGCTGTATTGACTCCGTCTTTCCCTTGGATCCTTCAGCTGCGAAGAGAGGGGGGGTCTGCTGCATGGGCAACAGCAGACCCTCCATATCACCCTGCCCAGGCTCTGTAGCTTCAGCGTCATAGCAAGATGTCGATTCAACACGGGAGGAGACAGATACCATGTCACTCCCGAGTTGGACTGCACAGCCATTCTCGGCGGTGCAGATAGACTCTTAAGAAGCTACACCATCGTCTCTCGAGACGGACGGCTGCCGACGACGAGTAGATATCAGTGGTTCTCAAATTAGTTGTTTCCATGATACTTTCAGGAGTCCTGAGGTCAAAAATCTTTTCATGATAATATAAAAATATCATTATCTTTTTTCACTATGTTGACATTTTTTATGATGATTCAAAAGCAATGGGAGAGAATTTTTGGAACTTTAACATAAACCAATGCAGTGGCATCAAATGGTATTTATCTTCACTGCACACTCACGGAAGAAAAAAAAACATGATAGTGTCACTTAAGAATGTCCTGATGAAGCCCTAAAAAGATTTACCTTTATTAAATAGTGACCCTTGAGTACAATCTTTTAACATTATGTGTAACAAAATGGCAATATGCATAAAACACTTATTCTAAGTAATAAAGTATGATGGTTAGCTCAAGAAAAACACTTGTGTGATTGCTTAAGACACAAGCTAAACTATCTGCATTTTTGTATGGAACACCATTTTTACTTGACAGCTGGGTAACAGACTATTTTTATTCAGACATTTTTTTTTGAAAGTGAAAGAAATAAGGCTATCATTTCAAAAAAAAATGGATAGCATTTGTTACTAGTCATAAAATTTGAACTTTCAGGCAAAAGATAGAATTTTGAGTGATTTGTAGCTGCCCTTATAAGCTTGATAGCTTCCCAAGTCTTAAAGATACTTCTGACGAGATTGGTGGTAATATTAACACATTTTTTTATATTGTATCATGAAATATGTTAACATACAAATCTGAAAGGAAGATGGCGGAGGAGTGAGGGGAGGCTGCGTTTTCTGGCTCTCGAGACCCGTCTTTAGTTTGGACTAATTGCAGAAAGAACATCTCAGTAAGCAACTGGACACTGGCAGGAGTCGAGCCATGGCACTGCTGGATTAGAGAAAACTATCTGGGAATGACCTGTTTGGTGAGGATAGCGGAGGAAAAAGGGATGAGACAGGATTTCTGACTGGGGTGGCTACCCAAGCTGTGGCTGGAAGTAGACAAGGGCTTTTTGGCAACCACAGGCTTCCCCAGAGAGGAATCAGGAGGAGAGCGAATCTCTGCCCACTGGCAGAGACAGGACTCGACCAAGTGGCATTGGCGCTGAAAGACAAGAAACAGCATACTGTTGTGAATGTGAGAACATAATTTTCATTTATATTTTTCTCTTGTGAACTGCAGAGAGGTCAGTAAAAGGTGGGGTGATAGGACATTCTTGAGGAGTGCAGGAGCAGAAGTGTGCTTGTCCACTCCCCAACCCTCCCCTTGGGTCACACGGGCACACATAGGGAAGTGCCCTCATTCACTGGCCCAGGTGCGCGGGGCCGTGCATCCAGGTGCCCCTTGGACAGACCCCAACAGACATAATATTAGTGCCACAACGGGCACAGGGAGGGCCCACTGGACACGCAGAAGACTGTGCGCAGACACCCTTGGCCAGTTCCAGTGGGTGCCAGGCCGGAACGCAGACCACTTGCTCACGCTCTGCTCATGCCCGCCCAGGTGGGTGCGGGAACAGTGGGCAGCTGTGGCGCTGGAATGGCGGGCGGTTGCTGCGCAGAAACTGCGGGTGGCAGCGACTCACAGACACTCACTTCCACTGTGCACAAGTGTCCAGGGCGCCGCCCCAAGAGGTGAGAGACCAACTCCCTGAGCACTGCTCGGCAGGCCTGAGGCTAGCACTCAGGCTGCCTAGCGTGTGCATGGGCACTCATGCTAAAGAACCTCTGCGGGCTCCAACAGCTGCCAAAGGAACGCGCCTCGCCAGCCACTGCGGGTGCACACCGCTGCTACAAGGAATAGGAAACTCTGGCCTGCCTCATTAGACCAGCTGTGGATGAAGAAAAAGAAGACGACACACAAAGGCTGAACTGAGTAAAAACATTCCTTTTATATATATTTTTAATTTTTATTTCTATTTTAGATTTTATATTTGCATTTTATTTTAATATTTTTTAATTTCTTATTTTTAATTTTAAATTTAATTTTAATTATTACTTTAAAAATTTTTTTTCCTTAAAAAACTATATCTTTAATTTGTTTCATACAATCTCTCCTTCTCATCCTTCCTCTTAAATTTTTGTTTATTTGTGTAGTTTAACCTTTCTTTCACACTAAATAGAATATAACTACTATATAAATCTAATACTACAATTCCCACTTTCTTACTATATTCTTCCTTCGTTTTCTTCTATCATTATTAACATACAATGTAAATATTACCTGCTGTCTTGCATAGTCGCAACTATTATTTATCATCCCCAATCTCAAAAATTATATTTTTCCTCCTTAAAAACAACTCTTATCTATTCTTCCTATAGTTTAAAGCTCTAATCTCTCTACATTTATATTAATACTGGATCATTGGCTGACAATAGCGGGATAGAGGGTGGGGGATATTTTTGAGGGTGTGGGTCTCCTGCCTAGGCTGTGTGTTTATGTTTTTAACAGCATCTCCACAAAAGAACTCAAAACAAAGTGGATAGAGTGACTCTCAATAAACTAACAGAAGGAAGATCCTACCAAAGAACATCTGAAATATAACCAGACAGCATAAACAAATGACATAAAGGGTACCCCAAAAACATCAGGCCCAGGAGATCAAAGAGACTGCACCACTGAAACCCCCAGATCTCCTATAAAGAATCTCATACCACAGAGGTGGGAAGGCAAAGCAGACAAATAAAAAAAAACAAAAACAAACAAGAAGAATCCAACATGGTAAGACACAGAAACAACCTCTCAATGAAAAGAAAAGAGGAATCCCCAGAAAGAGAGGTAGATGGAATAGACATAGCCCAAATGTCAGACATGGAATTCAAAACTATGGTGGTGAAGAAGCTCAATATGCTCGAAAAACTCAAAAACAACTATGAAACCTCCAAGGAAGTTACCAACAGCTTCAAGAAAATTATAGGGAACTTACAGAGAACTACACCAGCAAAAAAAAAGACATAGAAACTATCAACAAGAACCAGGAAGAAATGAAGAATACAATCTCTGAACTGAAAAACACAGTAGAATCAATTAGAAGCAGACTAAACAAAGCAGAGGATCGGATTAGTGAGTTAGAAGATAATGTAGAAAAAATTTCCCAGACAATACAGCAAAATAAAAAAAGATTTAAAAAGTACAAAGAAGATGTAAGGGAATTACAAGATAGCATGAGGAAAAAGAAATCAGAGTCATTGGAATTAAAGAGGGAGAAGAGGAACGAGGAATAGAAAAGCTGATAGGAGAAATAATGACAGAAAATTTTCCCAACCTGATGAGAGAAAAAGTTATGCACGTTCAAGAAGCACAGAGAGTTCCAATCAAGAGGAACCCCAAAAAACCCACTCCAAGGCACATACATCATAGTTAAAATGGCAACATTCCAAGACAAAGACAGAATCCTGAAAGCAGCAAGAGAAAAAGAGCAAATAAAATACAGGGGAGCTCCGATAAGGCTATTGACCGATTTCTCAACAGAAACACTACAAGCCAGAAGGGCAGGTCAAAAATATTTCAAGCAATGAAAAACAGAGGCCAACAACCAAGACCATTCTGCCCAGCAAGGCTCTAATTTAAAATGAAAGGTGAAATAAGAAGTTTCCCAGACAAAGGAAGACTAAAAGAATACATCTCCACCAAACCAGCATTGCAAGAGATGCTAAAGGGAATGTTCTAAGAAAAAAGAAGGAAAAAAAAAAAAAAAAGAGGAACAGAGGTACAAAAGGAAGTGGATAAATACATGTCAATAATAACGTTAAATGTAAATGGATTAAATGCTCCAATTAAAAGACATAGGGTAACGTAATGGATAAGAAAACAGGACCCACATATTTGCTGTCTACAAGAAACACACCTCAAAACAAAAGATTTACATAGACTTAAAGTAAAGGGATATAAAAAATTATTCCAAGCAAACGGACATGAAAAAAAAGCTGGAGTAGCAGTTCTCACGTCAGACAAAACAGATTTCAAAGCAAGGGCAATAAAAAGAGACAAAGAAGGACATTTCGTAATACTTAAAGGAACGATTCATCAAGAAGATATAACACTGATAAACATATATGCACCCAACATAGGAGCAACCAAATAGATAAAGAAAACACTAGAAGACCACAAGAAGGATATTAACAACAACACACTCATAGTAGGAGACTTTAACACTTCATTATCAACAATAGACAGATCTTCGAAGCAAAGAAACACCAAGGATATGCAGGTATTGAACAACACACTAAACCACATGGACTTAACTGATATATATAGAACTTTTCACCCCAAAGAAGCAAAATATACATTCTTTTCAAATGCACATGGGACATTTTCAAAGATAGACCACATGATAGGACACAAAACGAGCCTCAAAAAATTCAAGAAAATTAATATTATATCTAGCATCTTTTCAGACCACAATGACTTGAAACTAAAAATCAACCTCAGGGAAAAAAATTAAAGACACCCAAACTCATGGAGAATGAATAGCATGTTATTAAATAATGAATGGATTAATGATCACATCAAGGAAGAAATCAAGAAATTTCTAGAAACTAATAACAATGAACACACAATAGCCCAAAACCTATGGGACACAGCAAAAGAAGTCCTAAGAGAGAAATTCATAGCAATACAGGCATATCTAAAAAGGATAGAAGAATCTCAAATAAAAAATCTAACCCTAAAGCTACAAGAACTAGAATAACAACAACAAACAAAGCCTAGGGCAAGAAGAAGGAAGGAAATCATCAAGATCAAAGCAGAATTAAATGACATAGAGACCAAACAAACAATTCAAAAGATCAATGAAAGTAGGAGCTGATTCTTTGAAAAAATAAACAAAATCGACAAGCCTCGAGCCAGGCTCATCAAGAAAAAAAGAGAGTAAACAAAACAAATAAACAAAATCAGAAATTAAAGAGGAAAAATCACAACTGATACCACAGAAATACAAAGGATTGTAAGAAATTACTACAAACAACTGTATGGCAAGAAATTTGACAACCTAGAAGAAATGGGCAAATTTCTAGAAACATATAACCTTCCAAAACTGAATCAAGAAGAAGTAGAAAGTCTCAGCAGACCAATAACAAAGAAGGAATTTGAAACAGTAATCAAAAATCTCCATGAACACAAAGGCCCTGGACCAGATGGCTTCACAGGCGAATTTTACAAAACAGTTAGGGAAGAACTGACTCCTACTCTCCTCAAACTATTCCAAAAAATCCAAGAAAAGGGAAAAATCCCAAACTCTTTCTACAAAGCCAGTATTACCCTAATCCCAAAACCAGGTCAAGACACAACAAAGAAAGAAAACTACAGGACAATATCACTGATGAAGAAAGATGCTAAAATCCTCAACAAAGTATTTGCAAACAGGATCCAGCAATACAGCAAAAAGACCATACACCACAATTAAGTAGGATTCATCCTAGGGATGCAAGGATGGTTTAATATTCAAATATCAATAAATATAATACATCACCTAAACAGAATGAAAGACAAAAATCATATGATCATATCAATAGATGCAGAAATAGCATTTGATAAAGTACAACACCCATTTATGATGAAAACACTCAGCAAAATGGGAATAGAGGGAGGATGCCTTAACATAATTAAGATTATATATGAGAAGCCTGAGGCCAACATCATACTCAATGGACAAAAACTGAAAGCATTCCCCATGAAATCAGGAACTAGACAAGGCTGTCCACTCTCTCCACTCCTATTCAACATAGTATTGGAAGTCCTCGCAACAGCAATCAGACAAGAAAAATAAATAAAATGCATACAAATTGGGAAAGAAGTAAAACTATCGTTATATGCAGATGACATGATAGTATACCTAGAAAACCCTATAAACACCACTAAAAGACTACTGGATATAATAAGTGAATTTGGCAAAATAGCAGGGTACAAAATAAATATACAGAAATCTAAGGCATTTCTGTACGCCAACAAAAAAATATCAGAGACAGAGACAAAAAAGGAAAGACCATTTACTATAGCAACATGAAAAATATAGTACCTAGGAATAAACTTAACCAACGAGACAAAAGACCTGTACTCTGAAAATTATGTAACATTGAAGAAAGAAATTAAGGAAGATACAAACAAATGGAAGCAAATACCATGTTCTTGGATGGGAAGAATCAACATCATCAAAGTGGCCATACTACCCAAAGCAATTAACAGATTCAACTCAGCCCTTATTAAAATTCCAGTGACATATTTCACAGACCTATAACAAATACTCCAAAAATTCATATGGAACCAAAAAAGACACTGTATAGCAAAAGCAATCTTGAGACAGAAGAATACAGCAAGAGGAATCACAATACCAGACATCAAACAATAGGACAAAGCCACTGTGATCAAAACAGTCTGGTATTGGCATAAGAACAGACATATAGATCAGTAGAACAGAATACAGAGCCCAGAAAACAACCCAGGCCTCTATGGTCAAGTAATATTTGATAAAGGAGGAAGGAACATAAAATGGAGTGAGAAGAGCCTCTTTAACAAATGATGCTGGGAGAACTGGACAGGGACGTGCAAAAAAATGAAACTAGACCATCAACTTACACCACACACAAGAATAAACTCAAGATGGATCAAAGACTTAAATGTAAGCCGTGATACCATAAAAGTCCTAGAGGAAAACATAGGCAGGAAAATTTCAGATATCCCACGTAACAATATCTTCACGGATACATCTCCTAAGGCAAGAGAAATAAATGAAAAAATAAACAAATGGGACTACATCAAACTAAAGAGTTTCTGCTCAGCAAAAGAAAACATCAGCAAGATGAAAAGGAAACCAACCATATGGGAAAACATATTTGCCAATGATATCACAGACAGCGGACTGATCTCTAAAATATATAAATAGCTTATATGACTCAACATCAAGAAAACAAACAACCCAATTAAAAAATTGGAAAGGAACTGAACAAACACTTCTCCAAAGAGGACATTCACAACGTCCATAGACACATGAAAAAATGCTCCACATCACTAGCCATCAGAGAGATGCAAATAAAAACCACAATGAGATACCACTTTACACCAGTCAGAATGGCCATCATCAACAATTCAACAAACAACAAGTGCTGGCGAGGATGTGGAGAAACGGGAACCCTAGTGCACTGTTGGTGGGAATGCAGACTGGTGCAGCCACTATGGAAAACAGTATGGAATTACCTCAAAAAACTAGAAATGGAACTGCCTTTTGAACCAGCGATTCCACTGCTAGGAATATACCTGAAAAATCATAAAACACTAATTCAAAAGAATTTATACACCCCTATGTTCATAGCAGCACTGTTTATAACAGCTAAGTGCTAGAAACAGCCTAAGTACCCATCTGTAGATGAGTGGATCAAAAAACTGTGGTACTTACACAATGGAATACTATGTAGCAGAAAGAAAGAAGGACTCCCACCATTTGCAACAACATGGATGGAACTAGAGAGAATTATGCTTAGTGAAATAAGCCAGGCAAGGAAAGAAAAATACCATATGATATCACCTAATACAGGAAACTAAAGAACAACATAAACAAACGAACTAAATAGGACAAGGAGCAGAATAGGAGTTAATAGGGGGAGGGAAGAGGGAGAGGAGGGGGTAAGTAAGGGAAGTGTTTAGTCAAGGAACGTAATAAATTACCTATGGACATGGACAACGGGGAGGGATATGGTTGTGGTAGAAGGGGTGGGCTAGATGGGGGAGAGCAATGGGGGAAAAATGGGACAACTGTAATTGAAAAACCAAAAAAAAAAAAACAACAAAATCTGTGTATCTGGTAAACTAGAGTTTCCCAAGTGAACAGTTAATGATGTTACAAAATTATGTATTTAAATTGCAACACATAGCAGTAGATATTAATATAATAGAATATGGAAAGTTCATTGATAGAATTTCTTATTTTATGTTGTAACTATCCTATAGAAAACTACCCCTACTGAGTTTGGGTATTTCAATATCTAAGAAGAATGTCCACAGTTATAAAAGGCTATACTCTCCACTTTTGCAACTCCCTGTCTGTATGGGCCTGATTATCTTTATACTCATTAATGAAACTTGCATATTGTAAATGATTGAATGCACATACTTGAATGAACATTTCACTTCTCTCAATAGATATTTTTGTTTTGAAAAATAGTTATTTTTATAAAGTATGTTATTTATGTTAATATAAAATAGATTTATTAATTTAGTTGTAAATGAACTGTTGAATAAAATCTTTTAAAATATGTTTAATTTTAAATGCAATAAATATTCATAATTTTAATACAGACAATCCACATAAATAAAAACTCTGTGTAAGCACAATAATTTTTTTAAATATAAAGGGGACTTGAGACCAAAAAATTTGAGAATCACTGCTCTATAGTAATTTCTTCAATAAATACTAAATGAAAAGGTAATATTCTCATCAAAGCTAGGGAATAATGTGGTGAGCAAGAAAGACAAAGCCAATATAGTCATGGAAATGACAAGCTTGATGGGAAATGAACAATTAACAATAAATTCAACAATAAATTAATTACAAGTTTTAAAAAGTGCTGTTTAAGAAATAGCCCTAGCTGGTGTGGCTCAGTGGGTTGAGTGCTGTCCTGAGAACCAAAGGGTCGCTGGTTCAATTCCCTAGTCATAGCACATGCCTTGGTTGCAGACAAGATCCTGAGTTGGAGGCAAATGAGAGGCAATCGCATATTGATGTTTCTTTCTCTTTCCATCTCCTTTCCCTTTTCTCTAAAATTAAATAAATAAAATCTTTTAAAAAGAGAAATAAACAGGAGGCAATGTTAGTAAATAAAATCTCTTACCATACCCTACTTTCGTACCTCTATTCTCTTACATTAAACTTGTAGTTTTATAGCTATTACATGCCAAGACTTTCTTTTCTTTTCTACTGGTATTATTATTGTAATTGTTTTTGGGAGAACCATCCATCCAGAAGTGTATATATGAATCAGTTCAAACAAGAGAAGTGTGTTCAGGAAAGGGTATGTGACACAAGTTGAACTAGATAGTTCTGTTGAACTCAGATAAAGACAATATAAGTTTAGAGGCATCTAAAACACAAAGTGGAGAGAATACCTGAGAAAAATGCCAAAACTGTGAAAATTAGAGGCAATGAACTGAGAAAGAAATGAATACGTAGATAAAGATATGTACAGGAGAAAAGAAAGGGAGTAGAGATATTGAAGAGGGATATTATTCTGTTATGAAAGCCAATATATTACCTTTACTGTTTTTATTTCCTTTTTGTGCAAGCTACCACCACCACTTTAATTCACATTAATTCGTTTTCTTTATGAACCACAATCAACATGAAGAAAGTGCTAGAATAATTGTAGCAAACACTTATGTATTTATGATTCAGAATTAACAAATAGAGATACAAGTGAATTGCTTTTCATTCTTTTCCCTTTCCTATTTTCTTAGTGGAATCACTATCCTGAAGTTATTAATCATATGTACTATTTTTATACTTTTACATCATAAGGCATACATGAATGATCAATACATAATATAGTTTTTTAGTTTAAAAATTTATTAAATGAAATACACTACATCCATTTGTACATTGCATTTTCACTTAGTATTATTATTTTTCAAGGTTTTTATTATAGAAAGTAATTTTTTATTTTAACTGCTTTTAGAGCTTCATTATATAGATCTACCACAATTTATTTAAACATTCCCCTTTTGATGTGTATATGAAGATTAAATTGGTAGGTCATAGGGTTCTCTAGGTATGAGACCTTCAACTTAATCAGATATTACCAAACCTCTCTCCAAAAGGGTTGTGACAGTCTAACATATTAAATGAGAACTTCTGTTTTACCAGTCTCTTATTAATATTAGTATAATCAGAATTTTTTAAAGTATATTTTATTGATTATGTTGTTACAGTAGTTCCAATACTTTTAGTCTTTGCTCCCCTATGCCCAGTAGCCCCTTCCCTCCAGCAATCCCACTGCCCTTAGTTTATGTCCATGGGTCGTGCATATAAATTCTTTGGCTTCACCCTTTCCTATATTATTCTTAACACCCCTCTGTCTATTTTGTACCAATGGATTATGCTTCTTAGTCTCTGCACCATATCCCCATTTCTCCCCTCCCCCCTCCCAGATGATAATCCTCCAAATGATCCCCATACTATGATTCTGTTTCTATTCTGGTTTGCTTAGTTGGATTTTGTTTTTATTTTTTAGGTTCAGTTGTTCATAATTGTGTTTGTTGTCATTTTAGTGTTCATAGTTTTGATCTTCTTTTCTTAAGTCCCTTCGACATTTCATATAATAATGGCTTGGTGATAATGAACTCCTTTAGCTTCACCTTGTCTGGGAAGCACTTCATCTGCCCTTCTATTCCAAATGATAGCTTTGCTGGATAGAGTAACCTTGGCTGTAGGTTGCTTTACATCACATTGAATACTGCTTCCCAGTCCCTTCCTGCCTGCAAAGTGTCCTCTGAGATATCAGCAGATAGTCCTATAGGCACCCCCTGTAGCAACTCTCCGCCTCTCTCTTGCTGTCCCCAAAACTCTGTCTGTATCTTCCACATTTGGCATCTTAGTTATGATGTGTCCTGGTGTGGTCCCCTCTGGGTCCAGTTCACCTGGGACCCTCTGTGCTTCCTGGACCCGTATGTCCATTTTCTTCACAAAATTGGGGAAGGTTTCCTCATATTTTTCAATTTTTGCTTCCTCATTATGCATTGGTTGACTGTTTCTTTTTTTTTTTTTTTCTTCCTTATGTTCTAAATCATTGATTTGAACCCCGGTTTCCTTCCCTTCACCATTGGTTTTGTGTGGATTTTCCTTCATTTCACTTAGCATAGCCTTCACTTCTCTTATGTGTTTGCCATACTCAAGCATATCTGTCAAACCTGTGAGCATCTTTATCACCAGTGTTTAGGATTCTGCCTCTGTTAAGTTGTCTATCTCTTCATCTGTGAGGTTGGCTATCTCCTCGTCACTTAGTTCTCTCACTGGAACCTTGATCTGTTCCCTCTTTTGGGCTATACTTCTCTCACTCCTCATTCTGACAGGCTCCTGTGTTTGTTTGCCTCTGCGTCCCAGGCAGAGCTGTTGCTCCTGTTATGTTGTAAGGGGCGGAGCCTTAGGGATTCATCAGTACAGGGTGACCTGTTTCACCATGTTGTGGCGCTGTATGTGGGGAGGGGTCTGAGAGGGAACAATGCTGCCTGCCCAGCACTCGCCCCTTTTCCAGGCACCTCTCTCACTTCTGCACCAGACTGGCATCTCTCTAGCTGCTGCCCTGGCCATTGTTCCCAGAGTGGGTGGGTCTGCGGATGTTCTAGGACTGTGAGGGCCCTTTAAACAAGCAAATTCTGCTGAGAGACTGGCAGTTTCTTCCTCTACTTAGACCCCCACAGGTCTGCACAGTCAGAAGCAATGAGGCTTGATTTTCCCCGGTGCTGGGACCGTGGGCTTCGAAGTCCAGTGAGGAGTTAGGAATGCTCCTCAGCTGTCCCTCCTTACTTTTTCTAAGCATGTGACTGCGCCTTCTGCTGGCCTGCAGCTGCTGCCACCACACCATGTCCTGTCCACCCCAGATCCGCCCCTCCTACTTGTCTGGATGAGTATTTCTTCTTTATATCTTTGTTTGCTGGACTTCCACATAGTTTGATTTTCTGGAATTTTTGGTTGTTTCTAGTTTTGAGGCAGTTGTATTCCTTCTTAGTTGTGGACGGAGATGCAGCATGTCTGTCTATGCCTCCATCTTGGCCGGAATTCTTAATCAGACTTTTTTGATTTTTGCTAATCGAATGGAATAAAATTTTTCAATATTTTATTATTTCAATGAACATTACCTTGATAACTAATGAATTCATGCATCTTTGCATGTTTATTGATTAAAGTTTCCTTCTCTATAAATCAGCTGTTAATGTATTTAGCTCTTTTTTTAATATCTGAGTTTATTCATTCTATCTATATTTATTGCCTATTATTTGCCAAACACTGCTCTAGGTACTGAGGATCTAGTAGTAAACAAAACAGACAAAAATCTCTGCCTTCGTTGAGTTTATCTTTTAGTATAGGTACTTCAATATTTTATATAGAATTATCAGTTACTATATTGCAAATATCTTTTCCAAGTCTCTGACTTTTATTTAACTTTTTGATATATCTTGATACACATAAGTTTTAAATCTTAATGTAGTCATAATTATTAACATTATTCTTTATCATTTGTATTGCTTGGATTTGATTTAAGAAATTCTTCTTTACCCCACATTTTAAGGCACTTGTTTATATTTCTTATAATGTTTTTATTTTTAAAGTTTTCACATGTCACTTTAATCCAATGAGTATTTATTTTGTGATATGGCGTAAATGAAGGCTTTAATTGTATTTTTTCTTGTCCATAAATAATTGCTTCACTAATATGTTTGAGTATTAGATTTCATTACTACTGATTTGTAATTTGACTTCTATAATATAACAGGTTTCTACATATACATAAATGGTTATCTTAAGGTCCTCCATTCTGTCTTTTCTGTGCCTAACATTATATGAGGTAGGACAGAGTTCCACAATTCCATAATTGTTGAATCCAAATAAAAAATAAATGGTCATTCTTTTAATTTAAAGAAATATTTAGAGACACATGAGATGTATATATTAGAATATTTATCACACCATTTGAATAATAAACGTAAAACTTTTCTGTGATGAGTATACGCAGTAATAAAAGATTGATTAAAAATGCACACTATGTTCATACCATGAAATAATGTGCCTTTTTAAAAATCTAACTTAGGAGACATAAACTTACTTACATGGAGATACATTTATAACTTACTGGGAAAAAAAAACTTAGTTTCAATAGCACAATCACATTTATTTTAAGATATCCTGTTACATTATACACAGAGAAAAACATCTGAAATGACAGACACTAAATTGGTAAAAGATGGTTATTTCAATGCAGTGGAATATTAATTTTCTTTTTCTCCCTTATTTTTATTTTTGCTTTTTTCAAAATATTTTCCTAGGAAATTGTTTAAATAATTTTATAATCTCAGCTTCCTTATCATAACCCTAAAGAGTAGATTTATTACTTAATATTAATTAACTTCACTTGAGGAGTCAGTGTAGTAAAAAAGGACATTTGCTTTGAGATTATACATACTCTAGTTCAAATTTTGTCCTCACTATTTTCTGGTCTTGTGTTCATGTGCTGTTTCTGAACCTTAGCTTCTGCATCTATAAAATTGGAATAATTTTCAAAACTATTGTGTGAAATATGTTAAATGGTGTATGTAAAACAGTACAGTGCTTAGCACATTAAAAATCAGTGAAACACAGTAGTTATTGTTATTGAAGAAATGTAGCACTCAAACCATACTGCTGAAACCACTGGGAGGAGGACACCATGCTGTGAAAGACAATTCAATCTCACAGGATGAAAATGACTAGATAGCATAGGAGAGGTCTCCTGTCAGATTTGGGTATGATAGAGATACTGTCTTAAATCATGTTTTCAGCAAAAAATTTCCAATGGATAGTAAAGTAGAATTATGTTTACAGCAGAGATTTTATTCTCGGGAGTATGTCCCCAGAACATATGCAAATTTACCTTTGTGTGTGCTTGTGCACTTGCTTGTGCTTGTATTCAATTTGGCTTGCTGTTGTATTGTTCCACAATGAAATAACAGTACTCAGTACATTTTGATTTGAAGAGAATGGTAACAATTTGTGATATTGAATCACTTTGGGTTA
The DNA here is from genome assembly GCF_987537825.1 of Furipterus horrens. NCBI lineage: Eukaryota > Metazoa > Chordata > Mammalia > Chiroptera > Furipteridae > Furipterus > Furipterus horrens. The sequence goes on from NW_028327187.1 coordinate 16,573,420, forward strand.
GGTTTCAGGAAATAGGACACTAAAAAGTCATGTTTTACAGCTAAAATTTACTCTGCTATAATTTTAGATAATAAATCATTGTGGAACTTAGCAAAAGTTCAAAGCCATATTTTTCTATGGTTACCATAGTGAACAGCAAAGAACTTAAAGATTAATTGTAATCCATTTTAAAATAAAGCTATGTTATAAATTGTGTAATGATACATAATATTTTGAATTTTTACCAATAGTTAAGGAATGTGGCGTGTTAATGTATATACATACAAATATAAATAAAAGATGAAAAATTCCCCTTGTGTGTCTTAACATGAAGATACTTCCAAAGTTATTTAAAAAAGAAACAGAATTTACTTGGTTTTGAGTTATATTCAAGGAAGCAGTGAGAAAAAATACAAGCCTTTCAAACCACTGAGGTCATTTATTTAATGAGAAGTTGTGTTTCAGCTCAAAAACAATAGAACTAGCATTGCTCTTGTCTACAGAAGACTTCAGTAGATTCTTGACCTTGCCTCCCACACCTTCATTCTATGGTTTGCAATTACTCTACATTCTTATCTTCTTGTTTAGGCAGTCTTTCTTGTCTTTACTCTTACTGGATATTCATTACTTTCATAAAAACCCTCTCAACATAGATGGTCATGTTTCCCACTCTCTAACTTCTTTAAGGTCACAAAGTGATATTTTTATCCTAGTTCTAGATCATTACTTCATGATGTTCATGTATATTTTTTTATTTTGAGGATTATGACATTGAACTATACCATCTTCTAAAGCTCCTTGTTTTTCTACCTACCTTATTGGTTAGTCCCTTAATTTGAGGGTCAGCGTACTATAGTTCATGGGTCAAATTTATTTTGCTTTATTTTGTAAATCAAGTATTATTGGAACACAATCATGTTTGTTCACTTAATGTAGTGTCTGTAACTGCTTTGGCAGTACAATAACAGATTTGACTAATTGAAACAGAGACCATATGACCTTCAAAGCCTAAAATATTTATTATCTGGCCCCTGATAGACATTTGCTGATATTGAGGTATTCAGTGAATTCTCATAATTATCTCCTCTCCAAGCCCTGTCATTCGTTCATGGCATTAAAATGATCCAAACAGTACTTCTTAGTGCTCTATTTTTTTTTTTGTTGTCAAACTTCATCATTTCTACTTTCCTCCAGTTACCTTCTACCCAGATCATCCCCCATATATTTTCAATACCTGAAACTATTTTATCTTTTTAAATTTTAAACTCAAATATCCCATTCTGTCCACAACTACACTTACTTTTTTTGTTATGGAAAACACTAAGAGCACCAGGGGCATATGGACCTTGTTATACAAAGTTATAAAATGCTGTAATGGAGTCACTTCATGCTTCCTAACCCTGAGTGTAATGGCCTGTATTTCGTAAGGGTTTTCCTGTCTTTGTGGCGATACTGTACTCTTGTCTGATAGACCACACAAGGTGCCCTACACATTTATCCTGATGTTTACTATATTCTGCCACTCCTAGTACTGTCATTTTTATATTTGACTCCCTTTCTGCACAAAAAATAAGGGACTTGAAGACAGACACAATGTCTAAATTTTATTTATTTCTGCTCCCATTGGTGCTTAGCTAAGTAATCCTGCTCCACCACCCCACTATGTCTACAGACTGTGTACTCATGGGTACATACTACAAGTAGCTCAGATCTTAGTAGAAATTACTAAGTTTGTTAAATTCATATAATTTCAGCTTGGCGAGTGTATTTCATAACACTTTTTCTGTCAGTCAGCAACCACATTTATTCTTCTCCTTCCCCAATGAATTTCTTAGAATGTATCACTTTTTATATAAATTATAGCAGAAGCATAATTTTGAGCCATGTAGACTATAAATCTACATGAGTAATACATTAAAGCTAGACTTGAGGAAGAACTTCCTCAAGAAAAAAAATCAGACTAGCTTTTCCTCCATTTTTTTTAAGAGTCAGAAATTTCTATTTAAAGTTTCAAAATGAAATAAGGGTAAAATATGTTTTAAAACTACACATTTTAAAATGTGACACAGCTAAGGGAAATGGAAACATTTTCTTTTACTCAGAATGTCTCAATATTATGTCCTACTTAACATCTTTCCCAGATTTTTAAGACACTTCATCAATTGGTAAACCATTGAAATTTTAACTAATTCTGACACACTTAAAACCTAAATGTTAATAAAGAGATTTTGAAAGATATCAACAACTTTAAAATGATGAATAATTCAATAACCACTAAAATTAAAGGTTATAGCTCCTTTGATTCTCCCTCCATTTTCATTCCTTCTAGATTCGAATCTCTTGCTCTCTCTCTTTCAACATAAAAACCAGTTTTATTTTGTTTTAAATTAATTACCAATTAAGTTTTTTCTATGTGTTTTATATCCATCCATTTTTGTAATTTTAAAAATTTATTTATTTATTTATACTGTAGAGAGATGGTAAGGAGGGGAGAAAAAAAGAGAAACATTGATGTGAGAGAGAAACATCGATTGGTTGCCTCTTCTATTCAGCCCAACCAGGACAGATCCTACAACCCGGGGATGTTCCCCAACTGGGAATCGAACTGGCAACCTTTTGCTTTGTGGGACAATGCTCAACCAGCTGAACCACACTGGTCAGGGAATAAATTTTATAACTTTTAAATAACAGTGAGAAGGAATAAGAATTGTCAATCTATATGTAAATTAATTGATTGGCTTCTTTATTCTACAAGCCAAATGAGGCATATTTTATCAAAGTTATAGTGACATCTTTCATAAACCTATTCCTTAAGTTGGTCAATTAATGAAGTTAAAATAATAAATCCACTGCATATTAACTATATAATATACATTTATATAATAATTAATTTTTCAAAATAAAACAAAATTTAGTAATAATGACATTGTTTTACATTTATACATCTGGAGTCTCATATGTGCTTCTGCATTCAATCTGTTGCAACATCTTGCTCTAGTTAAAGTATATGAAAATAATCTGGCCTCACACAAATATGTAGATGGGGAAGAGAGATTTTTTAATAGTCTTTAAATAATTGTACTATTCAGCTAAACTTGAGGAGGTTCTAAATGATGGTTATTCTATAGCTTAGTTGTAGTTTTGATGTGACTGTGTGAGGATGTAAGTCCCTCATTTATTTATGCTACCATCTTGTCTGGAACCTCTAGCTATAAGGTTTTCTTATATACTTCTTACCAGATTGAGGAAGTTTCCTTCTAGTTATATTTTCTGAGGTAATTGCAAACTACAAAACTAATTGTCTGGCATAATTTTGAATAATTAAAATAAATCTCAATTATTTTCTTCAATCTTTTTATTTATTTTTTATTTTTTATTATTTATTTTATTTTATTTTTTGTTATTCAATTACAGTTGTCCCATTTTTCCCCCATTGCTCCCCCCTCCCAGCCCATCCCTTCTCCCACAATTATATCCCTCCCCGTTGTCCATGTCCATGAGTCATTCATATATGTTCCTTGACCTGACCCTTCCCTTACTTATCCCCCTTCTCTCCCTCCCCCCTCCCCCCTACTATTTTCTTCAATCTTGATGTAGATTATCTTTTCCATAAAATGTTCATCAATAAAAAAGAAGTAATTCAAAAATCATTTACTGAGTTTATACCATATAACCAAAAATGACCACAGACCTAGATTATTTTACAATGTAGTAGGAGACACTGAAAACTAAACTGATAATTAAAATTTTTAAGAAATTATTTTTAGAGAGAGGGGAAGGAAGGGAGAAAGAGAGGGAGAGAAACATCAATGTGTGGTTGCCTCTTGCATGCTCTCAATCAGGGACCTGGCCCACAACCCAGGCATGTGCCCTGACTGGGAACCGAACTGGCTACACTTTGGTTTGCAGGCCAGCACTCAATCCACTGAGCCACACTGTTACAGAGCAGGGCCCCCAAACTTCCCAAAGCATGTGGTTGGGTGATGGGGAAAGGAGACAGCTTTCCTATTTTTTTTTTAAGGGTGTTATCAATTTTTTTTTCTTTTATTTTTTGGTTTTTCAATTACAGTTGTCCTATTTTTTCCCCATTGCTCCCCCCACCAAGCCTATCCCTTGTCCCACAACCATATCCCTCCCCGTTGTCCATGTCCATGAGTCATTTATACACATTCCTTGATTAGACTCTTCCCTTACTTATTCCCCTTCTCTCCCTCACCCCACCCCCCTACTGACTACTATTCTACCCTTTGTCCTATTTATTCGTTTATTTGTGTTGCTCTTTAGTTTCCTGTATTACGTGATATCATATGGTATTTTGCTTTCGTTGCCTGGCTTATTTCACTAAGCATAATTCTCTCTAGTTCCATCCATGTTGTCGCAAATGGCAGGAGTTCCTTCTTTCTTTCTGCTACATAGTATTCCATTGTGTAAAAGTACCACAATATTTTGACCCACTCATCTACAGATGGGCACTTAGGCTGTTTCCAGTATTTAGCTATTGTAAACAGGGCTGCTATGAACATAGAAGGGCATAAGTTTTTTTAAATTAGGATTTTAGGATTTTTCAGGTGTAAGCCTAGCAGTGGAACCGCTGGTTCAAAAGGCAGTTCCATTTTTAGTTTTTTGAGGTAATTCCATACTGTTTTCCATAGTGGCTGCACTACTCTGCATTCCCACCAACAGTGCAGTAGGGTTCCTGTTTCTCCAAATCCTCGCCAGCATTTGTTGTTTGTTGATTTGTTGATGATGGCCATTCTGACAGGTGTAAAGTGGTATCCCATTGTGGTTTTTATTAGCATCTCTCTGATGGCCAATGATGTTGAGCATTTTTTCATGTGACTATGGATCTTCTGTATGTCCTTTTCAGAGAAGTGTTTTTCCAGATCCTTTGCCCATTTTTTAATTGGGTTGTTTGTTTTCTTGATGTTGAGTCATATAAACTCTTTATATATTTTGGAGATCAGTCTCCTGTCTGTGATGTCATTGGCAAATATGTTTTCCCATATGGTAGGTTTCCTTTTCATTTTGCTGATGTTTTCTTTTGCTGAACAGTAACTATTTAGTTTGATGTAGTCCATTTGTTAATTTTTCCCTTTATTTCTCTTGCCCTAGGTGATGTATCCATGAAGATATTATTACGTGGAATATCTGAAAGTTTCTTGCCTATGTTTTCCTCTAGAACTTTTACGGTGTCATGGCTTATATTTAAGTCTTTGATCCATCTTGACTTTATTCTCGTGTGTGGTGTAAGTTGCTGGTCTAGTTTCATTTTTTTTCACATCCCTGTCCAGTTCTCCCAGCACCATTTGTTGAAGAGGCTCTTCTCACTCCATTTTATGTTTCTTCCTCCTTTATCAAATATTAGTTGACCATAGAGGCCTGGGTTTATTTCTGGGCTCTCTATTCTGTTCCACTGATCTATATGTCTGTTCTTATGCCAGTACCAGACTGTTCTGATCACAGTGGCTTTGTAGTATTGTTTGATGTCTGGTATCGTGATTCCTCCTGCTATGTTCTTCTGTTTCAAGATTGCTTTTGCTAATGGGGGTCTTTTTTGGTTCCATATGAATTTTTTGAGTATTTGTTCTAGGTCAGTGAAATATGTCATTGGTATTTTAATAGGGATTGCATTGAATCTGTAAATTGCTTTGGGTTGTATGGCCATTTTGATAATGTTGAGTCTTCCCATCCAAGAACATGGTATTTGCTTCCATTTATTTATATCTTCCTTATTTTCTTTCTTCAATGTTGCATAATTTTCAGTGTACAGTTCTTTTATCTCTTTGGTTAAGTTTACTCCTAGGTATTGCCCTGGCTGGTTTGGCTCAGTGGATTGAGCGTCGGCCTGCGAGCTAAGTGTCGCTGGTTCGATCTTCCAGTCAGGGCCCATCAGAGAAGGAAAACTCTGACTCCAAAAAACCTCCGCTGCCTTGCGGCATACCTCTTCAGGGGAAAGGCTAAGGGAGTAAACCCCAACAGAAAATCCGGAGCCGGAGTCCCTAAGGCGGTTTGACATTGTAGTCAACACCGGCAACTCCTGCGGCGCACCTGAAGCCAAGCTGTATTGACTCCGTCTTTCCCTTGGACCCTTCAGCTGCGAAGAGAGGGGGGGTCTGCTGCATGGGCAACAGCAGACCCTCCATATCACCCTGCCCAGGCTCTGTAGCTTCAGCTTCGCTGGAGAGGACACTCCAGCGTCATCGCAAGATGTCGATTCAACACGGGAGGAGAAAGATACCGTGTCACTCCCGAGTCGGACTGCACAGCCATTCTCGGCGGTGCAGATAGACTCTTAAGAAGCTACACCATCGTCTCTTGAGACGGACGGCTGCCAACGAATGACTCCTAGGTATTTTATTTTTTTTGTTACTATAGTAGATGGTATTTTCTTTTTTGCCTCTGTCTCCGATATTTTATTGTTGGTGTACAGAAATGCCTTAGATATCTGTATATTTTTTTGTATCCTGATATTTTGCCAAATTCACTTATTATATTGAGTAGCAAAAAGTAGAGAAGGAAGTGCATGGCTTCTATGCTGAGTATCCAGAATTGAACTAACCGACGTATCAATTTCCCTATAGAGAACTTAATTGCTGGAAGAAAACAGATGTTTTCTGTTAGCAGAAAAAGACAATACCGCCCTCATGGTTTCTAATTCATAAATAATAAATCCTCCTTGAAAAGGACATTGACATTCAACAATTTTATATATTTAATGTTTTGATGCAATTTTTCTTTAAAATAAGAATGATTATGGCCTACCACACAACAGCTATTAAACTTACTAAGAATTAATTTTCAGTGCCTCTGAAACATCTTCAAACCTTTTATTTAAAAAAATACACACATATGTATACATATATTTAAAAATACACATATATACACATATGTTTATGTATATGTATATATATGCTTTTAGAGAAGGAAAACTCTGATTCCAAAAAACCTCCGCTGCCTTGCGGCATACCTCTTCAGGGGAAAGGCTAAGGGAGTAAACCCCGACAGAAAATCCGGAGCCGGAGTCCCTAAGGCGGTTTGACGTTGTAGTCAACACCGGCAACTCCTGCGGCGCACCTGAAGCCAAGCTGTATTGACTCCGTCTTTCCCTTGGATCCTTCAGCTGCGAAGAGAGGGGGGGTCTGCTGCATGGGCAACAGCAGACCCTCCATATCACCCTGCCCAGGCTCTGTAGCTTCAGCTTCGCTGGAGAGGACACTCCAGCGTCATCGCAAGATGTCGATTCAACACGGGAGGAGACAGATACCGTGTCACTCCCGAGTCGGACTGCACAGCCATTCTCGGCGGTGCAGATAGATTCTTAAGAAGCTACACCATCGTCTCTCGAGACGGACGGCTGCCGACGATTGAGTAGTCTTCTAGTGGAGTTTATAGGGTTTTCTAGGTATACTATCATGTCGTCTGCAAATAGTGATAGTTTTACTTCTTCTTTCTCAATTTGGATGCCTTTTATTTCTTTGTCTTGTCTGACTGCTGTGGCTAGGACTTCCAACACTATGTTGAATAGAAGTGGAGAGAGTGGACAGCCTTGTCTAGTTCCTGATTTCAGGGGGAATGCTTTCATTTTTTGTCCATTGAGTATGATGTTGGCTTCAGGCCTCTCATATGTAGCCTTAATGATGTTAAGGTATGCTCCCTCTATTCCCATTTTGCTGAGTGTTTTCATCATAAATGGGTGTTGTACTTTATCAAATGCTTTTTCTGCATCTATAGATATGATCATGTGATTTTTGTCTTTCATTTTGTTTAGGTGATGTATTATATTTATTGATTTGCAAATATTAAATCATCCTTGCATCCCTGGGATGAATCCCACTTGATCATGGTGTATGATCTTTTTGATGTATTGTTGGATCCTGTTTGCAAATATTTTGTTGAGGATTTTAGCATCTTTCTTCATCACTGATATTGGCATGTAGTTTTCTTTCTCTGTTGAGTCTTGACCTGGTTTTGGAATTAGGGTAATACTGGCTTTGTAGAAAGAGTTTGGGATTTTCCCCTCTTCTTGGATTTTTTGGAATAGTTTGAGGAGAGTAGGAGTTAGTTCTTCCCTAAATTTTTTGTAAAATTCGCCTGTGAAGCCATCCGGTCCAGGGCTTTTGTGTGCAGGGAGATTTTTGATTACTGTTTCAATTTCCTTTTTTGTTATTGGTCTGTTGAGACTTTCTACTTCTTCTTGATTCAGTTTTGGAACGTTTTCTGTTTCTAGAAATTTGTCCATTTCTTCTAGGTTGTAAAATTTCTTGCCAGACAATTGTTTGTAGTAATTTCTTACAATTGTTTGTATTTCTGTGGTATCAGTCGTGATTTCTCCTCTTTCATTTCTGATTTTGTTTATTTGGGTCTTCTCTCTTTTTTTCTTGGTGAGCCTGGCTAGAGGCTTGTCGATTTTGTTTACTTTTTCTAAGAACCAGCTCCTAGTTTTGTTGATTTTTTGGATTGTTTGTTTAGTCTCTATGTTTTTAATTCTGCTTTGATCTTAATGATTTCCTTCCTTCTTCTTGCCCTAGGCTTTGTTTGTTGTTGTTATTCTAGTTCTTGTAGCTTTAGGATTAGATTTTTTATTTGAGCTTCTTCTATCCTTTTCAGATATGCCTGTATTGCTATGAACTTTCCTCTTAGGACTGCTTTTGTTGTGTCCCATAGGTTTTGGGCTGTTGTATGTTCATTGTCATTAGTTTCTAGAAATTTCTTGATTTCCTCTTTGATGTCATTGTTAACTCATTCATTATTTAATAGCGTGTTATTCATTTTCCATGAGTTTGGGTGTCTTTGATTTTTTTCTCTGAGGTTGATTTTTAGTTTCAAGACATTGTGGTCTGAAAATATGCTAGATATGATTTTAATTTTCTTGAATGTTTTGAGGCTTGTTTTGTATCCTATCATGTGGTCTATCTTTGAAAATGCCCCATGTGCCTTTGAAAAAAATGTATATTTTGCTTCTTTCGAGTGAAAAGTTCTATATATATATCAGTTAAGTCCATGTGGTTTAGTGTGTTTTTCAATGCCTGTATTTCCTTGCTGTTTCTTTACTTGCATGATCTGTCTATTGTTGATAATGGAGTGTTGAAGTCCCCTACTATGAGTGTGTTGTTGTTAATATCCTTCTTGTGGTCTTCTAGTATTTGCTTTATGTATTTGGGTGCTCCTATGTTTGGTGCATATATGTTTATCAGTGTTATATCTTCTTGATGGATAGTTCCTTTAAGTACTATGAAATGTCCTTCTTTGTCTCTTTTTATTGCCGTTGCTTTGAAATCCGTTTTGTCTGATATGTGGACTGCTACCCCAGCTTTTTTTTCAGGTCGGTTTGTTTGGAATATTTTTTTATATCCCTTTACTTTCAGTCTATGTAAATCTTTTGTTTTGAGGTGAGTTTCTTGTAGACAGTAGATATGTGGGTCCTGTTTTCTTATCCATACTGTTACCCTATGTCTTTTAATTGGAGTATTTAATCCATTTACATTTAAAGTTATTATTGACATGTATTTATTCATTTCCTTTTGTACCTCTGTTCCTCTACTCTTTTTTTGTTTCTTCTCTGCCTTTGTCTTAGAATATTCCCTTTAGCATCTCTTGCAATGCTGGTTTGGTGGAGATGTATTCTTTTAGTCTTCCTTTGTCTAAGAAACTCCTTATTTCACCTTCTATTTTGAATGAGAGCCTTGCTGGGTAGAGTATTCTTGGTTGTCGGCCTCTGTTTTTCATTGCTTGAATTATTTTTGACCATTCCCTTCTGGCTTGTAGTGTTTCTGTTGAGAAATCAGTCAATACCCTTATTGGAGTTTCCTTGTAAGTTATTTGTTGTTTTTCTCTTGCTGCTTTTAGGATTCTGTCTTTGTCTTGGAATGTTGCCATTTTAACTATGATGTGCCTTGGAGTGGGTTTTTGGGGGTTCCTCTTGATTGGAACTCTCTGTGTTTCCTGAACTTGCATGACTTTTTCTCTCATCAGGTTGGGAAAATTTTCTGTCGCTATTTCTCCTATCAGTTTATCTATTCCTTGTTCTCCTGATCCCTCTTTGATTCTGATTACTCTTATATTGTTCTTCCTTATTCTATCCTGTAACTCCCTTACCTCTTCTTTGTACTTTTTAAATCTTTTTTCATTTTGCTGTATCATGTGAGAATTTTTTCCTACATTATCTTCTAACTCACTAATCCAATCCTCTGCTCTGTTTATTCTGCTTTTGGCTGATTCTACTGTGTTTTTCAGTTCAGAGATTGCATTCTTCATTTCTTCCTGGTTCTTGTTAATAGTTTCTATGTCCTTTTTTATGCTGGTGTAGTTCTCTGCAAGTTCCCTGTAATTTTCTTGGAGCTGTTGGTAACTTCCTTGGAAGTTGTCATAGTTTTTTTTGAGGTTGTCAAATATATTGAGCTTCTTTACCACCATTGTTTTGAATTCCATGTCTGACATTTGGGCTATGTCTATTCCATCTACCTCTTTCTGGGGATTCTTCTTTTCTTTTCATTGAGAGGTTGTTTCTGCATCTTACCATGTTGGATTCTTCTCGTTTGTTTTTGTTTTTTTTGATTTGTCTGCTTTGCCTTCCCACCTCTGTGGTATGAGATTCTTTATGGTAGATCTGGGGGTTTCAGTGGTGCAGTCTCTTTGATCTCCTGAGCCTGATGTTCTTGGGGTACCTTTTATGTCATTTGTTTATGCTGTCTGGTATATTTCAGATGCTTTTTGTCAGGATCTTCCTTCTGGCTAGTTGATTGAGAGTCACTCTATCCACTTTATCTTGAGTTCTTTTGTGGAGATGTCAGTTCATCCTTTGTGTGTTGTGTTGTTTTTCTGTATCCACAGCTGGTCTAATGAGTTGGGTCAGAGGTTCCTGTTCCTTGCAGCAGTGGGCCTCCACATGGCGCATTGCTTCGGTGCCTGTTGGAGCTAGCCAAGGTGTCCTTGCAGGCACGCCTCTAAGCTGATAAGATGCCCGGGAGCTTGCCTCAGGCCTGCCGCGTAGCACTCCAGGAGTTTCCCAAGGTGGCAGGGGAGCTAGCCTCAGGCCTGTGGCACTGTGCTCCGGGAGTTGGTCTCTCGCCTCCCAGTGCTGGGCCCCAGACACTCGTGCACAGTGAAAGTGAGCGATTGGTGCCTATTGATGTTGGCAAGGTGTTTTTACGCTTGCGTGCCCGTGCTAGCCCAAGGCAGCCCGGGTGTTAGCCTCAGGCCTGCAGCGCTCTGGAAGTTGGTCTCTCACCTCTTAGGGTGGGGCCCCGAACACTTGTGCTCAGTAGAAATGAGTGCCTGTGAGTCGCTGCTGCCTGCCGTTCTGGCGCCGTAGCTGCCCACCATTCCGGCAGCCGCCCACCATTCCCGCACCCGCCTGGGCAGGCACAAGTAGAGCTTGAGCAAATGCTTTGCGCTCCGGCCTGGCACTCAGGCCTGGCACCCACTGGAGCTGACCAGCGGCAACTGTGCATAGTCTTCTACATATCCAGTGGGCCCTCCCTGTGCCCGTTGTGGCACTGATCTTATGTCTGTTGGGGTGTGTCCAAGGGACACCTGAACTCACGGCCCTGTGCACCTGGGCCAGTGAATGAGGGCACTTCCCCATGCATGCCCGCGACCTAAGGGGAGGGTTGGGGGAGTGGGCGAGTGCACTTCTGCGCCTGCGCTCCTCAAGAATGTTCTATTACCCCGAAACTTTCCCCCCCTCTTTGCAGTTCACAAGAGAAAAATACAAAGGAAAAATTATGATTCCACTTGCTCAGCAGCACGTTGTCTCCTGTCTTCCAGCGCCAATGCCTCCTGGTCAAGTCCCGTCTCTGCTAGCAGGCAGAGATCCGCTTTCCTCCTGACTTCCCTCTGGGGAAGCCTGTGGTCGCCAAAAAGCCTTTGTGTCTTTTCAGCCACAGTTCGGGCAGCCACCCCAGTCAGGAATTCCATTTCGTCCCTTTTTCTTCCACTATCCTCACTAAACAGGTTGTTCCCAGATGGCTTTTTCTCTAATCCAGCAGTGTCAAGGCTAGACTCCTGCTGGTGTCTAGCTGCTCACTGAGATGTTCTGTCTGCAATTAGTCCAAACTACAGATGGGTCTCGGGAGCCAGAAAGCGCAGCCTCCCCTCACTCCTCCAACATCTTCCCTCTCAGTCAGGAGACAGCTTTCAAGATGCCTTTGCATATCTATGGCAGGTAGCTAGTGTCTTAGTTATGCAAATGACTTTAGTTCTTCTGAGGCCCCAAGGAGATGGGAGGGGTTTTGACTGTCACAGGCCAAAGCCAGGGATTTAAAAATAAGGCAGCAGCCATTTTTTAAAGGAAGAACAATGCAGTTTTGGAAGAGTAGAGCTAGGCAGTCTGAAAGAAGGAAAGGGAGGCCACGTGGCCTAAGCTAGTAAGAAGGCCGGCTTGCTGATGTTGCTTTAATTGTGCCAACTTCAGCGAATTCCAAAGCCTAGACTTTCGGACTCTGGTAACTTGGGACAGGCAGAAAAGGCTCTGTTAAAACTTGGCTGTACCATGATCCAGTGCAACACGGCATGTTTTCCTGGACTTTAGATGGAGGCTGATGACATTGTACCCCAGATCCTGAAGGAGAGAGCTGACAGATAAGGAATGGGGAAGTTCTGGATATGGTTTTGGCTTATTGCTTTTTGGGAAGCAAGGGAAGTGCTGGGTTTCCTGGGAAAACAGAGCTCTGAGCAGAAATGCTCCCAGCCCTCCCCGGGTTGGGGTATTGTAAATAAATACCCATTTTTCTCAACACTAATTGTTGGATTTACACCAAGGTGCCATGTGAAAGAGCCCCCTTTTCACTCAGTAACAACACCAGCCAGGGTGTAAACTGCTAATTATAAATGGTAGCAAGAGATACGTAGTATTTTAACCAGGAATAGTGCAAGTGTTAGTTGGAGAGGTAAAGGTGAGCAGTGTTGGAAAATTAGATGAGTTTCCCTTAGGAATTAACTACAACTGGTTCAAACTCTAAGAGCACATCTGCCCTGAACTTTATATAAACAAAAGTATCCCAAAAGCAAGTGAAAAAATAATATTTTGAATCTGTCATAGGCTTTGTCTTAGATCTCACAAAACAAAGACCTTGAAATTAAGAAAAAAAACATCCTTAAAGAGCTGTTCAAGTTGGTTAATCTGCTAATTAGCATTTCAAAGGACAGTGATAAAGAAGATAACACAATCAAAATCTGAGAGAGCTAGGGCTTCAAATACTACTTAGCTGGGTCTTCTTATGTTCTCTTTTTACCTGCTCAGAAGTCCAACAATTATATCCCTCTTTCCTTCTTTCCTCCTCTGTCTTACTTTCTATTCATTTCTTAATTTTTTGAATTTGTACTCCTTTTCTTTTTATACAGGCTCTTAAGATACATATTTTACATCTAATTTTAGTTATTGGTTGAATTTTCTAAGCCTAATGGTAAAAATCAATTGAATTGAAAATTTATATTTCCCAATGATGAAAACCTTTATGAAGAGGAAACTCACCACCATACAGAAACTCTGGAATGGGAATTGAAACTGAATATCATTAAAGAAAAACAGTAAGGTAGACTTTATTTAAGACTATGACAATAGGTCTAAGGACTACTCCAATAGGGTTTTACAGTGGATTAGAGAGATTGGGCTTAACTCCAAATATAACAAAGAAAAGTGGAAATTATACCCAAGGGGTAGGATAGGGGTGGGGGAGGATATCAGTGACTAGAAAATTATTAAGAGGAAACATCAAGGTAAGGTAGAGTTGTGGCTAAAATGACCTACTGAGAATCTTGCTAATTACAGCCAAGGTGATCAGATATATTACCTGGGACATGATTGAGAATGAATTTGATCAGATATTAAGAGTGATCAGGTATGAAGGGTGGGCACAGTTTTTGCTAAAATTGGGCTCTTGATGACATGTCTGTCTAAAGATGAGGTCTAGTTGTTAAAGAGCTCAGAAGAACCAGACTGGAGTTTGATTAAGGAAAGATTCTTTGTCAGTTCCTCTTCTGCTTCAAGGAAAGAGACTATTTTTCTTTCCTTTGAAGATTATAAATCCAGTTTTCATTTGGATAGCATTTTGTTCATTGAGGAGCAGCTGAGCCATATTTTGAGATGTGATAGTACAGGATATTTGCTGGATGGTGTTAGCAGGCATTTATGAGTAAAATTTCTACAAAAATAAAATGACAGAGTTTGATAGTTAGAAATCCAATTTCTGAGTCTAGAGGGCAGCCAGTCAAGATTTCTAGATGTTGACAATCTCATGGCAATCTCATAATTGAATGCAGATCCAGCTGCCTGCCACTTCACAATCTGATACTGAAGAGAAAGATGCTAATATAAAGAAAAAAAAAGTTATTTTATTTCAGGTGCTGGCCCCCTGGAAAATGGGGGACTTATGTCACAAAAGCCATCACTTAGGAAGATGGGGGCCTCACATCTCAAACTCCATCTTTTCTCATTTGAGGATGAGGTTTTTATAAGGAGGGAGATGAAAACAGAATAAAGAGATCAAGAGAGTGGGGTTGAAAAGTTCTCTAGGTGCAGATGAACAAAGCCCATTCCAATTAGGCAAGTGATGGTCCGCTGTGCATCATCCTGGTTCAGCCATCCTGATTCATGCCATCTCGGCTTCATGTAATCCTGGTTCTGTGGATGAAGGCCAGAAAATCTGGAGCTGAGATGCTTGAAGTTCGGAGTCTATCTTTTGAAGTTAGTTCATAAGATTCTTATAAAAACATGCTGTTTACCTACAAACTACATATCACTCAGAATCAGCACTTATATAAACCATATTAAGAGAATGGTGGGGTAGGTTAAAATTCCTCACAGTTACAATCTAATGAATTTCCTGGTTTGCAGTTTAAATGTCTTTGGTGTTGGCATCCAGTATTCTTGTGAACTAGTTGAGTAGCCCACACAACAGCAGGCTTAAAGGTTGCCTATACATGATCTACTGTGGTGATTTCTTTTATATTTATATAAAGTTCAGTTCTAGTTTGCAGTGTTTGGATGAAAGGGGAATATTAGTTTTCAGGGATCAGATAAGGAAGTTGAGGAAAAATTAGAAATATTCGTTTGGAGAGCTATAGCCAGATATTGGGGAAAACTAGAAGAATTTAGACTCCACAAGATGTGGTGTAGTTTTTTTTGTCAAAAATTTTTTCTCTAAAATTACCCCCATTAAAAAAATATTTCTTCTTTTTAAATGTTATTGTATTTATTTACTTTTAGAGAGGAAAAGAGAGGGAGAGAAACAGCAATGAAACAGCAATGTGTGAGGTATATATTGATCAGTTGCCTCTCACATGCCCCAACTGGGGACCTAACCCACAACCCAGACATGTGCCCTGATTGGGAATTGAACTTGCTTTTGCTTCACAGGCTGGCACTCAAGCCACTGAGCCACACTAACCAGGGCAAATTAGCCCCCATTTTGATTCTTATTTATAAAACAAATTTTGTCTCATTAAATTTGGCCTTCTAATTTACATAAGTGCAACAAAAATAATAATTGAGCACTTATGCCTTTTGGAGTTTGCTTTGCTGGAATTTGTTAAACTTTTTTAAAAAACCTCTTGAAGCTAGAAAGCCAAGCCAAGAACTTACCATCACACTTCATTTGCCACACATATAGATTTGGTTGAATTCCTTTCTTCTTCAGGTTCCCAAGATATCCTTAGTTTCCTGGGTCTTCCAGGAAGTAACATTTTTTACTCACTTATAAGGCTAAGAGCCCTGCAATCCAGGTACCAGGCTGGTGTTTCCAAAAGAGCTTTGTAAGGATTGGATCCATAAAGTCTACCTTAATTTTTTAAACCAGATTCTATGTACATCATTTTCAAATATGACATTCTGGTGGAAGCATTGGTTATCCTAATCAATGTCTGCAACTATGAACTGTTGCAAGAAGAATAGATTCATTTTGAACTTATGCAAATAGGTATATTGTCATGAAAACAGAAATATTCAATAAGACTTTCTGAATTCTGGAGGTATCAGGCAGGTGGAAAATAAATGTTTTGATTCTGTTTATAAAACATAATCTAATAAATAATTATGAATTATAGATGACTAAAGAAAAAAGGGGAAAGAGTTCCTTACATCTGGAAAATACATTAAATAACCATCCTTTATCAGTCATTCAGTTCCATATAACTAACTTCTTTTCTGTTTGATCTTGGATTAGCAGTTTCATGAACCCACAAGTCTTTCCATCAGAATTCTGGGAATCTTTATTTAGTCCAGTTGTATGGTCATAAAGTAATTAAAGCAATGACATCATGAGGCATTCTGGTCTGTAGGTAATCATAAACATTTTCAGATAAGAATCAGAGTAAAGTAATAATTGTCTGTAAATTACAAAAAAGTTAAAATGGTTATGTTTAAAGATCTGGTAAGAGTTTATTTGACAAAGAAATGTAGTTATTTCTGTGACATACAACATTTAAAAGAGTAACTAAAATTATGACTGACGATATTACACAAAGATATATCATGGGCAGCAAAGGTATTGATAGATAATGAACTTCATATAATTTCTGAAATATTTATGTTCACATTTACTCATACAAATATCACCTATAGAAGGTTAAACATTTCTTATTATTTAAAACTTTTTAATACAATTAAACATATCAAGTAAAATAAATTATTTCTAACACGTCTCTTTGCAAGTTAAAAAAATTCTTTAAAGATTTTGGGAGCCCTATGAGAAATCTCAAGAGCAAGAAGATTTTATATAGGATTTAATTTGGCAGAAGTAAAATTGCCAAAAGTTTTAAAACCATTAGCTCATTTAAGAGTGAGTAGTTTTGAATTTCTTAAATAATCAAAGATATCATAATAATTTACATAAAGCACAGGAAATTGTTCAAATAAAAAACAATATCTTTCTCTCCTAGGCAGGTTACTTAAAAGGTAAAGAGTAAACACAATTTTTTAGTAAGAATAGACCAATAATCTAAGAAAACCTTGTAGTTTTAACAGATATCTAAATTCTAGATTTGTACCAAGGTAGTTGGAAATTAAAAACAATTTTTTTTGTTTGCTATTTGTTTTTATTTATATTTTTATTTTTTTAAATTTTTTTTAAATTTTTTTATTTTTATTTATTATTTATTTTTTTATATGTTGGTTTTTCAATTACAGTTGTCCCATTTTTCCCCCATTTCTCTCCCCCACCCAGCCCACCCCTTCTCCCACAATCATATCCCTCCCTGTTGTCCATGCCCATGAGTCATTTATACACGTTCTTTGACTAAACTCTTCCCTCACTTATCCCCCTTCTCTCCCTCCCCCCTCCCCCCTATTGACTGCTATTCTTCTCTTTGTTCTATTTAGTTCTTTTGCTTGTGTTGTTCTTTAGTTTCCTGTATTACGGGATATCATATGGTATTTTTTTTTTCTTTGCCTGGCTTATTTCACTAAGCATAATTCTCTCTAGTTCCATCGATGTTGTTGCAAATGGCAGGAGTTCAATGGACAGAAACTGAAAGCATTCCCCCTGAAATCAGGAACTAGACAAGGCTGTCCACTCTCTCCACTCCTATTCAACATAGTGTTGGAAGTCCTAGCCACAGCAATCAGACAAGAAAAAGAAATAAAAGGCATCCAAATTGGGAAAGAAGTAAAACAGAAAACCCTGTAAACTCCACTAAAAGGCTACTCAATATAATAAGTGAATTTGGCAAAATAGCAGGGTACAAAATAAATATACAGATATCTAAGGCATTTCTGTACACCAACAATAAAATAGCAGAGACAGAGACAAAAAAAGAAAATACCATTTACTATAGCAACAAGAAAAATAAAGTACCTAGGAGTAAACTTAACCAAAGAGATAAAAGACCTGTACTCTGAAAATTATGTAACATTGAAGAAAGAAATTAAGGAAAATACAAATAAATGGAAGCAAATATCATGTTCTTGGATAGGAAGAATCAACATTATCAAAATGGCCATACTACCCAAAGCAATTTACAGATTCAATGCAATCCCTATTAAAATACCAATGACATATTTCATTGACCTAGAACAAATACTCAAAAAATTCATATGGAACCAAAAAAGACCCTGAATAGCAAAAGCAATCTTGAGACAGAAGAACACAGCAGGAGGAATCACAACACCAGACATTAAACAATACTCACTGTGATCAAAACAGTCTGGTACTGGCATAAGAACAGACGTATAGATCAGTGGAACAGAATAGAGAGCCCAGAAATAAACCCAGGCCTCTATGGTCAACTAATATTTGATAAAGGAGGAAGGAACATAAAATGAAGTGAGAAGAGCCTCTTTAACAAGTGGTGCTGGGAGAACTGGACAGGGACGTGCAAAAAAATGAAACTAGACCACCAACTTACACCACACACGAGAATAAACTCAAGATGGATCAAAGACTTAAATGTAAGCTGTGACACCATAAAAGTCCTAGAGGAAAACATAGGCAAGAAAATTTCAGATATCTCACATAACAATATCTTCACAGATACATCTCCTAAAAATAATTTTTAAAATTCTTATAAACAAATCCTTCAATCTTACCACCTTGAATAAAACTTTTTTGAGAAAATCTTTTATAGCCATTAATATTTGCCCTATATTTTCCATCTCTATCCAATTGTGAAGCATTTTGTAACAGACCAGCAAATTTTATAAATATAGCACAATTTGTATAGGCACATTCTTCCTCATCATATAAATTCTCAATGTGACAAAAAATACATACTTATTAATATTCCCAAATATATTTAGTTTCTCTATACCATATAAAATAGGATGCCAAAATGATGTAAACAAATTCATTATGAGTAATTGATATTTCAGTAGTTCATTTTACTGAGAAACAATGAAAATATTTAATGAATATCTGTTACTTGAATTACCATAATGTTAAAGTTTCAAGTTACCAAAAATATTTTGGTAACTATTTTTAGGTAAAATGCTATAACACCAAACAAGGCCAACCATCATCTCAAGGTATTTGCATGTTAGGCAAGCATCTCAAAGCAAAAACTTAAAAAAATTATTAAATACATGTTTATTTTGTTATACTACTCTTCTTGATATACAGGATGTAATGGGATTTAAGCAATTATTTCACTTCATCTTTACATGTATATTTTCCCCTTGGGTTAAATTTACAATTGTATAATCTTAACCAGTAAATATAATAACAGTTGATTTGGTTAGTAAGCCCAAATTGAATAAAAATGTATGTTCATATTATACTTAATGCTGATAATTCATAAGATATCACTTTTTAAAAATTATAACAGCACTATTAAACTAGTCTTAAGCGCCAAAGATTTACCCAAGTGATGTGAACTTGAGAAGCATTTGGGTTAGTTTTTATATTTCTGGGAAATTTATAAATACTTAATTTATATGTGCTCATTAATCTCCAAACCAATTTGAATAGAACTCTACTAAAGGATTTTATAAATTAATTAATAATGCCCACAGGTAATAAAATGTCACATATTCATTATACACTGTGGATGAAAGAAATGGGTTCTATGGAAAGTAACCTCACAGGGTGATCTGATTATAAATTCCTAATTGGCAGGTCATGGTGGGTAATCATGCCCCAGGCATATCACTTTTTAGTAAAAGGGTTTTACACAAGGCATGTGTTCTCACACTTTTGAAATAACAGAAGAGGGTATTAACCCTCAAGAGAGCACATAATATTCTCAAATCTCCTGTAATCTCATCTCTGTGTTGCTTCCTTCCACTTTTGTTTATATTTCTTAAGTTCCTTCCTTAATTTCAAATAGATAAAAGAAACTGCAAACCTGTTCTCTGGATCTTGCTCCCTGGCATATGTCATCATTTTGGCTTAGTAGAGTCATCAAAATTCTCTACAGGTGTGAACATTTCTTGCATATGTAGATACACAGTCATATGAAGAGGCACAGAGACTGTATAGCTTTCCATTAAAAATTTTTAGTACACTTTGTCTTTGATATTTTTAATTGAAGGGAAGATCGAAGGTTGTAAAAAGTATGAATGAAGAGCCAACATGGTGGGAAGGCAGCGAGTTTAGAGCAACCCAATTGAGAAGATCTTAGGTTTCCCAGATAGGCCATTGAAGTTCCATTTATTATTCTTAGTAAAATCATGCCAATAATAAGGAGTTGGGCAGAGTTTGTGGTTTGCTGTATACAATCAGCAGTGTTTCAAGAAAGGGGTTTCAGTCAACTGAGAAATTACCACGGGAGTAGCAAGATCACAAAGCACCAGGAAAATTTTCCCAGCCCATAAGTTGGGACGTTAAACCTCACTCAAGATAAAGAGCCATGAAAAATCTCTAAGCCCATGGAATTAAGAAGTAAGCCCCACTTGAAACAGAGAATCAGGAAAAAGTATTCCAACTCAGCAGATATTTTTGAAAGAACGAAGCTTGGATCTCTAACACAGCTTTGACTTGACTAGGACTCAATTCAATAGCCTTAACCATAAAATATTTTTTAAATAAAATTCATCCACAAGGCACAAATATTTTCTTCTATCATGGACATGGACAACAGGGTGGGATATGACTGTGGGACAAGGGGTGTGCTGGGTTGGGGGAAGCAATGGGGGAAAAATGGGACAACTGTAATTGAAAAACAAAACAAAACAAAAGAATAGCAACCAGATCAAAAATCAAATAAAAAGTTCATAAACTTTGAGACAAAAAAAGAAATACTACTGTGAATGTGATAGATAATTTGAAGGGAATCCCAAGTGTGGAATTCAAAATAGAATTCTAAATCCCATCTTTGTAATACAAGATTATTTTATAATATAAATCTCTTTAGTTCATTTCCCTTTTAAGGCCCTCTGGTGACTTCTTATCACAATTAGAACACTATGCAAACTCCACCTTCTTTTACAAATCCTTGGTTCTCTGGTTGTTGCTTACCTTCTGAATCTCTCTTCTCACTCCCTTTCTATTGCTCACTGTTCTAATCATACAAGGCTTTGCAGCTCCTTCAACATGTCAAACTTGTTTCTGTCTCAGAGCTTTTATCCTTGCTGTTCTCTCTGCTTGAAGTGCTCTTTCCTTATACTTCAGATAGCTCCTCCCTCCTTCATTCAAGTCTACTCAATGTCTCCCTACCTGAAACAGGCCCCACCTTCATTCCATCACCCTCTATTTACTTGCCTTGGTTTTCTTCACAATGCTCAACAACTGTAAAATTATCTGGCTAGTGTGTTAATGGTATCATTCTTCATTAAAGCATGAAGTCAAAAGATTTGGGGGACTTTCACTGCTGTGTCCTGAGCATCTAGAACATAATCTGGCACATAGATTTTTTACATATATATCTTAAAATAAGTGAATGGTTAATGAATGATTATATACTTAGTGACTACTATAAAAGGAACAGTATTCATTAAAAAATTAATCCTAATGTAAGTATCAATCCTAGTGACAGTTTACTTTATAAATTTAAATATTTAAGCTTTTTCAGGGAAACATACATGTAATGGGGTATGTCAGACCTGATATCCCTGGAGAACAGAGGAGACCACCAGATTCAGGGGAACCACATTCCAGGAGGATGCAGAGGTTGAGGCTGCAGATTAAAGCAGCTAGCCTTCTGTGAAGTGGGGTGCTGACTAGCAAAGAGAAATTGCCTGAGGCAAAAGGCTAATATACACACAATGCAGTTGGCAAGAGGAAGGACAGACAACTCCTGGGCTTGAAACCAGAGCTGGAGCTTAATAGCCCACAGTTTGGAGACTACTAGCTCATGACACAGGTGACAAAGTGCTTGCATGAGCTGTGGGGCTGGATGCACCACACAGAGTGACTAGAGACTCCTGCCCATGCCTGGAAAGATGGGCAAAGACAAACACTGCCATTGGTTAGAAAGCTGTACTCTACCACTGGCTTCCTGTGTGAGTGAGATTTTGGGAGCACCCTTTTAATTTTTTATTTTATTTATTTATTTTAAATTTCTTTTTTATTGTTGTCTATTATAGTTGTCCCAATTTCCCCACATTACTATTCACTGTCCCACTCCCACAGTCAACCCCTTTCCTGTTGTCCATGCCCATGGGTCATTTACACTAGTTCCTTGACTAGATCCTTCCCTTTCTTTCCTTCTTTCTCCCCTTCCCCCCTCAGGTCACTGTCAGTCTGTTCCTTCTTTCCATGCCTCTGGTTCTATTTTTCTCATTTGTTTGTTTTGTTCATTAGGTTTCTGTTATAGGTGAGATCAAATGGTATTTGTCATCCACCAACTGGCTTATTTCTCTAAGCTTAATATTCCCCAGTTCCATCCATGATGTTGTGAAAAATAGGATTTCCTTCTCTCTTTCTGCTGTATAGTATTCCATTGTGTAAATGTACCACAGCTTTTTGATCCACTTATCTACTGATGGGCACTTAGGTTGTTTCCAGCATTTGGGTATTGTAACTAGTGCTGCTATGAACATAGAAGTGCATAGTTTCTTTTGAATTGGTGTTTCAGGATTCTTAGGGTATAATCCAAGCAGTAGAGTTGCTGGATAAACAGGCAGTTCCATTTTTAGCTTTTTGAGGTAATTCCATACTGTTCTCCAGAGTGGCTGCACCAATATGCATTCCCACAAATAGGGCGTTAGGGTTCCCTTTTCTCCACATCCTCCCCAGCACGTGTTGTTTGTTGATTTGTTGATGATGGCCATTCTGACAGGTGTTAGGTGGTATCTCATTGTGGTTTTAATTTCCATCTCTCTGATGGCTAGTGATATTGAGCATCCTTTGATATGCTTATGGGTCGGGCGGGGTTTTTTTTAAGTGAAGGTACAGAGAATTTCTCTCTTTTGGTATGGAGGTCTTTGGAGCTTGGTGCAAGTTCTTGCTCTCTGTTCTTTTGGCCCTGGGTGCAGCTTTTTGACTCTGTATTTGGCACTTGGACACCCTGGGTCTCTGTCCCTGCTCCACGCATGGATGGGAGCACTTATGGGACCAGGCAGATGTTGGGCCCACCAGGGGCTTAGCCCCACATAGTTGGAAGTCCACTCCTGAAGTCAGGGTCCCACATTGGAGCACATGTCTCACTGGGCTCTAGCATCTGGGACACTGTGATCCAGTGCAGCACAGCATATGGGTCCTGGACTGCTACATGGAGATTGAGAGAAGTGCACCCCAGATCCTGAAAGAGAGAGCTGCTCCAAGAAGATGGAAGCTCTGAAACCCAAAAGTGCACATTCTAGAGAGGATAGAGATCTGTTTGTGTGGCTGGCTGAATGACAGATAAGGAAATGGGGAACTTCTAAGTGTGGTTATTTTGGTTTGTAGTCTTTTTGGAACCAAGAGAAGTTCTGGGTTTCATGGGAGAAAAATGTTCAAAGCAGAAATGCTCTCAGCCACACCCAAAGTTGGAACCCTGTTAGTAACTGTTTCCTTCAAGACAAATTATTGGGTCATGTATCAGGGTGACAAGAGGCTGAACCCCATGCTACGTGATTGTATATATGCTGGCCTCCTAGATATAAGGCAGGACAAAAGTAGGTTTACAGTTGTAAGTATGTGAAACACAGAGTTTATTCTTTTATTATTATTTATTAATTATTGCATTCTTTTCCATACAAACAATTGGAAGCTTACTTTTGTCCATCCCTGTATTTCTTTTTTCTGTTTTCTTCCTTTTTTAATTGTTGTTCTATTACAGTTGTCCCATCTTTCCCCCATTTCTCTCCCCTGACCCACCCACCTCCTCCTTCTCCCACAGTCAATCCCCACACTGTTGTCCATGTCCAAATGAATAGCTCTGTTGTCTATTGTCATCAAAAATATCTAAATGCATAGTTGTTTTTCTATTAGACTAAAAAATTATATTCACAATTCAGATAGATTATTTCATGTTTCTTAAGCAAAGGAAGGCTCAGGTTTGTATTAGGCTTAAAAGCATTAGTTTATGCAGTTCTAGAGATCAGTTATTTGTACCAATCCACACAGAAGTATGACTAAAGGTCACAAGATAGATTAGTTTGTTTTCTTTTTGATTGAAATGAAGAAAATGTCTTATATAATCAACAATCTCTCAAACCTCATCTTATAAACAGTTAA